>NC_134271.1:123479749-123790999 GCF_031893055.1 Leptodactylus fuscus
CACAGCAAAGAAGGAGGTTTTGAAAAAGATCAGAGATTACGTGTGAGGAGGAAGCAGAAGATTAGCTCAGAGATGAATGGAGAGGACAAGTTGTGGATGGCCTTGTAGGTCAGTATTAGCATTTTACACTCTGTTCGTTGGACGATGAATAGCCAGTGAAGGGATTGGCAAAGGGGAAAAACTGATAAAAAAAACAAGGGGGAGAGTAATTAAAAAATTACAGAGTTGAAGGTGGACTGGAATTGAGGGAACTTGGGAGGCAATAGTGAAGGCTGTTACAGCAGTCCAAGTAGAAGATTATGAAGGTGTGGACTGTAGTAGTCTCAGGGGTGAATTTGGTCAATGTTCTTTAGTTGAAGGCAGCAGGAGGTGTTGAGGGCTTGAATGTGACACACGAAGGATAGGGCAGAAGCAAAGGTTACCCCAGGACAACATCTGAGTAAGCAGGAGGAGAAGAAGTGAGACTATGTCTGCTAGACACTCTGGAAATCTGGACTGCAGAGTGGTAATGCTGGGCCAATAGATATATTTGAGTCTTGGCATAACAATGGTATTGAAAACTATGAAACACTATTAACTGGCCAAAGAAATGGGTGTAGATGGAGAACGAGAGAGGAGAGCATTGAGGGTCACCTACAGATAGAGGGCATGGTTAGGAGGTGGTATGTGAGTGATATGAATGTGCGGTTGGTGATGTATGAAGAGATTCGGGTGAAGGCCAAGTCTATGATGCCAAGGGATGAGAGAGTTTTTAATAAGAGGGAGTGGTCCACTGCCGATTTTCACCTGTTTCAAAAAATCTGCAACCGAATCTACTGCCATGCAACACATGCACATTGTGTCACTGATTTGGTGATAGATTTCAGTGCAGAAAACCCCTTAGCATTCTGTATTAATTTTGTGTCAATTGTGGTAAAAACCCTTAACATGGCATAAGCTATCTGAATAATGGAATCAAAACATTAAGAGGAGACCACAAAATAAAGAATCCTAATAGTTTACCCGCATGTCACATAAAAGAACACTGGACTATTTTTGTTAGTTCTAAAGCATGTACTATAAAATAGTTTGTAGACAGTTTGCAAAGTTTTCTGCTGCCTTTTTGTATTTCTATTTTTCATGTAGCGAGATTATCCGGTAATACACAGGAATTACCTAGAAATGCCCGATCAGCCAATTACAGGTCTTACTGGTGATCTGTATAATGCACACTGCAGCTACTGAAAAACCTCTTTGTGAGAGAACAGAGATAGAACTACAGTACATGTCAGCCATTCGCTGCCACAGAACCAGAAACTTCTCATAAAAGCGATCTGTCACAGACTACTTCTGAAGGAAAAGCTAAGTAACGCCAATGCAATGCCACTTATCTCTATATAATTGCCAGCTTCTCATAGGAAAATGAATCCACTGAAAGGGGTCTGAGCAGTCAATGTGACAACATGTAGGCTGCAGAGCACTGAAAAGTGTGTCTAGACCAAAATTAGCACAATACAATAATAATCATAATAAAAGTCCCCAAAGGTGCCTCTAGCCAAAAGCAAGTTAGGCCCAAACTACTTGAAAGAACTGAAGTGCCACAATTATTACTATTCTCTCAACAGTCAAAAATAAACTGCCCATACACAAGATGTAGTATACCGCTCTCTACTTGTACTAAATGTACTATACCGCTCTCTACTTCTATTACATGTAGTATACTGTTCTACACTTATGCTACATGTACTGTACTGCTCTCTACTTCTATTTTGTGTAGTATAATGTTCTCTACTTCCATTAAATGTACTGTACTGCTTTCTAATTCTATTACATGTAGTGTACTGCTCTCTACTTCTACTACATGTAGTGTACTGCTCTCTACTTCTATTATATGTAGTGTACTGCTCTCTACTTCTACTACATATACTGTACTGCTCTCTACTTCTACTTCATGTAGTGTACAGCTCTCTACTTCTATTACATGTAGTGTACTGCTCTCTACTTCTATTACATGTAGTGTACTGCTCTCTACTTCTACTACATGTACTGTACTGCTCTCTTCTTCTACTACATGTAGTGTACTGCTCTCTACTTCTATTACATGTAGTGTACTGCTCTCTACTTCTATTACATGTAGTGTACTGCTCTCTACTTCTACTACATGTAGTGTACTGCTCTCTACTTCTATTACATATACTGTACTGCTCTCTACTTCTACTACATGTAGTGTACTGCTCTCTACTTCTACTACATGTACTGTACTGCTCTCTTCTTCTACTACATGTAGTGTACTGCTCTCTACTTCTATTACATGTAGTGTACTGCTCTCTACTTCTATTACATGTAGTGTACTGCTCTCTACTTCTACTACATATACTGTACTGCTCTCTACTATTATTAAATGTAGTATACTACTCTCTATTTCTACTACATGTAGTGTACAGCTCTACTTCTACTACATATACTGTACTGCTCTCTACTACTATTACATGTAGTGTACTGCTCTCTACTTCTACTACATATACTTTACTGCTCTCTACTACTATTACATGTAGTGTACTGCTCTCTACTTCCACTACATGTACTGTACTGCTCTCTACTACTATTACATGTAGTGTACTGCTCTCTACTTCCACTACATGTAGTGTACTGCTTTCTACTTCTACTACATGTAGTGTACTGCTCTCTACTTCTACTACATATACTGTACTGCTCTCTACTACTATTACATGTAGTGTACTGCTCTCTACTTCTACTACATGTACTGTACTGCTCTCTACTTCTATTACATGTAGTGTACTGCTCTCTACTTCTATTACATGTAGTGTACCACTCTCTACTTCTACTACATGTAGTGTACAGCTCTCTAATTCTATTAAATGTACTGTACTGCTTTCTAATTCTATTACATGTAGTGTACTGCTCTCTACTACTACATGTAGTGTACCGCTCTCTACTTCTATTACATGTAGTGTACTGCTCTCTATTTCTATTACATGTAGTGTACTGCTCTCTACTTCTACTACATGTAGTGTACTGCTCTCTACTTCTACTACATGTACTGTACTGCTCTCTTCTTCTACTACATGTAGTGTACTGCTCTCTACTTCTATTACATGTAGTGTACTGCTCTCTACTTCTATTACATGTAGTGTACTGCTTTCTACTTCTACTACATATACTATACTGCCCTCTACTATGATTACATGTAGTGTACTATTCTCCACTTCTATTACATGTAGTGTACTGCTCTCTACTACTATTAAATGTAGTATACTACTCTCTACTTCTACTACATGTAGTGTACAGCTCTACTTCTACTACATATAGTGTACTGCTCTCTACTACTATTACATGTAGTGTACTGCTCTCTACTTCTACTACATATACTGTACTGCTCTCTACTACTATTACATGTAGTGTACTGCTCTCTACTTCCACTACATGTAGTGTACTGCTTTCTACTTCTACTACATGTAGTGTACTGCTCTCTACTTCTACTACATATACTGTACTGCTCTCTACTTCCACTACATGTACTGTACTGCTCTCTACTTCCACTACATGTACTGTACTGCTCTCTACTACTATTACATGTAGTGTACTGCTCTCTACTTCCACTACATGTGGTGTACTCCTTTCTACTTCTACTACATGTAGTGTACTGCTCTCTACTTCTACTACATATACTGTACTGCTCTCTACTACTATTACATGTAGTGTACTACTCTCTAATTCTACTACATGTACTGTACTGCTCTCTACTTCTATTACATGTAGTGTACTGCTCTCTACTTCTATTACATGTAGTGTACCACTCTCTACTTCTACTACATGTAGTGTACAGCTCTCTAATTCTATTACATGTAGTGTACTGCGCTCTACTTCTACTACATGTAGTATACTGCTCTCTACTTCTACTACATGTACTGTACTGCTCTCTACTTTTACTACATGTACAGTACTGCTCTCTACTTTTACTACATGTACAGTACTGCTCTCTACTTCTACTACATGTACTGTACTGCTCTCTACTTCTACTATATGTACTGTACTGCTCTCTACTTCTACTACATGTACTGTACTGCTCTCTACTTCTTAATTAGAGATGGGAGAACCTCACAAGATTTGCTTCATAAATATTTGCGAGGATTGTGCACCTGTTGCATTACGGCCCAAACCTTGCTCCATGTAACCTTGCGTCCCTTGGCATCTTTTTCATCAGGCCTCCTGGGGTATTTTACGGATGTGCCCTATGTGACCATGGAGATCCAGTGACAGGTCTCAGCGCAATCCTGTGGCCCGTGACTGATACAGGAGGCTAGAATAGAATACGCAAGGACGCAGCGATGGAGCCTAGGACCTCCACTTATACTCTGAATTCTTATACCAAACTACTTTACTCATCTCTAGTCTTGATAAGTTATCTCTATTCTGATGAAAATATTACCAATAAGAACCCTTGTATTCCTTCATATAATAATGGAGGCATACATATGTATACATAGGGCTCCATAGACTTTAATGGGTGCCATATTGTCACTGTACACAAGAGGTTGTACCTATCCATAAAACATGGTTTTACATAAAAATTCTGAGTCTTTTCCAAAAAAAATTCAGTAGCTGTATCTATTGATTCCATTGTCAGAAGAACCAATTTCTTTATCATTTTATCAACCTTACCAAGACTTCTCGACGTCTAGTGTAAATCCCATGAGCTGTTTATTTCTGTGCTTCCGTCTTTAATTGGCCAAGCGTGACATGCGGGATGTAATATGTGTTAGATAACATTGGAAACTGGGCTTAATTTTAGCTATGGAGGCACATGCCTGAGCAGCTGTATTTATTGGAAACCTAAACCAATGTTTTGCCGCTTAGAAAGAAGCTCTGGATGGCGAAATAGGAACATTTTCTGCAGTAACACTTTATGGTTCAGCATGTTCTTTTTTAATTGGCTACAGTTTTAATTCTCCAGCAACGACAATGGCAGGAAACACAATAAATGGTTTATTTGATTTTGCAGCCTGTTTATTTTCCTCTGTAAGGAGAGGGTGATAATTACGGATCTACGTGTCCTTCCCCCTTTTGGAGAAGGACAATACAACTGGCGCGCGTGGAGAGGGGATGCAGAAATGGTTCATAGCAGCTTCTGAAGAGACGGGCAGATGTGATGGACAGATGGGTGGACTATTAAAACCAACTATATTATTAGCAGCTCTTCTATAGCTTGAATGTCAGCCAACAGAACACATACTTGCCAAACTAGCCCTGTAAACCACCCCCTGGAGTGTCAGGAATATGAATTGTAGGCTAGTGTGGCACATGAATCAGTTGGATTTCTGTATACATCTGGAACATCCCCTGGTTGTCATGTAGGCTCAGTACTTTTACTGGAAAATTTTATAAAAAATAAAAAAAAATATGAATAGTATGTTCGTAACAACACACAGAGCCCCAACATACTGACCATATAACAGGGCTTGCAGTGATTGTAAAACACGGCATTTCCGCCACAGTCAAACAGTGATGTAGGGCCATGGCCTTAAAGGGGTTTTCAGGGAAAAAAAAAATAAAAAAAAATAAATAATAAAAAAAGGTCTGTTAGTGTTATTAATGAGTTAATAAGTGCACCCATACAACTTTAGAAGTGTTTTGAGTGATTTCTGGGTGTCTCTTGGAGAGCCTAGCATCTTCTGCATTTGTTTACTTGATGTGTAGCTTCCTGCTGCAGTTCATTCTGGTAGTTGTAGACTCTCACACTATATTCAGCTCACTCCTCCTCCCCTCCCTCTCTAACACCCCCTCCCTGTCTCCCTAGCTATTCTTCCCACTGATAGCCTTTCCTAACTCACTCAGCCCACCCCTCCTCCCTACTCCTCCCTCCCTACTCACCACTCTATTATATTTTACCTGTATTCCTTCTGCCGGGAATGCACAGCACTGTGTCCTTCAATACTTCTCTATTGCACATGCTCCCAGCTTGCGTAATAGAGTTGTATTGTCAGCTTCACCGATACTGACTCTATTGCGCATGTGCATGCCAACATCATCGAAGGAGAAGGAGCCATTTCCCAGGGAAGGAAGCCTAGACAGGAAGAATATGGGTAAGTATGATGGTGTTGTTGGGGGGTGAGTCGCAACAATTCCTTTCCGGACAAGGGGAAATGGATTGTCACCAGATATTCAAAAAATGTCCCTGGGACAGTCACATGTCCACCCCAAGGTTATGGGTAAATAGGCATTTTTGATTAATAATGTCATTTAGAAAGTAGGAGGGGGTTAAAGTATATAGATTAGTGTAGGGTTTTAGGGTTATCCTGGACAACTCCTTTAAAGGGAATCTCTCAGCAGTAAATTGGTTATAAATCTAATCCCAGTAACCTGTAGGAGGTGATTCTACCATTTCCAAATATGTCTCTGTTATTCTTTTTCTGATCCCCATTTTTATGTAAATCACAATTTTATTCATTTGCAAATGGAGAAAAAATGCTGTAGGTTTTGATCTCATCTCTAGATCCCCAGACAGAGCACTTTTGCATTCACATTTACATATGAATAAAATGGCAACCTGCGCTGTACCCCATAGACCCCATACCCCTTGCAGGACTTTTCTCTCTTCCAGTTTTAAGCGGAGTCTTATATGGAAATGGGGCTCCAAATCTTAATAACAGAGGAATACTTGGAAACTAGAATCACCTCTTTAACTCTGTCATGTAATTTTCTCTCTTCCAAATCCAAGTTCTCTGCCAGACAATATAATATTTCGGTATGTAAAGTGCTGGACTGTGGTCAACGTGGGAGTTGTAATAACTACATTTCTGATTAAATTACTTTTAATATTCTGCATCTCACAGAGTGACAAAGAGCCTTTCCTTAGCCCAGTATTTATATAGTCAGGCTAAGATAGATTGGCTTGTTGGTGCCCTACTTAGCACCCAGCACCTATATAGGACCCCTTAACTAGACTCCCCATAATATGTTAACAAACCTATTGGGGTGAACACATGTCTCCCCTGGGGAGTGGTGCCGAAAAAAACATAACCAGTTTTATAATGCAAACATTAAAAAAGGCATTATATATGAGGAACCAGGCAGATGGCAGATATTACATAACTGGACTCCAGCAAGGAAATGAATAATCATGGGCTATAAAGTGACACAATATCAGTCTCTGCAGACATTCACATTCAGTATCATAGACTTCTCCTCAACCCCCACCAGCCACATATCAGTGAGAACAGTCTCGGCAGTCTCCTTTAGCTATTCTGTGCTTGACTTCAGTCTCATTCTCTCCACTTGTCTCCAGATGCCACTGTCTTTGCAGATTTCCATCTCCAGGGTCTCTCTGCAACCTATCTACAGACTCCTTACTTGGACGGGGGTTGTTGCTTACAAGATATACTGTAGTTCGCTATTATTAATGTGCCCAGCCTACAGATTCCTGTGAAACCTACTGCGGTTAGTCAGTGATGTTGGCTGTATACATTACGTATACACTGTTTGCCAGTGTACAGATGCAGCGGAGTTAATTTGACTTTCTGCAGCAGAATAGCTTGCCGATACCAATCCGTGTGTCATCCGTGCCATTTTTACTGACCTATACACTGCACATGGCCGGGTTCTTGAGGCCAAAGACTGGTAAATACCGTTGTTTATAACTAGCAATTTTGAGATTTCCGGCCAAGACGTAGGTCCATTTTTGTTATGTGAGTTTCTAAGAGTGAGAGAGCGCAAGTATAACCAATATGTTATGTGCCCTCTGTAAGAGACTATAATCCTAATTCGGTATGTTGTACTAAAAGAAACTAGTTACCCATACTAACAGTCAAGCTTTATGCCCATAAGAAACTTTGCAACCACCAAGTCTAGCCAATTGCTAATTGTGCTGGTAACTGTCTAGTCTGTGTTTTGTACTGTAACCTATTGGAGTTAAGTTCAGTCCTGCTCAATCCGTAAGAGAAGCCTCAAAATGGGGTCTAGGATCATATATATAGAACTGACATCCTTACCTACTCAGTGGTCTTTCTGCAGTTTTTCTACAGACTGTACAGGAATCCTTTGCAGTCTCTCCATAAGCTCTGCAGTCTTTTTATACATTCTCTTCTCAGATCATCTCTCCGTAGTCTCTTTCTATTCACACTCCCATGTTCTGCAGCAGTGGCGTAAATAGGAATGGTGGGGCCCCCATGGCGAACTTTTGACATGCCCCCAAGACCCCGACCGACCTACCCTTCCTTCCCATTCATGCACACAGTATTATGCCCCATAGTGGCCCCTGCACACAGTATTTGTAATGTCGGCCATTTTCAATGATGGACCAGACATCACGTGAGCTGGGCCTGCGTCACAACGCTTAAGGACGCAGGCCCTGCCCATGTGACACCTACAAGTAGTCCCAAAGCCTGCAGGAGTATAGGAAAGATAAGTAACAAAGTTTTTTTCATGTTCCCTCACCTCTCCTAGGCCCCAAAAGACTCCTCAAGTATAATGATAATGTTTTCGGGCTCGCAGCCTCACTAACCGATCCCAGCTCCTGTTCACATCCGTCTCCGCAAAAGATGAAACACTGGCAGCTGTGAGCAGGAGTCAGGATTGGTAAGTAAATAGAGCCCGTTAACTGCTGAAGTAACACCAGCAGGTAATGAACTATTAGAAAAAAAATCTGCGCCGTTAGCGGCCCCCCAATGTTCTAGGCCCTTTGGCATCTGCTACCACTGCTACCCTAGTAGTTACGCCCCTGTTCTGCAGAGAGTCCATCTTCTCCATCTGCATACAGCTCCAACTGCTCCTTCCCCTGCATTCTACTACCTACTTCTATGTCTATACTTGGATTATATGGGCGTGATCAATATAATCTGTCAAATGTATCATTTAGTGCTATGTTGTTTCTATGAATATATTTGACAGATATAGCTAATACAAAACTAAAGTTATACTTTATAGCTATAGTGTAACTCTAAAGTCACCCCATGTGCGGTTGTTAAGTTGCCTCCATATGGCACCATATTCATCCAGCTGAAATATTGGTCAGATTTATATCAAATCAGACAAATGCCATCAATTAGCGATCTGTTATCATGAACTCCGGGGTTAAAAAATGCATACATTAACATATATGTATTGTACTGGAAGACTTTGCGGCTTGCCTCCAATGAAAGCCATCTCTCAGCTATCTATTGTCCATAGGCTGCAAAGTTAAAAATGTATAAACAAGCAATAAAACACAGATTAAATATGGCAAGATCTTGGCGTACGCGTTCTGGCATCAACTTAATAGGAACTGAAAGACCACTAGAATTATTTGCACGGCATTGTCACAGGTGTGCTTGGAATGGGCCACCACCCAAGAAACATCCAGCCAATGGCATTTGTGTGGTTGGAAGCAGATTGTTGAGGAAAGAGGATGATGGAGGCTGACATGACTTGTTCCGAGTAACAGATGGGCTTTGATGAAAGAACAGCTGAATGTAACAGTTATACTAAAAGACACCGAAAGGCAGAAAATGGCTCAGGTTATGCCAGCGGAAACAAGAAGATTCAATTAAAGGGGACTGACCATAAACAAATCACTTGGTGGTATGGAGCAGTACAGGATATTTCAGGAAGATGTCATGATGGGGCCAAGTACAAGGACCGGTTATCAAACTTGGGATTGTTCAATATGGAAAAAAGGTCCGCGCAGGGGCGACCTAATAACAATGTGCAAGTATATGAATGGACCATACAGAGATCTTCCCAATGATCTCTTTATACTGAGGTCTCTAACTGTGACAAAGGGGAGAACCTCTATGTCTAGAGGAAGAAAAGTTTTACTATTGTCATAGACAGTGGCGTAACTGAAGTCTTGTGGGCCGCGGTCCAATCTTTTGTCCAGGGCTCTCTACCTCATCCCTACAGCAAATTCATGATAGTGATGGTTACGTGTGCTAAGGAGTTTAGTCCACCTTAGTGTGCTAAGGGGAATCTGTGGGTCTCCTTGGCTTATGGGCAGATGGAAACTGCAATCTCCATACTGATGCCAGTGCCTATGGGCCCCCTAAGGCTCCTAAGCCCTGTCGCACTCTCTGCACCCCCTGAAGTTACGCCCCTGGTCATAGACATGGCTTCTTTAAGTTAAAATCGAGGAGACTGTAACTTACTGCCATAAGATGGGTTGATGACTGATAACTTGTACAAACTCAAGAGGGGACTGGATGGCTTTCTTGAAAGTAAAAATATCACAGGTTATGGAACTAGAATTTTTGTGATAGGATGTTGATCCAGGCACATAGTCCAATTGCCATGTTTGGTGTTAGAAAGGAATTTGATGGTGTGATTGACGTCCACCTCACGGAGTTTTTTGCCTCCCTGAAAGGTTCTTTCTGGTATATAATGCAATCTGGTAGATATTTCTCTAGCAACAAGGAACTAATTTAAAGGGGTTGTGAGTCTAGAAAAATGTTACTAAAAAAGCCACCCGTTCCCTCTTGGATGAGTCCTAGCTTGTGAATCTTTTTCCCAGGGAGCATTGCTTGACCTCTATGACTTCTTAAAGGGATCCTATCATTGGATACCCTTTTTTTCTGACTAACACGTAGGAATAGTCTTCTCCACTCTCTGCAAAAGAGTTCTCTCGCAGCACTGGGGGCGGTCTCCAGTGCTCATGCAGCACTGGGGGTTTCCCCAATGCTGCGAGAGAACTCTCCAGAGACGCCTCCATCTTCTTCTGGAATGGCCTCTCCCTGTGTCTTCTTCCATCCTGGGGTTCAATCTTCTAGGCATACACAGTCGTCTCCGCCATCGGGCCTCCAGCTTACTGTTTAAGCAGCCACAAGAAAATGGACGCTTACACCAGCTTACTGTGTAAGCGGCCATTTTCTTGTGGCCCGGGCATGCGCAATCGTCTCTGCCTGAGGCCTAGAAGATTGAAACCCAGGACGGAAGAAGACACAGGGAGAGGGCATTGCAGAAGAAAATAGAGGCATCACTGGAGATTTCTCTTGCAGCATTGGGGACACCTCCAGCGCTGTTTGAGCACTGGGGACTGCCACCAATGCTGTGAGAGAACTCATTTGCATACCGAAGAAAAGCGGTATTTCTCCCGAAGGGCAGCACAGAGAAAGGTAGGAGAAGAAAAAGGTAGGAGAAGAATAGCCTTTCTTAAGGCTATTCCTACGTGTTAGTCAGAAAAAAAGGTATCCAATGATAGGATCCATTTAAGCCAAGTAGCAGTCTCCAAAAAACCAAAGAGTACCCCCCGAGAACGTGCCTGAATAACATGGAACATCAATTGATACTATTGTAAAAAGTTATTAGTTCTTCGGGTGTGCTTCTTAGTAAAACTGATATTCATACAGCCTACCTTTATTTCCAATTCTGGCTATGGATTTCTATGTGAGTATTCATTCCTTTCATTATTTGGTTGTTAAGGTTGCATGAAGGCGACTGGTAGAAGAGTTTTAGTCCATAATACTCTGTGATTAAACCTTAGGATTCGGCTGACTTTGATCATTTGCCTTATATGAGCTTTCGCTTATGTTCCTAGGATAATGTGATATATTATGTATTCACACATTAGCTTTGAGCTTTATCTTTCATGTTTACCTTTACTGCTACTTTGCAAAATTAAAAACATAATTCCAGTCTCAGTGAATTTACATAGAAATATTTGCTTATTGATGCTTCCTGGAGGATAATGCTCAATAACAATTTTTTATTATAGATAAGAAACTGTTTTTCTGATATTCTTGTGAGGTTTACTTGGCCGTTTGATTAGGAGGAGGAATTAACATCAAAATAGCATTGAGCGTTGGAGTCAGTCCATGGCTCATCATCAGTCTCATCAGACGGCTATAATAGCAAAGCATGGATAGCCATTATATTTACAGCAATATACTCATAGACTAGAGTAACCTTCGTCTACGGAATTGGGGAGCGTCACTGTATATCTTTATTAAAAAGTAACTACAAAAAAATATTACTTTCCAACTAATGTTATTTAACAGATTTTTTAAAAATTAATTTTACGTATTTGAATATTTATATTATTTTCCGGCTCTGGTTATTGTCACACTGTAAAAACAATAGGCACCACTTATACTGTTCAGTACTTTCCGCAGATGCTCCTCCGAATAAGTATTTAATTATAGATTGTACGAAGCTATTAGTTATATGGGCGGTAACAACCCCGCTTTGTAATTGAAGGAAATACAAACAGACGAACACAAAAGTGTAACAAAAGGAATAAACAGATCACTTTTGGTTACATTAAAAAAAAAGTTTTTTAAAAAAAATACGCTACATTCATGTGATGCACTGTATGAATACCTGTATAAAAAGGTTCAAGGGAATTGTGACACAAGTTTAACTAACGGAACAATTGTGTAAATATCTAAAGCTAGAAGAAAAGCTAAGTACTGATTAGGGTTGAGCAATCGGGATCGGAATAGATCGGATTCCGATCGGCGATCGAGTAAATTTCACAATCGCGATTGGAATTCCGACCAGATCTTTTCCAGCAGGATCGAGGTTGGAGATTATTTCAAGATTGGCTCAACCCTCAAGTGACTTTTCTCATAGAGAAGCATTGACTAGGGTTGAGAATCGGGATTGGAAAAGATCATATCCCGATCGGCGATCAAGCAAATTTCACGATCGCGATCGGAATCGGCTGGAAAACGATCGGAAATTGGATTTTGAAATCGATCCTGAAATCTCAAGATCGGCTCAACCCTAGTACTGATAATTTATGTAGATAGAGCGACTGGTTGCACTAAATCTTCTTTTTAGTGGGATAAATGAAGAGGGTCCCTTTACGTCATTGAGGCGTGTCCAAATTTGGCAAGTTTAGGTCACCAAGAAAAGTTAATACTGCTCCCTACTGTGCTCCCACACAGTATGTTGGCCCTTAATACCCTACCCCAAACAGAGTACAATGCTCACATAGTTCCCCCACACAGTATGGCTAAGGCCCCACGTTGTGGAAATGCAGCATTTTTTGTCGCAGATTTTGCTGCGGTTTTTTGAGCCAAAGCCAGGAGTGGATTGAGCAGAAGGTAGAAGTATAAGAACTTCCTATATTTTTCCCATTCCTTTTATAGCCATTCTTGGCTTTGGCTTAAAAAAAAATGCAGCAAAATCTGCAACTAAAAAAGTGGCGTTTCCGCAACATGGGGACCTAGCCTATAATACTCACTTTTGACCCTTTCACGTGACAGAGTCCCTCTGTTGAAAACATTTTTGTCTGTGCGCTGTACTGTCTGGGAAAAACTTGGATATCACACAGACCATTTATACGGTCGGCTGCAAGGAGCTTAGTCTGTGGTTTTATGCTTTATATTCTATTTCTGTGGTGTTCTGCACCACAATTCTGCCTGTCTGATCAGCTGCTACTAAACTGGGACCACCTCGGGAGGTAGAAACCAATTGGACTCACCGCAGCTAAGTCCAGATCCATTTTTGGGTTTAAAGGTTAAAAACTGTGGGGTCTACTCAGGGGTGAACCTAGCTTTTATGCCGCCTGAGGCGGACAACAGAAAGCCGCCCCCCCCCCCGGGAGGAGGGGGCAGGGCGAAGAGGGGGCGGGGTGGAGAGAAGAGGGGCAGGGTGGAGCATACGGGGCGGCGTTAGCAGGCAGAGAGCAGGCAGGGAGAGGACCTGCTCTCTGCCTGAGCATGAGGGGAGGCCGGTGGAGCAGCGCTGCGTCCACAGGGCCTCCCCAATCCGAGACGGTGACGCTAAGCCAGTCCAGGACAGCTTGTCCTGGACTGGCTTAGGTCAGCAAAAATTCCGCCCCCCACCGGGGGCCCGGCATAGCGCCGCCTGAAGCGGTCGCTTCAGGTCGCCTCATGGGAGGTGCGGCGCTGGGATAATATCCTTAGAAGTGACTTCAAGCCAAGCCAGTTTGGCAGCACAGTCCACAATCCGCTACCAGTGACATCTGCCTTATGTGCTGCTTGTTTTTTGGAAAGTCTTTATTTAAATTTTCAATAGAATTTACAAATTACAAATTTAGAATTACAAATACAAAACACAAGCCCCAATGCAGCGGGGCAAGAAAGGACAAATCGTGCAGGGGTATACTCAGGGAATACCCAAGTAACACAACAGTACAGGTAAGAGATAAAAGGAGGGTAAGTTGTGATGCCGAAATTAGGTAAAGAATAAAAGTGGGTTGGGAGGAGGTATACATAAAAAAGAGGGATAAAGGAAAAGAGGGGGATATTCTGTTACTGATTATTTACTTTCACTTCATTGATAAAATCCAATGTCAGTAAGACAATGGTATGACAGATTCATCAAGAGGTTATATAAATGCTATCTATGGAGAGGGGAGGGGTAGTAGAAGAAAGGAGGGCTGCAAGGACACAGAGAAATACACAGGTGCTGCTTCTGCTTCATATTCCTACACTGTTCATTACTGCTGTACAATGTCCTCCATGCTGCTGTTACTGCATAAGTGAAAGGTAAAACAAGTGCTGCTTCTGCTTCATATTCCTACACTGTTCATTGCTGCTGTACAATGTCCTCCATGCTGCTGTTACTGCATAAGTGAAAGGTAAATGCAGAAAGTGAAAAGGATCTGCTGTTTTTAGGGGAAACCATGGCATCTAGCGTCCATTTAGGAACTCAGGAGTAACTAACAATTAGAGATTAGAGATGAGCGAGTAGTACTCGATCAAGTAGGTATTCGATCGAATACTACGGTATTCGAAATACTCATACTCGATCGAGTACCACTCGCTGTTCGAATGTAAATGTTCGATGCAGAACCAGCATTGATTGGCCGAATGCTATACAGTCGGCCAATCAATGCTGGTTCTTTTCCTACCTTTAGAAGTCTTCTCCGTGCAGCTTCCCCGCGGTGTCTTCCGGCTCTTCCAGCTCTTCATTCTCTCTGCCAGGCATCGGGCCTGGGCACAGCCGACTGCGCATGCCGCTTGTAGTGCGGGCATGCGCAGTCGGCTCTGCCCAGGCCCAATGCCTGGCAGAGTGAATGAAGAGCTGGAAGAGCTGGAAGACACCGCGGGGAAGCTGCACGAAGAAGACTGCACGGAGGATCCAGCC
This sequence comes from Leptodactylus fuscus, assembly GCF_031893055.1. Taxonomy (NCBI): domain Eukaryota; kingdom Metazoa; phylum Chordata; class Amphibia; order Anura; family Leptodactylidae; genus Leptodactylus; species Leptodactylus fuscus. Next base: position 123,494,774 of record NC_134271.1, read on the forward strand.
CGACCCTCACTCGTGGACTTGGTAAGTATAATTTGATCAAACGTTGTCTACCCCTGAAACGAGCATTTTCCCCCCATAGACTATAATAGGGTTCTATATTCGATTCGAGTAGTCGAATATTGAGGGGCTACTCAAAACGAATATCGAACCTCAGACATTTTACTGTTCGCTCATCTCTATTAGAGATGGAACTTGCAAGATAGAATATAGGATAAAAGTCATATAATGGTCAAAAATAATGCTACTCCTCATGTACACACACACACAACCACTTATACTACAAGTTCGTATTAAGGCTGAGGCACCATGTTGCAGAAATGCTGCTTTTTTTATTGCAGATTTTGCTGCGTTTTTTTTTTTTTTTAGCCAAAGCCCAGAGTGGATTGAGCAGAATGGAAAAGTATAAGAAGTTCCTATATATTTCTTATTCCTTTTGTAGCCATTCTTGGATTTGGATCAAAAAACAGCAGCAAAATCTGCAACAAAAAACGCTGCGTTTCCGCAATGTGGGGCCTTACTCTTAAATAACAAGTAACCTTTAAGTGGTGTAAACGTATTAATAGTTACATATATATATATATATATATATATATATATATATATATATATATATGTTCATGGCAATGAAGTCTGTACTTATTAACACTAGAGAGTAATTTATGTCCCAATACAGGTAAAAATAAAAAAAAATAAACTTTGTACAAATCACCTTAATTTATGATTTTATTTCTGAAACCAAAGGTCTTTTATATCCCCAGTAGCCAAAGAGGAATTGGCTTCTCATATATCAATAGCCACCAAGGCAAAGTGCCAGCAGGTAAATGAGAACTTTACATCACATTGGTCACAAGGTCAAAAGGACAACTCTTTTCTGGCCAGTCAGATGTCTTGAGAAATACTATTATATATTTGGGAAATGAAGGTATGATTTTTATGTTTTCTACATGGCACATTTATTTAATGAGATCCCTAAGGAAAAAAATATTCAGATTAGTACAAGCATGCCCTTTTATGACAATATAAAAAAAAATCTGCGCTTTAAAGATATGCTTCCAAATGTTTCCAAATACAAGGAAGCTGTGAAACTCATTTAGATAAGCAGAAGAGATAAATTAAAAAGAACTCCGGGAAGCACCAGATTCCATTTTACTGCATCTGCTGTCACTCAAAGGACACCACAGGGCGACTTACTATGTGAAGTTTTAGGTTTTACTAGATGGTAAAGTGAAGTATACAATGCCCCTAGTGTAGATACAGCGACATCTCTCTGAGACGACCACCCAAAATGACATGAAAAAGTGGTTGTGTAAGGGGTCGGCCTTCTCATTGATGATGGCTCATATGGAAAACTGAATATCCATCTAGATAAAGGCATGGTATCCTGAAAGAAGTGGGTTTCACACAACGTTATATAGGATCAGTGTCAGACTGGTCCATCAGAGACTTGGCCGCATCACTAACAGAATGGCTTCTATTTGAAAGGGGCCCAGCGGCAAATTTACAATAGAAGCTTGTACAGGGGAGGTGAGTAAGAATAACAAACAATGTGTATGTGTTTTAGGGCGGGTTCACATCTGTGCCCGGGGTCTCCGCTTTGCAGGTTTCCGTCTTCTACCCGAGAAATTGGACAGGAGACGGAAACCACCAGTCAGTTTTCAAACCCATTCATTTGAATGAGTTTGCAAAGTGTCCGCCTGTGAGCGCCTGTGAGCGTTTTGTGGTCTCCGCGGCGAAACCGTTTTTTTTTTTTTTTTTTAAATGGGCACAAAGTTGGAGACTAGAGATGAGCGAGTAGTACTCGATCGAGTAGGTGTTCGATCGAATACTACGGTATTCGAAATACTTGTACTCGATTGAGTACTACTAGCTGTTCGGAGTTAAGATTCGATGCAGAACCAGCGTTGATTGGCAGAATGCTATACATTGCCAATCAACGCTGGTTCTTCTCTTACCTTTAGAAGTCTTCTCCCTGCGCAGCGCTCCCGTGTCCTCTTCCGGCTCTGCATTCACTCTGCCCGGCATCGGGCCTGGCCAGAGCCGACTGCGCATATCCGCTTGTAGTGCGGGCATGTGCAGTTGGCTCTGCCCAGGCCCGATGCCTAGCAGAGTGAATTCAAGGCTGGAAGAGGACGTGGGGACGCTGCGCAGGGAGGAGAATCCAGCCCGACCTTCACTCATGGACTTGGTAAGTAGGATTTGATCGAATGTTGCCTACCCTTGAAACGAGCATTTCCCCCCATAGACTATAATGGGGTTCGAAACCCATTCGAACAGTCGAACAGTGTGCAGCTGTTTGAATTGGATTTCGAACCCCGAACATTTTAGTGTTCGCTCATCTCTATTGGAGACCACAAAACGCTCACGAGCCCTCACAGGTGGACACTGTCTAGTAGATTTCCATCTCCTGTAAGCAGAAGATGGAGAGACCCCCAAAGCGGAGATGTGAACCCGCCCTCACAGGTTTTTTTTACTATGGGTTTCAGAGGAATGGGGTAGAACCCCAGGGGGCCTGGCCACTAAAGCAACGTATTACAATGATAATGCTTGCAATTAGGGTTGAGCGATCGGGATCGGAAAAGATCGGATTCCAATCAGTGATCGAGTAAATTTCACGATCGCGATTGGAATTCCGATCCCAATCTTTTCTGATGGGATCGAGGTCAGAAGTTATCTCAAAGAGTGGCTCAACCCCATTCATGTATATATCATGATTAGGGTTGAGAGATCGGGAAAGATCTGACCGATTGGTGATCAAGCAGATTCACGATTGCAATCGGGATCTGGATCAGCTGGAAAATGATCAGAAATCGGATTTTAAAATCAATCCTGAAATTCACTTCATTTATATTAGACGATCGCAAAGATATGGCCATGACCATGCTATCACTAAAAACAGAGCAGAGGAGAAACTTTGGCATTACGATATCCCCAAATCATGTAAAGAAGTAAATAAAAAAAAATCTAAACTCAGAAAATAAAAACGGGTAAGAAAAAAGTGATACATCTAACTATCTTTTGCTTTAATAAATAAGTAAATATATCGCAATACATTCCTTTGTAATTCATTCTCTAATGTGGACAACCCCTTTAACCAATAATTGGTCCAAGGGTCAAGAAAAGAGGACAGAATGGAAAAAAATCCGGGTTTTCTGTCCTGCGTAGTAAAGGATGGCCATGTAAAGGTTTGAGATTCATCTTCACTGTATAGGACATTGCCACCACCGTGTTGTGTGCACAGATCAAATACATATTAATATAAATCTCCATAAATAAAAACATAAAAGTTTAATCTCTCTGTCTGGATATTTGCTTCTTTTTATTGCCTCTCTGCATCAATGGAATAGTATCTAAATGAAATATTAAACCCAAGTACAAATCAATAAGGATATTTAATGTGATTTAAATGGATGGGTAAAATTCAATAGACTATCATCCTGAAATTATAGATGGATTGCTTAGGTTATGGCAAAATATGTCACACACAGATATACTGTATAGCATTGTATATATACTGCAGATCGTAAAACAACATACTATTAGGATTGAGCGTACCGATTCAAATAGAACCGGACTGATTCGTAATTTTTCAACCTGAAACATTATTATACACTGGGGGTCTCCTTAGACCCAGGGGTATAGTAAGTGGAGACCCAGGGAACGTGGGTAAAATAACATATGATCCGATAGCCAGGAAGGACCACAGATGCCGCGGAGTAGGAGACTTGGCCGGTGAATAGCCAGGGGTTGGTACAGAAGCAGGTAGTCAGACAGAGCCAAGGTCGGTACACAAGCGGGTAAGCAGACGGAGCCAAGGTCGGTATACAAACAGGTAGTCAGACGGAGCCAAGGTTGGTACACAAGCAGGTAGTCAGATGGAGCCAAGGTTGGTACACAAGCAGGTAGTCAGATGGAGCCAAGGTTGGTACACAAGCAGGTAGTCAGATGGAGCCAAGGTTGGTACACAAGCAGGTAGTCAGACGGAGCCAAGGTCAATACACAAGCGGGTAGTCAGACGGAGCCAAGGTCGGTACACAGCAGGTAGTCAGACGGAGCCAAGGTCGGTACACAAGCGGGTAAGCAGATGGAGCCAAGGTAATTTGAGCAAGATATACCTCAGAGCTAGAGGACTGGGAATAAACACAATACTCAAGTGTTCGCCATAATGTGCTCTGGATTTATATAGGCCTAAAACAGGATGCAAGATGGCCGCAAACAGGAAGCAAGATGGCCACAGACATGAAACAACACTTGCCAGAACAGTAGCCTCTAGTGGTGGGAGTAAAAAAATTACACTTGAGAACAGTGGCCACTAGTGGAGATTCTTGAAACAGTATCTTCACATGATGATAAAACACAGCTTCTAACACACAGCTTCTAACACACAGCTTAATACTCAACAGTCTTAGGACACCCCTTCTTTTCTGTGTCTCCAGACCATGCTAACTACATCAGAGCAACACCAGCACCAACAAGAGAGCAGGAGCCATACTTACTGCTCACTACTCAGCCTTTCCTGTAACCAATGAGCCTTTACAAAGTAGTCATTGGTGGAGCACCTATAGTGTTGTGGCAAGGCTTGGTTAGCATTGAGTGGCCGTTCTTTGAGTGATAATAATAATTTAGGAGAGCAGTAGCCGCAGAAGTCAGCAAGGAGCAGTTTGGATGCTTTTGCAGCAGCTCCTTGGAAAATTACATTTGCATTGTTTGAGCCTATATTCCTTAATCCCATAGAAACAATTCAAGGAACATTTTCCCTAACACCTATTCCTCTATAAACTTGCGATCAGCGCAAAACTGAAGCATAACCCAAATGCATTTTGAGTGCTGTGTAACATTACCCCGATGGCGATTTAGGTCTCTTGTAATAGGATTTTCCCAATTCAAGCTGAACTTTCTCAAACAAAGCCCTAATGCTGACAACGTGATTGACTCTCCGCAGCCATTCCAAAATGCCACCTTTGCCTCTGTATCTCGCCTTCCATCTGGCAAAAGTCATTCCGCCTGTGACAGATTTTTTTTCTCCGCTCCGTCCCTTAATGGGGATGGCTTTTTGGAAATAACCATTATGACTGGCAGCTGGTAGAAACAGGTGCACAAGGTTCTATTAGACGCCTCCAATTTATTCTGCTTTTTTCGGATGGGTTTTATGGATTTTTTTTTTTTTTTTTTTTTGCTCTTCTTTAAAATAGTCCAAGTCTTTTTTTACTTTCATCTTCCGAGAAAAAAAAAAATGTTTGGAAGTGCGTAGTATGTTGTGGCGGTATGGCAGTCATAACTATCCTTTGTCATGTGAGCGGTAATAACAGGCCATGTTTGCCACCTTTCTGACATCTCCAGATAGGAGGAAGAAATTGCACATATATTCAAGGTGACAGAAAGTAGAATTGTTCTACCTCGTCCTATCGTACGAAGAGCCGGCGCTATATTTCATGTGTTAACATTAGAAAGCCATAGGCGCTAGCGGCCGTCGGTTATTAAGAGATATAATTGCATTTCTGCCTCCTGGATATATTAGTGTTTAGAGGACAGTTGTTATCTCTATACACATTTTAATGCAGGCCGTAAAACAATGGAAAAGTGGTCAAAGAAATTTTAGTAGCAAATGGTATGTAATGGAATTATATTTTATAGTAACGGAACAATTGCCCATCGAGTGACCGCCAACAAACCAATACTATCAGGCATGAGATAAGGGAAATGCTATTATTCAATATAATGGTAAGGTCAGTTCTTCTGTTCTGTTATAGAAACAATTCTATAACCGCTATGACTGTATCAGTATGCAGAACACGTTAAGGCTAAGGCTGGAAACGCTGCGCTAAAGCGCTGTGGGAACAACCGCGGTGGGAACACATTGCGGTTCTCCCCGCAGCACTTTGAACAGAAAGTTCATGGAGTTTTCCTGCGCTGACTTTCAGTTACCATTATACAGTCCTATGAAAAAGTTTGGGCACCCCTATTAATCTTAATCATTTTTAGTTCTAAATATTTTGGTGTTTGCACCAGCCATTTCCGTTTGATATATCTAATAACTGATGGACACAGTAATATTTCTGGATTGAAATGAGGTTTATTGTACTAACAGAAAATGTGCAATATGCATTAAACCAAAATTTGACCGATGCAAAAGTATGGGCACCTCAACAGAAAAGTGCCATTAATATTTAGTAGATCCTCCTTTTGCACAGATAACAGCCTCTAGTCGCTTCCTGTAGCTTTTAATCAGTTCCTGGATCCTGGATGAAGGTATTTTGGACCATTCCTCTTTACAAAACAATTCAAGTTAAGTTTGATGGTCGCCGAGCATGGACAGCCTGCTTCAAATCATCCCACAGATGTTCAATGATATTCAGGTCTGGGGACTGGGATGGCCATTCCAGAACATTGTAATTGTTCCTCTGCATGAATGCCTGAGTCAATTTGGAGTGGTGTTTTGGATCATTGTCTTGCTGAAATATCCATCCCCGGCGTAACTTCAACTTCGTCACTGATTCTTGAACATTATTCTCAAGAATCTGCTGATACTGAGTGGAATCCATGCGACCCTCAACTTTAACAAGATTCCTGGTGCCAGCATTGGCCACACAGCCCCAAAGCATGATGGAATCTCCACCAAATTTTACAGTGGGTAGCAAGTGTTTTTCTTGGAATGCTGGGGGTTTTTTTGGACGCCATGCATAACGCCTTTTTGTATGACCAAACAACTCAATCTTTGTTTCATCAGTCCACAGGACCTTCTTCCAAATTGAAGCTGCCTTGTCCAAATGTGCTTTTGCATACCTCAGGCGACTCTGTTTGTGGCGTGCTTGCAGAAACGGCTTCTTTCTCATCACTCTCCCATACAGCTTCTCCTTGTGCAAAGTGCGCTGTATTGTTGACCGATGCACAGTGACACCATCTGCAGCAAGATGATGCTGCAGCTCTTTGGAGGTGGTCTGTGGATTGTCCTTGACTGTTCTCACCATTCTTCTTCTCTGCCTTTCTGATATTTTTCTTGGCCTGCCACTTCTGGGCTTATCAAAAACTGTCCCTGTGGTCTTCCATTTCCTTACTATGTTCCTCACAGTGGAAACTGACAGGTTAAATCTCTGAGACAACTTTTTGTATCCTTCCCCTGAACAACTATGTTGAATAATCTTTGTTTTCAGATCATTTGAGAGCGGGCTGTCCATGCTCGGCGACCATCAAACTTAACTTAAATTGAATTGTTTTGTAAAGAGGAATGGTCCAAAATACCTTCATCCAGGATCCAGGAACTGATTAAAAGCTACAGGAAGCGACTAGAGGCTGTTATCTTTGCAAAAGGAGGATCTACTAAATATTAATGGCACTTTTCTGTTGAGGTGCCCATACTTTTGCATCGGTCAAATTTTGGTTTAATGCATATTGCACATTTTCTGTTAGTACAATAAACCTCATTTCAATCCTGAAATATTACTGTGTCCATCAGTTATTAGATATATCAAACTGAAATGGCTGTTGCAAACACCAAAATATTTAGAACTAAAAATGATTAAGATTAATAGGGGTGCCCAAACTTTTTCATAGGACTGTATATACAGGAAAGCCACCGGCGGTTCCATAGATATAAAAAAAACTGTGCCAGTTTTGGAAATCGCAGCTTGTCCGCACTGCGGTTTTAAACACGAAGTGGGCATGGGATTCACATGAATCCCATCCACTTTGCTGTTACTGTCAAATGCCACAATTTTTTCTGCAGCGCTTCCGGCTCGTGGGGCCCCAGTCTAAATAAGATTTCTTGAATTGAAGCATGGCCTATTGTTAGGCCCCTGAGACCCCCAGCAAATAAAGAGACTGGAGCCACTTTAGAGGGCACAGTTGAAGTATTAGGTACAACAGCTTGAATGGTTAAGCTTCTGCACTTGTGCAAACCATTAAGGGAGCCATTGCTGTCACTTGAGTGCTACGGATGCTTCATTCTGGTGACTGGAATAGGCAGACCACACCAAATGAATACCTACAAGAAAGAAAGGAATTTCTGGGACTTATATATTGATGGCCTATCCTTAGGATGGATCATCAGTGTTTGATCAGCTCAGATCGGTACGGTGGCGCACTGGTTGCCTTGCAGCGCTGTAGTCCTAGGTTTGAATCTGATCAGAGGTGATCAAATATAAAATAACAGCGTTCCTCACCTCCACAGGGTTCTGGTGAAGGACTTTGGGCCCCTTCACATGGGTCAGGCCAGCATTAAGGTGTATGATCACTCTGGCGTAAACCATGTCTATGAAGAGACCTCCGCTTATTATACACTGTGATCTGATGAGACCCCAGATAATATTTTGAGGGTGGTGACACTTTTTGACATTATACCTTCTGAAGGGACCACTATGGGACATTATACTGTGTTGAGAGTCCACTATACTGTGTGGAAAGACCACTATATACTGTGAAGAGGGTCAACTACGAAACATTATATTTGGTAAAGGGGCCACTATGGGGGATTATAGTGTATGCAAATGGTGTCTTATACCGTGTCAAGAAACAGGGCTCTATGCTGTGTGGGGGGGTCAAAAGTTTGCAATAGGGCCCAGTCTTGGTCATATCTCCCAACCGTCCCACGTTTGGTGGGACACTCACGCTTTCATACCCCTGTCCCTCGGTCCCACACAGCTCCCTACAAGTCCCGCTCTGTCCCTTTAATGTTTTACTAAACAATCGTTCCTCCGATCAACAGATAAAAGGCTCTGGTGATCAGAGGAACGCTTCACTATGGTACAAGGATTTTTGTGTGACATCACACGGTCATGTGACTAGGTGGGCGTGTCAGTGTCCCATTCAGTGAAGAGATCCGTGTAAGGTACTGAGAAGGGAGGGGGGATGCTAGATGGAGAGAGAGAGAGTATGTGTGTGTGTGTGTGTCTGTCTGTCTGTGTTTGTCATTATACTGGGGTCAGAGGTGGAGGGGGGACATGAAAATGGGGGAAGATGAAAGGGGATATGAAACTGAGGGGGAAAAGGAGGGGGGGAGATGAAATCGGGGGCAGAGATGGAGGAGGGGACATGAAATGGAGCAGATGAAGGGGGCACTTAAACTGGGGGACATTAAACTGGGGACAACTGGATGGTGCATTAAACTGTGGGAGTAGCTGGAGGGGGACCTGTCCGCCTCTAGTTGCCCCCAGTTTAATGTCACCCTCCAGCTACACCTACAGTTTAAAGTCTGTTTCTAGCTGCCTGAGTTTAATGTCCCCCTCTAGTTGCCCCCCGTTTAATGTCCCACTTCATCTGCCATTAATTTACTGTCCCCCTCCAACTACCCCCATTGCTAATGTCCCCCTCCAGCTGATCCAGTTTCATGTTTAAACTGGGGCACCAGGAGAGGGACTTACTACTGTGGGGCAGTTGGAAGGGAACATTACAATGTTGGGGCATATAATGTACGGGTGATTGTAGGATTATACTGTGTCAGGGGACATGAAAAATGAACGAGAATGGGCGGAGGCAACATAAAAGTGTGCGGAGCTAAATTTGTTGCGTCACGCTATGTGCACCACACATTTTATCCCTCTTTCTGTTGTTCAAAAGTTGGGGGTATGGTCTTGGCCCTGGACTCATGTCCCTTATAGTGGGCTCTGCACATGACTGAAGATGATGTAAACTCCTTCCACCATAGCCATCAACTATATCCATGTCATATATACATGGATACAGTTATATGTGTTGTCATATCCGAATCCTGGCACCAGACCCCAAACCTGAAGCGTGCAGATGCCCAGTTCTAGCGATGCCACTGCCTTTAACGTCATTATCTGGTGTTTTTACAATGTGTATCCTCAAAAATGTTTTTACCATTTACAAATAATTTAATCTTACAACTTTTTGCCCTGCGACTTATTAATTGAAATAACTTGATTTGCTGTGAACTTTGCTCTTATTGCCATGGCTACCAAATACTAGTGGGATGAAAAGGCTTTAGTGAAGGAACAGCTAATCATCCTTGAGATACGCTGTTATCTTCTCTGAAACTCCGTACGCCAATTCTCTTTCATAAAGTTTGTTTGACAAATTTGTGAATAATCAACTCAATGTTTAAAAAATTACTGTGTGAAATTTAGGCTTTGTTCACATTACATTGGAGCTTTCCATTGAAGGTAAGAGTCACTAATTATACTGTATATCTCAGATTGAAAGCTCCAATGTAATGTATGTCATAGTATAGTCATATAATGGCACACATCACTGCTAGACTCCCTAGATTAAACCAAAATATATACAGTATAATACCGTGCATAAGTTGTAGGCAGGTGTAAATGCTGCAACGTAGGAGGGCTTAAGTGTTAATGGTTTATTTTTGGTTAATTAAGAAAATGAAGTAAAGAGAAATCTAAATCCCACCAAAATTTGGTGTAACCTTAGCCCTTTGGAGGAGGAATCCTGGAAGTGATGATATGGTCCTCATCATCCAGTCTGTCTGGGATTGCATGACAAGACAGAAGAATTGGAGCAAGCCTATATCTACAGAAGATCTATGCTTAATTCTCTAAGATGTCTGGAACCAGGGGCATAACTAGCAAAGATCTGCCCCCCTGCAAACTTTTGACTTGGGCCCCCCATGGCATAGCTTTCCCTTTCCTGGCCCCATTTACACACACTATAATGTCCCACTGTCCCTCCACACAGTATAATGTCCCACAGTGGCCCCTGCACAAAGTATTATATACCATAGTGGCTCCTGCACACAGCATTATGCCCCACAGTGGCCCCTGCACAAAGTATTATATACCATAGTGGCTCCTGCACACAGCATTATGTCCCACAGTGGCCCCTGCACAAAGTATTATATACCATAGTGGCCCCTGCACACAGTATTATGCCCCATAGTGACCCCTGCACAAAGTATTATATACCATAGTGGCCCCTGCACACAGTATTATGCCCCATAGTGGCCCCTGCACAAAGTATTATATACCATAGTGGCTCCTGCACACAGCATTATGTCCCACAGTGGCCCCTGCACAAAGTATTATATACCATAGTGGCCCCTGCACACAGTATTATGCCCCATAGTGACCCCTGCACAAAGTATTATATACCATAGTGGCTCCTGGACACAGCATTATGCCCCATAGTGGACCACTCATGAACTATTATACTCAGAGGTCTTTTCAGTGGGAGACACAGGGAAGGTGACAAACATAAAAACAGTGTTACTCACCTACCCTCTGAAAAATTGCAGGGAGTCACGCTGGAGCTCAGGAGAGGTGAGTAACAGTGGTTTTTATGTTTGTTCACCTCCCCTGAGCTTCCGATCATTATACTCTGGGGTCTGAAAAGCATTATTTGTTGGGATTCATTTACTGTGGCCTCACTTACTGATCCCTGCTCCTGCTCACAGCCACGTCCGCTTGAGACGCAGAAGGGGAGGTGGAGGCGACCATGAGAAGGAGCGGGAAACGTTAAGTAAATAGGGCCCATTACCTTCTGGGATTACGCCACTATGGCTGCTACCCCCGTACTTACACCACTGTCTGGAAAAACCTCCCTGCCGAGTTCCTTCAAAAACTACAAATATACCGAGAAGAATTGATTGAAGCGAAAGGGCGCTCACACCAAATATTGATGGGATTTAGATTTCTGTTTTCTTCGTTCACATCATTTTGTATATTGACAAAAATAATCTATTAATATTTTTATTTTTGAAAGCTTTCTTACTTTCCAACATATTTTAAACACTTGTCTCAAACGTTTTTTGCGCAATACTGTACCATGTTACCCATCATGTGCCCCAATTCCCCCGAAGGCTAATTAGTCTCTGTAGTTCCTCCAGACTTACCCATTCCTCTGTCATGCCCTTATACAGAAGCCAATAGGATGCATGTTTGCCGCAGGGAGCGGTCTTGCACAGAACAATTAGAAGAGACCAAAATTGGATTGGGCAGCACTAAGATCCAGTTCAAGAGCAAAATTGGAACGTTGCGTCCTTGGTCACAGAATGGTGAGCCCTGAAGTGTGATTAACAGGAGCTTAGTCTTCAAGTACCATCAAGTCTGTAAGGGTGCACTCAAGGAAGGTGGATTTGGGGATTTGGAAAGAGATCTGGTCAGCGGGAAAGGGTCAGATTTGGGCAAGTGAGTTGATTAAGAGAGATATAGATAGTGCAGCCATTATCTATAAATGTGGTAATTTACCTCGCCTATCCCTTATCTTAACATGATCATATTGTAAAATACTTTAAGGAGTTCTCTGGGAATGGCCCCCCTTTTTTTGCATTTACATTAGGAGTAATGTCACATTCACAAGCCACCATCATTCTCTCTCACTAACGCATTTCACCTTACAGCCCAACCTACAAACTTATACCATTCACACTAACATACAAATATTTAGACACATTGATAGGTTCTCTGAAGGGCCAACAAAATATGTAGGTGGGGGTCAAATAAAATAAATACAATATTCCAAATAAATTATATAAATGTTGCTAAATGTTCTAATTTTTACGTATGCGACAGTATTAGCCAAGCTCTGTGAATACATATGGCATAAGAGCTGAGGTCAGTAGAGAGCCCATGCTGTGTAACAATCATACTCTGTATTGTAGTAAAAGCTCCTACTATGGCCGGAACAATAGTATAGATCTGCTGAGAGTTGCTGGCACAGTTTGAGCCTTCTCTGATTGTGGTTGTTCCTTTCCCTGTCATTTCCATTTGGCCCAGACCTCCTGAAGACTTCTTTACAGCTATAGTTCACCTCTGTAGTATTTGCTGCCCAGATATCTTAGGCTCCCTTTGCTGCACATTCTCTCACATAAAAGCCACATCCTACCTTCCACAATGCTACCACCTTCATTATGTTATGTTATGACATCCCTTGTATTTAGGGAACGGCACCCGCCTGGTAGATGGACCATACTATATTCCATCTGTTCCATATTTCCTATTCACATACAGATGTGTCCAGCCTTTCCTTAGCTCACATTTGGTTACTAATACTGACACTTTCTCAACACAATATTGTAACATTCTAGCAAAATTCTAGACAGGGTACAATTCACAAGACTACCACTGAGTATAAACACATATAGAACAGATAATGTTAGGATTGTCCATATGTGTTATCCATCTTGCAACCACCATACTCCTCACTGCTGCACCAACCAATGTGCTGCCTCATTCTCCAATCCTGATATGGGATATTTAATGTCCGCTCTGTAGATATTAGGAGCCTGATGCTAATTGTAGTCAGGTTCTTGTTCTATGAGCATATTGTCTAGTTATCTGCTGTATTCCTGGTGACTGACTTTGGTGTGGATTCCTACTTCTCCTTCTTCTTACTGATTTGGCTTTGTTTGTGAACTCTCAGACTTGACCTTGACTTGGACATGTGAATTCCTCTGGTTCAGATTTGGATAATTCTGGACTGGTTTGGCCCTGCTTCTGTGATTATCTTGATGCTTTTTCCTAGTCTGAGCCTAATCTGCAGTTATATTTATATTTTGACACCAGCTACCGCTCTGTTTGCCTAGGTCCTCATTTAGTCCATCCTCCTTTGTGGCAAGCTCTGGTGAAGACAATAGGGTTGCCTTAGACTCTACCAGCCAGGGCAGCATGAGAATTCTTCTAGCTTGCTCTATTTCTTTCTGTTAGCTATGGGCTAGATCACACGGGGGGGGGGGATTTTGGCACCGAGAGTGACGCGGGGAGCCACAACGACTGTTGCGGTTGTGGCTTCCCCCTCCGGAGTCGGCTCAAATGAATGGGCCGACTCAGGAGGTTGCTGCCGCCAGGTGGACACCACAACTCAACGGGCTGCGGAATCCACCTGAACAAAGGGCAGCTCACTTCTTTTTTCCGCTAGCGGCAGCGGCCTCTATAGACCACCATTGTGAGGAGGCGGATTATGACGTGACTTATGCACCATAATCCACCCCTTTGTGCCCGTGTGAATGAGCCCTTACAGTTTCTCCAGTTTGGTGAATTGCTTTAGAGGCAATTCAGTTACAGACAACAGAATACCACAAAACCATTTTGTTTTGAAAATCTGGTCATCTCATAACACATCTGGGCATGTTAAATCAAAGGTAACAAGAACAGATCTGTGCATTCAGTAGATTGGAAAGATGTAGAAGACTGATAGAATAGAATATGTAGAGTTTGTAGTCAGCTACCATGGGTACATATAAATGTGCATCTGAGCTGTAGACAAAAATATATTTAGACTAAGATCACATTCATTTCAATGGGTCGTAATGACCCATTGAAATGAATATGATCTGTTTTGATCGCTCACATTCTGACACGTGTATACGTGTCAGAATGCAAGCACGTTAACTTCATGTGAACTGGCCCTTATAACAATGGAGGCAGTGGCGTAACTACCACCATAGCAGCGGTAGCAGCTGCCACAGGGCCCGGAACATCAGGGGCCCGGTGACAGCTGCTACCGCTGCTATCATTATTCTCGGAGGTCTTTTCGGACCCTCGAGTATAATGATCGGGGCCCCCTGTTGGTGGAATACTTTCCACCAACAGGGGGCCCCGAAGCTGCAGCAACGGCTGAGACACAGGAGCTGCAGCTCTGGCTCCTCTCAGCGCTGCAGGACGTTCCCCCTCTCTCCCCCCCCCTCCCTTTCTCTGCTGTCCTCTGCCCACCAATGAGAGGAGGAGGCGGGGCTTATCCCTGCCGAGCTCCTGCCGTCCTGCACTGGAGGAAGAAGGAAAATGAAACTAAAGCTACACAGGTACGTACTGGGGTTACTTATTACTATCAGGCATTTGGGGTGATTACTTGTGTTTTAGTAACTCCATGTGCCTCATATTAATAGCAGTTAACCCCATCATCTCCCTGACATTAACCCCTGTGTGCCTCACCATAAGGGTTACTGATATGTGAGACATATGGGGGTAATAGTAATGAAGATACTTTATTATTACCTCCATGTCTCTCACATATCAGTAACTCTTATGGTGAGGCACACAGGGGTTAATGTGAGGGAGATGATGGGGTTAACTGCTATTAATATGAAGCACATGGAGTTACTAAATTGTAATGCACATGACCAGATTTTTTATCCACAATTTGTCCTGGTATAGCGGTCAGCGGGTGACGTGACAGTATTTAGTCCTGTAGGGGCCACTATTGGGTATAATACTGTGTGTAGGGGCCACTATTGGGTATAATACTGTGTGCAGGGGCCACTATTGGGTATAATACTGTGTGCAGGGGCCACTATGGGACATAATACTGTGTGCAGGGGCCACTATGGAACATAATAGAGTGCGCAGGAATGCGTAGGAGGGACTCGGTCGAGATCTTCGGTGTCGGGGGGGCCCCATGTCAAAAGTTCGCCATGGGGCCCCGCCATTCCTAGTTACGCCACTGAATGGAGGCATTAATTCACAAGATGAAAGCACCATTTGACTCATGTGACCATAACCTATCTACTGTATCTGCAGAACTGAGTTGCTATGCTGGGTTCTTGTGATAGACTACCTTTAATGTGAGTCAAGTATTCCTAAACCACATGAGAGAATTGAGGAAGAGGGTGCTGTTGCTATAGATACACCTATTATGTGTGTACATTCAGGGCTGTTTTAACACATTGGTGGGCCCTGTGCAAAAATTTCATAAGTGGGCCCTCCATCACCACTACCTAGATATACTTAATCTGTACTAATTATAATACTCCCTCAATGACCCCCACATAGTATAACGCCATAGTATAATGGCTCCCTAGTGGCCCCATACAATATGCCCCTTATTATGTCCCCCTCCAGGTTGCTCCCCACAGATTCATGTCCCCCTCTAAGTTGCCCCCACAAATTTATGTCCCCAACCCTCTTGGTTGCCCCTATCGTGTCACCCCCCACAAGTTGCCCCCACTGTGTCATGTCCCCCCATACCAACTTGTTCCACGACAGAATCATGTCCTGAACCCAGGCTGCCCCCCACAGAATCATGTCCCCCACGCTGACATGCCCTCCTCAGGTTTTCCCCACAGTATCCTATCCTCACCCCTTGTTGCTCCCACTGTACCAAGTCCTCCCCAAAAAGTTATATACCAAAAACAAACAAACCTTAATACTCACCTTTCCCTGTTCCCCTGTTGACTCCTCTCTGGCCCCTGAGTAATAGGCGCGGTGTAGGTGACATCACTACATCATGCCTCCTATTCCCAGGACACCGGGAGCAAAGACAGCAGTGAGGTGGTGAAGCAGGGAGAGAATGACATTGTTGGTATCCAGAGAACGACGATGAGTTGGGGTAGCTCGGACCCACTGCCCTGGACATCAGGACAGCAAATGTAGAACTATCCTGCTGTCCAAAGGGGGCCCCGCCACCATAGAGCCTGGTGCACCATTGATCCTATGGTTAAAGCAGCCATGTGTACAAAATGAATATTGAAATCTGAATAAACCCCTTACAATAAATGCCGAGACTGTTATCAAGCAAGAAAGTTACGCTTTGTGCCATTTGTGACATGAAGGGGGCTTTCAGTTCTTCCTCCCACGGGTACATATTTAATAAATACCGCTTCAATTCAAGCTAATGTCTACATGAGGGGGAACAATATGTTTTTGAGTAGGGGAATCATGGCAGGATAAACAGGATTTGGACCGATGAATACAACATTACACGTTTCTGTTGGAGAAGATTCCTTTCTAGTCTGGAGCAGTGTTATTGCTCAATTGGATGTGATGCGACTCCAGATGGTGTATTATGTATACATCATCTGATTTATCTGTCATGGGTAGTGGGGCTTTAATGCCCTAAATTAAAAAGGGGATGGATGAGAAGAATGTTGCCCTATGAGCGAAGACTGTGACTGTACACTGAACTTCTACACAATCATAAAGCAGCCCCAAGTGATCCGCGGAAGAAGTATTTTCTGTCTGCATTCTGATGACGGTTGTAGGATTTAACTCCTTATGAATAAAACATAAATGTAATGTAAAGCGTATACAGCTCTTGTTTAAAATTTAACTCTAATAAATAATTTAGCTTCTATAAAGATGGCAGCGATTTAAATTCATTTCTTGCTTTATCTTTTCTCCGAGGAAAAATGGGGTATAATTCTGCGTTTTAAGTACACGGGCTCCGTATGGCTTCATTATTTTTCCCATAAGCAAACAAAATTGCTCAACATCTTAAATTGCATCAGCAGGATAGTAAATGAAGGAAAATAAGAGGAGGATTGGGAGATTTCGCAACATGATGCAGCCCAAGATGAAGATGGTTGGGGTTATAGTCAAGGTTACGCAAAGAAATGCTTAGTGACCCAAAAAGATTGAAGCTCTGTATTAATATGTATATCCTGTAAATAGATGCCGCATCATAAAGGTAATACGTAGCGAGTGGGTTGGTGTATAAGCAGTCTTGAATCTGGCATTTACCTACAATCTCGTTGGGCAGATCTGATACCGGGTAAAGCGTTACTTAACTGTTATATTTTTGTAGGGTTAAGAGAACGAACTTTGTAATACACTTTATTAAAACCTAAAAATGAGCAAGATACATGAAACCTATTACAATGTAACGTTTGTTGTATGCATAAACAAGCAAGACAGAAAAGTACCCGGAGCCGGGGCCACACGGTGGCTCAGTGGTTAGCACTGCAGCCTTGTAGCACTGGTGTCCTGGTGTTCAAATCCCACCAAGGGCAAAAATAACCACCTGCAAGGAGTTTGTATGTTCTTCCCATGTTTGCATGGATTTCCATCCCATATTCCAAAAAAAAAAACTTACTGATAGGGAAAATGTACATTGTGATCTCTACATGGGGGGCTCACAATCTAAATGAAAAATACCAGGAGCCAACTACACAAGTATCCAGCAAGCCCTACGGTAATACTGTCCATCCAGCAACGCAGCCATTGGGAATATATAAGGTATGAATAAGTGCATTGTTTTGGTACTGCCTTTGTAAATGCAAGAGTTCAAACATGAAGGAAAGGTCAGCAGCAATTTCAGTCTAGGACTAGTCAGATGGGGCTTGTCTGGGCAGAACTCTCTGTATGTCACTGTGGACCACAATACTTAACCGCACCAGTGTGAGCATCCCCCACCGCTCTACCTTTTTGACAACTTATATATTGATGACCTCTCATTAGGGTGCGGCACTAAGGCCCCATTACAGATCACTTTTGCGTGAGGATTGTCCATCGCAGCACCTCCAACACAGCATGCCGGGCGGAACTAGGCAGGCTCCCCCTATGGCTCACCATGCAGAAGAAGGCAATATCATTCCAGGCTCACATTCAAGGCAGCAACCTCGACTCCTACCACCACCAAGCATGGCTAAGCCACAAAGCCCTGAGCAAACCCATCACCCTACAACCAAACGACAGCCAACTGCCAAACCAAAAACCCCAACAGGCTCTGAACAAGGCCCAAATAAAGGGGGCCATAGAGAGGCAAAGAGCAGTACATCGAAGAATGGAGAAACTAAATACATAACTCCAAGAAACTCACAGTGTACCAATCACTGCAAAGGAAATACACCATGGCCACCTACCTGGAGAGAATACACCATCCTAAACACAGACAGGCCCTGAGCCGATACAGACTGAGCGGCCACAGCCTGGAAATAGAGAGATGACATCACAGGAAGACATACAAGAACAGAAGAACAGACTGTGCGAACACTGTGCCCAGGGGGCCCTAGAAGACAAGGCCCACTTCCTACTACACTGCACCAAATACTCAGCTGTGAGGACCATATACTTCCAAAGACTCTCTGCCCACATCCCAGACTTCACATCTGCAGACGAGAAGAGGAAACTCTACATCCTACTGGGAGAAGAAGAGGCCGCTGTGGAGATTGCTGCCCAATACGTGTCCAGCTGTCACCAAATAAGAGGAAGATGAGACTCCACGGACTGTTCTACCCCAAATCCCCCACCCACTCACCCACCCAAACCACCATGTTTCCACTGTCCACCTGCCATCAAACGACGAGACCCCAAGGACTATTATACCCCAAACCACTCACCCTTCCACCCTGAGGCTAATATATGTGTTAATTTGCTGTTTTCATAGGCCAGTATTTGAAGAGGAATTTGAAGTGTAAGACTCTCCAAATGACTCTCTGTGAACTTGTCCTTAAAGGCTTCTGCTGTATTTTAGGAGATTAGTGTTATAATTCAGATACATAGGTATATTGAAGATTTAAAGAGGTTATGCTAAGAGGTGAGAACGGTAGGTATTTTGCCCCTTTGTACATTCAGCCTGATGCTGCCAGGCTGAATGTGGACATGACTGGTGGTGGACAGCTTTGCTAGTCACATGATTTACGTTAGCTATGTCCGGCGCTCCCATTGAAGTAAATAGGAGTGCTGGAGCTAGTTGATTGCTGTACTTCGGCTATCTTGGGTGCTCCCATTGAAGTTATTGGGAGCACTGTCCACCACCAGTCATACCCACATTGACTGCAGCCAGGCTGAATGCACACAGTGGCAAAGGACTTCCCGCTATCTGGATTGGTGGGGGTCTCAGCAGTCAGGGAATTATCCTCTATAATACAGATAGAGCATAAACACTTTTCATGGCAGCACCCCTTTAAGTTACACCTCTTAAAGGGAAATTGTGATAAAATTTACCATTCCTAAGCTGTCACCATAGCGTACTACAGAATATTAATGGCTTTCAACACTTTAAAACATAAGTAATGGAGGCGGTCCCGGTCTCAGGAGGGGTCATGCTGTCCTAACATTACACGCTAGATTCGGGGGGCATTTGAAACATTGGGTACTGGTCTCAACCTTATCTCCGCACTTCACATGATGCCATGTCACTAGTACTGACTTGAAATATTAGGATGGCATGGGTACTCCGGAGACCAGCTCCACCCCATGAATATTCAGTGGGGCAAGCTACTTTATAACTTTATGGATTCCTTTATGCTCCGAGCCTATTTCAGATAGAATCACATTTATTACAGTCTTACAGGGGTGAGGGTCTTGGGACAGATTCCCTTTGTCCCCTGTGACCTATGACCCCATAACATATACAGTATTATTCTATTAAACACCTTCAGCAACCAATGTTACAAGATTACATAATATATTGGTTATGCAACTGTACAATTATGGAAAAAAAAAACCGTTTCCAGCCCTGTCATTACCGCAGCCTCCACTTTCTATGTGAATGTATATACCTTGCAATGTATATTTAGGATTGCTCCTTGCTATAGAAATGATAGTCCCCGGATTAACAATAGACGTAAGAATGTTGACAGCCCGGATTGAACCCGTTCTCTAAATAAACCTTGTGTTTTTCGAAAAATGAATAGAAGACTAAGCTTTCCCTGAAAATTGCCGGAGAAGGCTGGAAAATAAAAGAAAGAGCAATTTTGCTTGAAAGAGCAAAGCAAATGTGCTGCAGAGTACTATAGATGTCAAGAGGTAAAAAATATAGAAAAGAAGAGATAACAGTTCTGCTTCAAAATGAAAGACCAAGCTCATTCAGGGGTGTTTAAAATTCTGAGCTCATACTCTCTCTCCGGCAGATGCAGGCGGTGGCAAGGGCCAGAGATTTACAAACCGGAGCTGTGTAGATCAGAAACACAGTATATGATTATACCTAATTATCTTTAATGCCAAAATGAATTTGGATTGCAGCATTATACAGTAAGATGCTTATATGTTCCTGTTTTTTTTTTCTTTTTTCTATCTGCTGTCGCATTTAATACAATAACTCCCTGACCTTTCCTAGCTGTCTCACAGATAAAATACAGTCGCATCAGTCTGTGACTACCACATAATGCTTTCAGTGCGGGTATTAGAATATTATATGTGTATGGCTTGCCAAAGACTGTAATATCTATAATAGAAGTGTACTGTTGTCTCTACAGATCTGTAGAGGATTTTAAAGGGGACCGGTCATATTGAGACTGCAGTATAATCTGCGGGTGGCATGTTATAGAGCAGGAGGAGCGGAGCGGATTGATATATAGGCTTTTAGGGAAAGGTTCAATAATTTATTATTGAGGTCTCCGCTTTAATGTTGAAATGTCCAGGAAGTGATTGATAGCCGTCAATCTCTGGCAGGACCACCTCCTTGGGGTTTTAGTATAGAAAGTACAGAGATGGCAATGGATATATGATTAGGGTTGAGCAATTGGGGTTGGGAAGGATCGGATCCCGAACTGCGATTGAGCAAATTTCACGATCAGGATCGGCTGGAAAATGTTAAAAAATCGGATTTTTAAAAACGATCCTGAAATCTCAAGATCGGAACAACCCTAAAAGTGACTTTTTCCATAGAAAAGCATTGACTAGGATTGAGCGATCGGGATTGGGGAAGATCGAATCCCGATCGGCGATTGAGCAAATTTTACAATCGCGATTGGGATCAGCTGGAAAATGATCTAAAAATCGGATTTTAAAAACAATCCTGAAATCTCAAGATCGGCTCAACCCTAAATCTGATCTATCAACAAAACAGAGAGAGAGAGTGGAAAACATTGGCACAAATATAATACCTAAATGCTGACTGCTGGAAATACCATCAAGTTCACCCCATATCTACACAGGACGCATGTAAGATTTGCACCTCCATTCCACATGGTAACTCTTGGTTACTGTTTGCATTGTTATACAATAAAGTTGAGAACTCTTTCACTGCAACCCCTTGTCTCCACCTTCTATCCGGCTCAGGAGGTCTGTGGACCTTTAGGACATGTCCTGTGGGAAGACTACCACCAAAATCAGGCACTTTACAGGTCCCTGCAGCTCTGCACCAGCCCAGGAGATGAGCTGGAGGTGTTGGGTGAGATTCCTAGCCACTGAGACAATTGCTTTTATTCATTTGTATTCTATTAATAATTATATCATTTCTATAATCCCATGGACCTGTAGTTAGTATGATCTGTGGCAGGCTGGAGCTGTAATCTACACAAGACCAGATAGATAGATAGATAGATAGATAGATAGATAGATAGATAGATAGATAGAGTGATGGTAGATAGATAGATAGATAGATAGATAGATAGATAGATAGATAGATAGGTTAATGGTAGATAGATAGATAGATAGATAGATAGATAGATAGATAGGAGATAGATAGATAGATAGATAGATAGATAGATAGATAGATAGGAGATAGCTAGATAGGGTAATGGTAGATGATAGATATAGATAGATAGATAGATAGATAGATAGATAGATAGATAGATAGATAGATAGATAGATACAGAAAGCCAAATCTCCTGTATACATAGATTGATAATGTAACTTTCTGAAGCCTCCACTGAAGGGACCATAGGAGTTTTCTGCATACTGATATATAGTGAAATCTATAATGAATCAGTATGCAGCAAGCTTCTATACTTTCCTTAGTTGTGGCTACAAGTAGTCAACATACAGATCTTAAACTCTATATCAGAACAAAATGCCCCGACCTTCAAGGAAGCTTTAAAAATGCAATGACTACAAAACGTAGATCTTTGGTAGATATAAAAATATGTCTTCCCTTCAAGTGCTGCACTTCTTCATCCTCTTAGTTCAGTTGCTGAGAACAGAAAACGATAGCTAGTGAATCAATAAAGAGCTAAGAAGATACAAAGAGCAGAAAGACTGTATAGATATTTGCAACAGTTGAGAAAATGCTGAGCAGATATGAAGTTCTATGACTTACAGGCCATGCTAAAGTAAAGTGCTGAGGTCAGATATCAGACTGACCGTGTATTTGGCAGTCAGCTTGATTTTTTTTTCTTTGGAGACAAAGTTGTACTGATATTCTACATAAAGACAGAACTAGAGACTTTGAGGCCTCCAAACCAATTCTGTAAACCCTATCCAATGTGCTATATAAAATATTGGTGACTTCTTTCTAAGCTTTGAGCCCATTTGGGTACCAGTGGTTAAGTGCAACTATCACCTCTGCACCTCTTTATAGCTACTTTATGGTTGTAATACAAATATTCAGATTTTGGTACACAAATAATTACAGAATATGTTAAAATTGGAATATTAAAGCTTACCAGTAAATATAATATAATATAATATAATATAATATACACCCCATCCCGTGGATTCCCTGTTTATTACCTGTGTGTAGGGCAAATGGAGAGGACAGGGCTCTCATTGCTTTGCCTCCCCTACTGAAGCTCTGACTCCCCTCCACTCAAATCTTAGGTTCATTGAGTAAAGTGGAGTTGGTCATAAGACCAAGAGTCAGAGTGTCAGCAACGAGACATCCGGCCTGCCAAGCTGCACTTTGCACAAGTAATAAATGGGGTTTCTGGGGAATAGGGTGTACAGTATATTAGTAAAAAGCTTAACCAGTGGAAGGAATACATTGATAAACTTTAATATTCTCCAGATAACTCCTATATTACCAAGCATGTAAGCAATTGACCAATTCTATACTCTACTGTACAACAGTAGTTCCCAAACTTTCTGAAGGACAAGAATTTTGCTGAGGACCCCCTCTACCGTACTTAGCAGGATTTGAAAAATATCTATATTCTGTCTCTTATTCTACTGTAGTCTTTTTCTTTTCTGCCTTTTAGCCCTGCATTCTGCCTTTTATTCTATTCTGCTATCAGGAATTTTAGAAATTTTAGAGTCCCATATCAGCAAGCTTTGTGGGCCCCCTCCTCCCAGTGGCTACATACAGTACAATGCTCCACAGTAGCTCCAAACAGTATAATGATCCATAGTTTCTCCACACGTATAATGCACCACAATGTATCCACACAGTATAATTCACCAGAGTAGCCCAACATAGTATAAAATACAGTGCTCACAATAGCCTCACATAGTATAATGTTCCACAGTGACACCACATAGTATATTGCACCACAGTGACTCCACACAGTGTAATGCTCCACAGTAGCCCCAAACAGTATAATGATCCATAGTGTCTCCACACAGTATAGTGCTCCACAGTAGCCCCAAACAGTATAATGCTCCACAGTAGCTCCATGCGGTATAATGCTCTACAGGGTATCCACACAGTATAATTCTCTAGAGTAGCCCAACATAGCATAAAATGCTCTACAATGGTCCTACACAGTTATTGCTCCACAGTGTCTCTAAACAGTATATACAGTGTAATGCTCCACAGTGCCTCCCACATGGTATAATTCTTCACAGTGTCTCAACACTGTGTACTACTACACAGTGGCTCTACATAGTATAATGCTCCACCACAGAGGACCTACCCAGTAAAATATGCTCCACAGTGGCCTCACACAGTATTATGTTCCAGAGCATCCCCATATGATATAAAATGCTCCTGAGTTGCTCCACAATGTAATCCTCCACAGTGTCCAAACACAGTATAATATGATGCTAGCCAGTATAATGCCACACAGTATAACATCCTTCTTTCCCTTTAGTATAATGCTCCTCTGTGACACCCCACAGTATTGTTCTCCACAGTGGCCCCCACAATCTTCACACGCCCCCCTTCCCTGGGGTTTGCGGCACATAATTTAGTTACCACTGCTTTATACCATCACAGATTTTGGTGATAACTCAATATAAGTTACCTAAGTCCCTGGGAAAATGGGAATGCTTCTTTGGACCACCAATTAAGATTGTGAGGTATCAAATCAAATCACACAGGCTTTATTGGCACGTCCGAATAGATATTTGGCATTGCTAAAGCTAGTAAAGTGGGGAGGGGGGAGTTGGAGTCGGGGGGGGGGGGGGGTGTTGTGGTGGGTATGGGGGGGGGGGGTTGATTTGGGGTATAACAGTCCGTGGAGTCTCATCTTCCTCTTAGTTGGTGGCCGCTATATGGGGAGGTGGGGTGGGGTGGGTGGTTTGGGGTATAACAGTCCGTGGGGTCTCATCTTCCTCTTGTTTGGTGACAGCTATATGGGGAGGTGGGGTGGGGTGGGTGGTTTGGGGTATAACAGTCCGTGGGGTCTCATCTTCCTCTTGTTTGGTGACAGCTGGACACATATTGGGCAGCGATCTTTCTACCACTTCCATTTCTTCAATTTTTGCATCTTCTTTCCCCCTAGTTCTCTAGCCAGTTCTTCGGACAGACCCCATATTCTGATAGTGAAGAGGCGTGGAAACATAATAAACACTTATACCTACCTTTCCTTACCTCCCCTGAGTTCCACTGTGGTGTCTCAAGGTCCTCTGGCCTGATATCACGTGCCCCAGGGGACCATTGAGGCTTGTGATTGGGCTTCAGGGATCACACGGGGTGAGCATTATGATGTTGCCATGCTTCATTATTACTGAAGCCGAACACAGGTCTCAGCAGTCCCCTGGTGACCAATGGCATTATCCAAGAGGCCAGAAGACCACCAAAGAGGTCCCAGAGTGATCCCAGGAGAGGCGAGATAAGGTGATTATAAGTATTTATTATATTTCCAAATCTTCTTTACTCTGGGGTCTGGAGAGACCAAAGAGTAAAATAGTGAATCATAGGTGACAAACCCCAAAACTTTTGGAAAATTCAGGTTGAATCTGGTTCGCTCAAAACACGTATGCTCATCCCTACCTGTAATCCATAAATTCACCCTCAACATAATAACCACTAACTACTAATATCCTAGAATATCAGCAATTTCCCTTTTCTATAGGGACCCAAACATAAATTTTTGTTCTCTTTTCTAAAGCAATTTTCCTTTTGCATTGGTAGGGAAATAGTTGAATGGATACAAATTATTTTTATGCATTAAGAAAAGCTTCTTAACTATGAGTAATACCTTTGCCGTGTCTACGAACACATCACAGCGGTGAATTCTGATTCATTCGGATTCAACTGCTCAACATCCAGAAATGAAAAGTTTCAAGGATAACAAATATAATCCATCGATTTCTGTCTGTGTAAACAATGGTTCGACTAAAACTAGGGCTTGAGATTATCATGGGACGGGGTTTGACATTGAAGGGTTTAGACTATGCCGGAGTGCAGTCGAGTACAGGAGTAGGCTGTCAGTCTGACAGATTTGACAGCCAAACACTGCCTCTCGATGTCACCAAATTTCCTTTTCAGTCTTAATGTGATTGGGATTCCATCAGCATTAATTACTTTGACTTCTATTCATTTTATTACATGCAATAAAACCCTAACTTAAAAAGTCAATTTATGTCTTAGGAAGTGAAACAATATTTCTTCTGATATGTGGAAATCTAAGCATCATTAATTAATCGCATCAAGTATTACTGTCAAATAAAGCAGTTTATTAGCACAAAGCCTGGAAAACACGGAAAGAGGTTTACACAAGCAAGAGCTAATGGACTTATAAATAGAAATAGGTAAATCAATATTCATGGTTCATACATTCAGCAGAATTGCAAAGATTGTAACGATTAATAAATTAGGAAATCCGAGACAATAATAATCTTCGCTTTGCTGTCCAGACTGCTGATGGATTGTCATTGATCAGTTTCCTGGAGAAAATAAATTCCAAAAATCATAGACTATAATCACTATAGTACTGTATATTCAGATGTTGAGATTACTGACTGCTGGAACGCCTATTAACTACAAGAATGGGAGTTCCATTCTCCTGTTGGAATGGAGTGGCCAGTTGAGTGTGCAAGCTGCCCCTCCATTCATTCTCTATAGGAATGTTGAGCAGTGCACTTGGCTGTCTCTGGCAGTCCAGTAGAAGGAACAGCATCGGGCTGGCCCACCGAGGAACCGAGAAATCCCCCGGTGGGCCCCGAGCCTTCACTATTAGTCCTCATAATGGGGGCCTTTATGGGGCCCTACCGGACCTCCACTGCCTTTTTTTAATAGGCAGTGGAGGTTCGGTAAGGCCTCTACCCAGGGCCGGTGTCAGCACCCAGCAAGTGCCAGGGCCTCAACCTCCTGAGAGGACTTACTGGGCTGCTGGGTGCTGACTGTGTGAGGTGCTGAGGGAGAGAGACTCCGTGCTGCAGGAAGATGTTCTTGGGCTTAAGGACCTGATAACATCATGTGTGGGCGGAGCTACATGGGATCGTACCAAACAGTGTGATGTTACAAGATGAATTTGCCGGGAACAGTCTGATGGAAGGAGAGAAGAGACAGCATGTGTGAGTAAGAGGGGAGACATGGGATTGCAGGCTGTGTGAGAAAGAGGGGAGACATGCCGGTGCAGGCTGTGTGAGCAAGAGGGGGGACATGGGGTGCAGGCTGTGTGAGCAAGAGGGAGGACATGGGGTGCAGGCTGTGTGAGCAAGAGGGGGGCATGGGGTGCAGGCTGTGTGAGCAAGAGGGGGGCATAGGGTGCAGGCTATGTAAGCAAGAGGAAAGTATGGAGTTGCAGGCTGTGTGAGCAAGAAGGGGGGGTTCAGGCTCTGGGGGGAATGGGCACTGTGAGCACATAACACTTTTTGGCGGCCACTGTGGTGCATGTAATAATATTTGGGGGCCACTGTGGTGCACATAATACTGTCTGGGGGTCACCATGGAGCATGTAATACTGTTTGGAGGCCATTGCGGAGCATGTTTTACTGTCGCAGTATTGCTTACATGCAGTGATGCCATGATCAGAGTACAGAGTACTGAGTTTCATGTTCATAAATCTGTCCTGGACCTCTGTAGCCCTTATTTCAGGTGAGACTTTAATATTTTCTGAATCTGAAGGGGTTTTGCCAAATCGACAACTTATCACCTATACACAGGATAGATGGTAGATAGGTGTCTGATCAGCAGGGTGCTCAACAACTGGGATCCCCACTGATCATGAAAACAGGGGTCCTATGTATAGTGGTGAATCTAGCCTCTTTGCTGCCTGAGGCGGACGATCAAAAGATATGTATATGTTCCACAACTGCCCCTGCAGCCTATATTATGCCCCACAGTGGCTTGTCCATCTGTGCAGAAAATTTGTTGCACGTAAGATTGATCTTGAAAACTTCATGGACATATGGAGAGTTACCAACCATTACCTCTGCCCTGATCTCTGCCAGAAGACATTCACATTTATCCTCCACCACTTTGAAGAACTAGTTAAGACTTCAGACAAGTTCTTTGAGTTTACACCAGAAGAACTTAGAGACCTTAAAGAAAAGGATGAATTAAATGTCACAGAGGAGAGCACAGTATTTGAGGCCATTGTCAGATGGATAGACTACATTCCTGTAGAAAGTAGCGGCTGGAGCGAGGGCCACAGGCATCGCTAGCAGAGGCCGGCATGACTGGCCTTTGTAGCGGTGCCTAGGAAAAGGTAAGGGGAAGCGGCGCTTCACTTACCTTTTCCAAGATGGCGCTGCCCTGATCTCCCCGTGTAGAATGCCGGGAGCCGGGGGGTGGGACTTGCTCGTCACTTCCAGCGGTTAGCCGAAGAAACGCCATTCTGTGGGCAGACGCCGAAGAAGAAGGTCACCTGCTCCCACCTGCTGCACTTTCTTTCCCTGAGCAACAGGAAAGACGCTTCAAGATGTCGGCCGCTGAAGACCTCCTGGGGCAGCTCCGCGCTGCTGCTGGCCTGAATTGGGAGGCATGGCTGTGCTCCCAGGTGGCAGGTATGCTGGGCGGTGGCACCCCAGCTGCAGCCGCGCCAGGTAGGCCGAAACGCAGGGCTCGCCCGCTGGCGCGGCTGAGTCCAGATTCTGTGCCCAGGACACGGCGCCGCAGAAGCCCCACTAGGGACGCTCCCGGGTCGGTCACCTCCCTCCTCTGCCTCTGGTGGGAAGTCCTGGCCTGGGAGGAATCCTAATCGGCAGCCGTGTCCCACAGGGGTGGGGGGTCCCAGTGACTGCTCTGTTGCTGGGCCCTGCCCTCCCCCACCTCATCATCCTTCTTCTACTGTGATGGCGGCTACCTCCCCTGGCAATGCTCCTGTTGGGGAGGGTGCCGGGACGCAGAGATCCAGCCCTGATTTCTCCCTGGTGGTGTCACACGTCCGTGCGGCAGATGGCATTGGAGTCCTGGACCGTTCGACTGGGGCCCCTGCTGTGGGCATTCGCTCATCGTTGTGTTGCAGCCGCGGCAAGGATGTTGGCTCTCTGTTGCTGTTCACCCCCGATCTGCACCGTGAAGTGATGGCGCATCAGGATTCCGGAATTCCGGCAGGTGGGATCACAGCTCCTGCGCAGCCTGGTGAGTACATGTCATTGTCCTGTCCTTTTCCACCTATTTAAATGTCGCAGGGGGTAGGGATGGGGAGTAGGCCCAATTCTCCCTCAGTTAGGGACGACAGGGTGGGCTCAGATGATGTAAATGAGCTTCTGGGTAGTGTTCGGGAATTGCTGGCTCGATGCGGTCAGGCCCCCTCCCCCCTCCCGGGTTGGTTGCCAGGATTGTCGCCGTCTGTTGTTGGGAAAGTCCTGGGTTCGGTGCCGTCTTTGGGGGGGGGGGGGTGACGAAGGGGGTGGGTGTTGCAGTTTCGGTTCAGACGAATTCGGGGTCGGGCGACAGAGTTCGGTTAGACGATAGGAAGCAGGGTGAGGTGTACTTGTGTTACGAGTGCCCCTTGGGCGCCCATCTTAAGAAGGAGGTCAAAGAGAAGATATGGAAAGATGAATTCGTCGAACTCTTCTCTTTGCTCCCCCTTGCAAAATTTAATTTGGATAAGGGCAAGAGGAAGGATTACAAGAAGGAGGAGGAGAAGAAGCGACGGTGGCGGTTGATACCGCAAACTTTTACGAATTGGTTGCAGGCATTTGGGATATTGGCTAGCGTCATCGGCGAAAAGGCTCCGGAAAATTGTTCCGGCCTTTTCTGCTATCAGGATTCTATAGGTGAGGCGTATCGCGTGTACGGCAGCCAGTATTGGCTGTGGTACGATGAACAATTCCGGCAGCGAAAGGCCGTTCGTCCCTTTATCCACTGGGATCACAAGGACATCAGCCTCTGATTGCGGGTGATGGCCCCGGCTCGGTACGGGCAGCACTTTCCAGGGGGGGCCGACACCGCAGGCCCTTCCGGGAGCAGCGGCGCCGGCCAGAGTTTCGGTGGCCAGCAGTCCAAGCACGGAGTCTGATGGCAGTTCAATGAGGGTCAATGCAGGTTTGGTCAGTCCTGCAAGTTCAAGCATGCCTGCTCCCATTGTAACGACGTGTCCCACGGAGCTTCCCGTTGTTTGCTCATGGCGAAGGGGAAGTCAAATTCTGGTGGGAAAGGGAGTGACTCTGGTGAGGCTACAAGAAATGCTCCCCTTTCTAAATAGGTATCCGGTTAGGGACATGGCTGATTTTTTGACTGAGGGTTTCTTACACGGTTTTGTTATTCCTGCCCCTCCTCATCAGGCCCCCTGTTGTAGGTGTAATTTGAAGTCTGCTTATGTGCATCCTGGGGTGGTATTAGATAAGTTGACGAAGGAAGTTAGTCTTGGTAGGATGGCTGGCCCCTTTTCGTCTACGCCTTTTGAGGATTTGGTTGTCTCGCCTCTTGGGGTGGTGCCGAAAAAGGAGCCCTTTAAGTTTCGCCTGATCCATCACCTATCACATCCCCACGGTTCGTCAGTTAATGATGGGATTGATGCGGAGTTGTGCGCAGTTCAGTATACGTCTTTTGACACGGCGGTGTCCTGGGTGCGGTCGTGTGGTCCGGGCGCGTTGCTGGCGAAGACTGATATTGAGGCGGCGTTTCGACTTCTCCCGGTTCACCCCGATAGCATTCCACTTCTGGGGTGCTATTGGGGTGAGGGGTATTATGTGGACAGGTGTTTGCGCTATTTCCTGCACGTACTTTGAGGCATTTAGTTCGTTTTTGGAATGGGTTGTGAGGGAGGTCTCGGGTGTCTTCTCTATCATCCACTACCTCGACGACTACCTGTGTGTTGGCCCGGGGGGTTCCGATGTTTGTGCTGTTTTGTTGTCGACTGTTCAGTGGGTGGCGGGGAAGTTTGGGGTCCCGCTAGCGCCGGAGAAGACTGAGGGGCCCTCCACCTGCCTAAGTTTCTTGGGTATTATGATTGACACCGTGCTGATGGAGTTCTGCTTGCCCAATGAGAAACTGGAGGATTTGAAGGGGGTGGTGTTTCGGGCCCGCCATTTTGGATAATAAAACATTTTTCCTGACAATTTTCTCTATGTAGCCATTCACATTGTAATGACCACTGACATACTTATGTGTATGGGCATCTTAAAACCCAAATAGATCAGTGATAATTTAGGAGATTTTTTTTTTTTTTTAAATAAAATGTCTTAACCCTCTTATATTTCTTGCTAGATTCGCTTGGCCCTGATTAATAAAGAATACATCCCGGGCAATGTCATAACCAACAAGTATGTGAAAGACAATGAGGACTGCAAAGCCTTTATTAATACCGCCCTCACATTAGGGCCTAACATGGTGAGACCACGCCTACCATGCGCCATTTTATTGGCTTTTGGTGGCTGTAATGAAGCAGAACTCACTAAAACCCTCAGGTCTTATGACACCCGGGCCAACCAGTGGACCAGCATTACATCTGCAGAGGAGAAACCTAGAGCCTATCATGGCACCGCCTATCTCAACGGTCACATTTATTTCATCGGTGGATTTGATGGTGTGGACAACTTGAGAAGTGTAAAATGTTTTGACCCAGTGAAGAAGACCTGGCATGAAGCAGCCTTCATGAATTATAAAAGAGGATATGTCAGTGTTACAGTCCTGAATAATTATATCTATGCCATGGGCGGCTTTGATGGGCAAGAGACTCTAAAGACAGTTGAACGTTACGATTCTGATGCCAACCGGTGGATCTTGATCTCCTCTATGCATGAGAAAAGGAAGGATGCTGGTGCCACCACCCTTGATGGAAAAGTAAGGAGACTTTGATGTCTGTTCGTTCATCCCTAGCTAAATTTTTTGGATTTTACTTTTTACACTTTTATTTTATGTGTTTCAAACTGTATAACTGACCAGGAATTGGTCTTGATGTCTAAGTCTAGAGGACCTGCTTACAAAAATCTTCTACACAATGTGAATTTAGAAGCTGTTTGCTACATAATTGTCCATTCTTTATTTCATTTAGATCTATATATGTGGTGGATCCAATGGACAGGATTGCTTGTCCACAGCTGAGATCTACAATCCTGGATGCAAGCAGTGGAGTTACATCAGCCCAATGAAAAGCCGACGTAGTGGTGTCGGAGTCACGGCCTATAGAAGAGAAGTATTTGCGGTATGATAATGAACATTTTCTCTTTCAGCACCAAGTTAATTAAAGTATAAATGGAAGAAACTTTAGCTCCAGGCCTATAAAGGGAGTTTACCATCTCTAAAGGATAAATGGAGTCAGCAGATAGACCTGCCCATCATTTTTGTCAGTCTGATTAATCTCAGGCTTAGGCTTAGGCTACATTAAATCCATGGTTAATTTACATTTTCTACACAGATTTGTTGGAATTGTCCGAATTTTCTAGTTATTCATTTTCCTTCCACAGATTAGTGGTTCTGATGGACAGAATTGTCTGCAGACTGTTGAGGTTTACAGCCCCATCACAAAGACCTGGTGTAGGGCACCAAATATACCGAAGCAGCGCAGAAACTTTGGCACCGGCGTGATAGATGACCACCTTTACATTGTGGGTGGCAGGAATAGCTTCAGCACCACTTTTACTGATGAATACTATGATGAGAAGACGAAAGCTTGGTGTCATGCCCATACAAATGACATCTCCCCAAGTGTGCTAAGCTGCTGTGGGGTTCCCAGGCTACAAAAAATTAAGGAATATATTTCCTGAATTTCAAGAATATATAAATTTTATGAAAAACTTTGCAGCTGTCACCTTGTAAATAAAGAAATGTTTCAAGCCATCTGAGAAACAAAAAGATTCTTTATCGGTGGGTAAGAAGGTGGAATAACTTGGGTGTCGGGTGCTGGTTTCTATCACATGTCCCAAGGTCAGAACCTTCCCAGAATCCAGAATCTCAAGGTTCTGCCTGGATAGTAAGTAAGCTTCTTAAGGCTGAGGCCCCACATTGCGGAAATGCAGCTTTTTTTTGTTGCAGATTTTGCTGCGGTTTTTCGAGCCAAAGCCACTAGTGGCTACAAAAGGAATGGGAAATATATAAGAAGCTCTTATACTCAACAAATCCGCAGCAAAATCTGCAACAAAAAAAAGCTGCGTTTCCGCAACGTGGGGCTTCAGCCTAACACTTCATGGATAACCCAATACCTGCACCATGTACAAGCACCTACGCCTGGGAATAAAGTGGCATCAGTGGCGTAACTAGCAATGGCGGGGCCCTGTGGCGATCTTTTGACATGGGGCCCCCCCTTCCTCACCAACACCGAAGACCTTGACCGACCGACACCCCCCCCACACGCCACATTCCTGTGTGCTCTATTATGTCCCTCAGTGGCCCCTGCACACAGTATTACACCCCATTGTGGCCCCTGCACACGGGATTATATCCCGTAATGAACACCCATGAACAATTATTATACTCTGGGGTATTTTCAGACCCCAGAGTATAATAATTGGAGACCGAGGGGAGATACAGACATAAAAAAAAAAAAGTTACTTACCTGTCTCCGGCTTCGCTGCAGTCTTTGGTGGTGTTGGCCATCTTTAATAATGCACGGATGTCACATGACATTTCATGCCCTCCCTCCATCTGCCCCCAGTTTCATGCACCCCTTATCTCTACCCCCATTTTCATTTCCTCCCCTCCATCTCTGCCCCTAGGTTACTGTTGCTCCTCAATTGCTCCACAACACACATACATACACACTCACACACAGACACACACTCTCTATCCTGCATCTCACATCCCCCTCCCCTTCAGTACAATACAATACAATACAATACAATACACAGAGCGTCCCCTTACTACTATTAGACAGTCATTAGTAACAGCAATTGCAGGCAAGTCTGAATACAAACAATGTGTAGAGTACTGATCCATCTACAGACACTGACCTCCCCCTCCTCCTCCTAATACACAGATATCCTGACACTGACCTCCCCCTCCTCCTCCTAATACACAGATATCCAGACACTGACCTCCCCCTCCTCCTAATACACAGATATCAGGACACTGTCTTCTCCCATCCTCCACACCACACATACATACACACTCTCACACACACGCACACACACACACACTCTCCATTCTGCATCTCACATTAATCCTTCCCCTTCAGTACCTAGCAGCACATCTCTCCTTCTCTTCATCTCTTGCAGGATTGCACGAGCTATAAAGACACGCCCACCTAGTCATGTGACGGCTGACGTCACACAAGGTCTTTCATCTACAGGTCCTACAAGCTTTCCCCCGATCTTATCACAGTTACAACAGTTTGTCTGTGATAAGAGCGGGGGTAGCAGGGGTAGCTGTCGCCAGGCCCCTAATGTCCCAGGCCCTGTGGCAGCTGCCTCTGCTGCTATGGTGGTAGTTAAGCCACTGAGTAGCATGTAGTATTCACTGAAGTGAACATGTTTTGCAACATAAGTAGCGTGAATATGGCATACTGTAGAAGTGATTTTGGCCCTATTTTTGCTAAAAGACCATATCTTCATACACAAGTCCTGCCGCACCTTCATGGATATTCCAGTGGTGTCCTCCTGCACAGACAAGCAACAGACGTCCATTCTCACTTTATCAGGTGCATGCCATCCCCATGTAGGAAATTGCTGTGCTATAGTATAAGGACTCATTTATAGCAGGGGCATAACTACTGGGGTAGCAGCGGTAGCGGCTGCCACAGAGCCCAGGACATCAGGGGGCCCGGCGGCAGCTGCTACCACTGCAGATTTTTTTTTTTTCTAACAGGCAGTTACCTGCTGGAGTAACTCAGGGAGGTAATGGGCCCTATTTACTTACTGATCATGGCTCCTGCTCACAGCCGCCTTTGCTTCTACTTCTACAGAGGCCGCTGTGAACAGGAGCCAGAATCAGTATTATTATACTTGGGGTGTCTTTTCAGACCCCACGAGTTTATTGATCAGAGGCCCACTTGTGTGACATCTTCAGGCCCACTTGTGTGATGTCCCAGACGTCATGTGGGTCGGGCTTGCGTTCTTATGTGTTATGACACAGTCCTGGTTCACGTTGTCCATCATTGAAGATGACCGAAATCAGGAGGGAGTACGTCAGAGCCCAGGAGAGTTAAGTAACATTGTTTTTAATGTTTCCATCCTCCTGGGTCTCCAATTATAATACTCTGGGGTCTGTCACATCTACAGGGGTCCTGGCGGTGGGCCCCTAAAAATAATTCCACTGGTGGGCCCTAGACACCCCAGTCTGACCCTGAGAAGGAAATTGAGTGCCAAAGCATGTGTGACTAGCTGATTCATTCATATGGGGGTACAAGGGGCCCCCATTCTCATAATCAGACAGTTATATCCAATAGAGTTGCTTAGAGATAACTTTAAATTAGCAAAATATCAGAACCAGATGAAATCCCCTCCATCTGTGTCTATGCCTATTGACTCTAATGTAAAACAACATGATGGAAGCTTTCTTCTAGCATATTTGTTTACTTTTGTAATGGAAGAAAAAGTTATTTTCCATCAGAAAAGTGAAAAACATGATGGAAGTAAATTTCTGTCATGTTTTTTTTTTAACATTAGAGTAAATGCAGAATAAAATAACCAGAGTCATTACTAGGTAATCATGAGCGGACACATCTCCTGCACCGTACAATGCAGCCAGAGGACGTTGCAGGAGTACGAAGGGGTGAGGACGTAATAACATTATTAAAGGGGTTATTCAGTCATTAAAATTTTATTTAAAAAAAAAAAGACTAAAATTGTACAAAAAAGCAAAACAATTGATATTCACATAAATTATTTTTCCATGATCTGATGCTTCCTGGGTCTGTGTTGGTCTCTTCTTCCTGATCTGTTTCAACACACAGGAAATGTTCCCTCAGCCAATCATGGATTGAGATGAGTCAATGCGGTGGCCACTGATTGGCTGGGCACTCATTTTTGTGTCTTCAGAGGGACCAGGAAGAAGAAAAACTGAGGAACCGGGTTTTAAGTGGCAGTAGCAGAGGATCTGTAAGGCTAGGCTCACATCTATGACGGAGTGGCAGATTCCTCCGAAAATGGCCGAGACAAAAAGTCCTCCGTGCGTTACAGAATAAAATGTTGGAAACCGGACAGACACCTGGAAGACCACATCATAGTCTATGGGGTCTGCAGATGTCTGCGTTTAGCTGCTGTTTTAGCGGACTTGCTCTCCATTGTTTTGATCTCATGGCAGACACCAACCAAAGGAGAGCCCGGAGCAAGTGTGAATTTGGTCTAAGTAAAGTATCACTTCTTTTTTTAACACATTGCAATATTTTTATATGGTCAAAAAGCTGATATAAAAAATATGATATATCTATTCTTATAACATTACATCAGCAAATGTATGCAGTTAATAAGAATCAATAAGCATGAATCCACAATAAATCCACAATTCGCCATCACAAGTTGGAACTAGCAGTATCAAAACTGTTTTGTAGTAAGTTTTCGCCTCGCTGCCGCTCCACGCTGCTCTTCTTGCCTCGCTGCCCCGCCTCCCAGGTTAGGAGAGTGTGGGCGGGTTAGGAGAGTGTGGGCGGCTACTGGGAGGGAAGACGTCACGTCTCCCCGCCCTGTACCCGCCCACACTCTCCTAAGCCACAAGCCCCGCCTTCCTAGCTCTTTAAACACTAACCTGGGAGGCGGGGCAGTGAGGCGACAAGACTGCAGCGTGGAGCGGCAGCGAGGCGAAGAAGAACACTGGAGCAGCGGAGCAGCCATCTCTGGAGGTAAGTAGCTACTAGAGATGTTAGTTTAGTCTCCCATTAGAATGAATGGAGGCAGCCGGCGTGCAGAGGGTTAAGGCTGTGTGCCGGCTGCTCCATTCATTCCTATGGAACCGCAGCGGAGCCTATATACTCAGTGTGAAGGCTAAGCAAAGCATTGTGGGAAATAGTACCAATCTCGATCCCACCTAAAAAGATTGTGTTCGGAAATTCCGATCCCGATCGTGAAATTTTCTCGATCGCCGATCGGAATCCGATCTTTTCCGAACACGATCGCTCAACCCTATGTCTCATCAATGAGATAGACAGAAGTCCCTCTGGGTCTCAGACCAGTCAGGTATGGATGGAGGAGTGGGGTGGAGCACGCACAAACCAACAGGCAGATCAGTAATCAAGAATTTTATTAGTAACCAATCACGACTCCTTGTTGTGCTGCAGTAATGACATGTCATGGCAACCACTTAGGACTATAACAGAGGACCTTTCATGTCCTCGGGCACATGCGGTTTTATATACTGCTAGAAAGCCGACAGTGCACTGAATTCAGCGCACTGTCAGCTTTCCCATTATGTGCCCCGGGGGGAGAGATATTGGTTCTGTTACTAAGTGCTCTTCACAGTCAGAAGGCGTTCCTGACAGTCTAGCAGGAACACCTCTCCTGATAAAACAGTGTGTAGCGCTATACTGTCAGAGGGGGCGTTCCTTACTACCCAGCCATGACGCTAAGCGGTGAGGAACGCCCCTCCTGACTGTACTTGCCCATAGACTAGCACTGAATTCGTCTTTCTGGCGGTATATAAAACCACATGTGCCCGAGGACATGAAACCTCCTCACTCAAAGAAATAAATGGGTATGGAAATTGCCAACCATGTACCTAATGACCATTTGCTCAACATAATTTTCTATGTGTTCCTAAAATACTCCTGCTACACACCATTCTTTGTCTATACAATGGGAGACGGTAATCTTATTGCGGTGTCATAAAGTCCACATTTTCAATCCAGAGTTCTATCATTACTAGAATATTCTATATTCGTGTCCTATTAATATAATGTCTAGGAATATTGTATAGGAATAGTATGAAATAGTGACCATAATATGGTTCCATGTTGCCATGGTAACTGGTTGCTTGGTAACCGTAAGATGGTGACATTGCAACATAGCAAGATATTGTGGATGAAGCGGTATAGCTATGCTTAGAGGACGTTCATGTAGTATTTAGCAGCCTATATCGTTTATATAGAGTTGTGGCCTCATAGTAGGATCTCTCATGCACTATTGTTATGCAGCATGTTCCTTTTTCACCACAATTATGATATTAATATATGTAGTATGTTGCAATTTTGCTACCACAATATATTTTAGACAAAATGACAATGGTGACTTAGCATGGTTTATAGCATGGAACAGTGTGATCGTGTACTATACCTATAGGTACGGCATTTATTTATTTGGGGTTTTTAAGCATTTTATTCTTACCATGTTTTGTCATTTGCATTTTTGTATTTGCATTTATGCTTGGTGATATATAAAAACCATGTTTTGTAGGGACCCGAATCCCACGCTAGAAATACCGACATGAGGATTAGAACAACGAAACACTGCCCACTGCACAGCCAAAGGTCGCAACCAGATTACTCGCAGAGATTGCAGATGTAGATGTAAATACACCAACAAAGTTACACTGTAACATCTTACAGTACAATATGTCATCATCATAGGGGGCCACACGGTGGCTCAGTGGTTAGCACTGCAGCCTTGCAACGCTGGAGTCTTCGTGTTCAAATCCCACCAAGGGCATAAAAACCATCTGCAAGGAGTTTGTATGTTCTCCCCGTGTTTGCATGGATTTCCATCCCATATTCCAAAGACACACTGATAGGAAAAAATGTACATTGTGAGCTCTATGTGGGACTCACAATCTACATTAAAATATATATATATATATATATATATATATATATATATATGTCATCATCATATTCAAGAGAATACCTGTCAAAGATGCACATGCAAGAAAGAAAATATACAAAACCATTATCCTAAGGCTCCGTTCCCACAGAGTAATGTGCCACGCATTCAGCCACGTATACACGTGTCAGAGTGTGAGCGCTCAAAACAGATCCCATTCACTTCAATGTGTGCTGGCTCACACGCGCTACACATTGAAATCAATAGGTTAAAAAGCCTCCCATTGATTTCAATGTGTAGCGCCCATAAGCCGGCACCCATTGAAATGAATGGGATCTGTTTTGAGCGCTCACACTCTGACACGTGTAAATGTGTCTGAATGTGCGGCGCTTAGTCCGTGGGAACGGAAGAATGTGGAAGGTGTTGGCTTCTACCACCATACATTCTGAGTAGACGTTTGGTGTCTTAAAAATCTCGGGGCAGATTTATGAAGACTGGCATTTTTAACTCCAGTCTTCATACTACTGCACTAGCAGAGGGTCCACCATGAACTCTTCACTGTTGATATCGTAAGTCATCTGTCTAAAGACTTTGATGTAATTACAGTCTCCTCCATTGACTTCCATTGGGCAACACTGTAGTTACATGTCAGGGCTACTATGAATCAGATAGCGAGTGATATAAACAGTGAAGAGCTCACGAGTACAAGCACCGAAGCCCTTACACAGATGATCAGGGGGTCCCAGGTGTTGGACCTACTCTGATCTCTTGTTGATGTCCTATCTGAAGAATAGGACATCACAAAAAATTAAGTCAATAGCTCCTTAATACAAGGAACAGACATGATAGAATTCACTGTACACAATGGAGGTAATGGCAATGTTACCCACTGGACGCCAGAAAAAGATTGAGATACTTAACCCCTAATCTCCATTATTGGCATCAAACTATTGGATAAACCACCTTTAAAGTCAAGACTGAAAATAAGTTGGGGTTACACTGCACTGCTAATGTAAAAGAAAAAGGGTCAGCGCACCCTTTAGCAGACACAGATTACAAAGTACAGTTAGGGTTGAGCGATCGGGATTGGGAAAGATCGGATCCCGATCGGCAATCAAGCAAATTTCACGATCGGGATCGGCTGGAAAATGATCGGAAATCGGATTTTGAAATCTCAAGATCAGCTCAACCCTAAAAGTGACTTTACCCATAGAGAAGCATTGATCGGGATCGGGAAAGATCGAATCCCGATCGGCGATTGAGCAAATTTCACGATCGAGATTGGCTGGAAAACTATTGGAAATCGGATTTTAAAATCAATCCTGAAATCTCAAGATCGGCTCAACCCTAAGTACAGTACGACTTAGGCTCTGTTCACACGGCTGCCGATGTTTCTGCTAAACGTAGAGTGTAGTTGAAAAAAGACTTAAGTGCATCAAGTTGAAGCAAGTAATGGGAAAGAACATGGCTGGAAGGAATGGAATGGATAAGGGAAACATGAATTCTATACCGAGACATAAGCATTGATGGAATTTTGCTATAACAGAAACCGTGTTGGCACATCTGTCACATGACAAGATCCATTGACTTCCCATGTGGTGTCTGATGTTCTGACAAGAATAATAATGCTGCATGCTGTGTTATTCTTTCTGTCTAATCTGATGGAACTACAGATGGAGGATCCAACAGAACCCCTGACGATAGTGTGAACACAGCCAAGTATTGTAACATTGCTTC
This sequence comes from Leptodactylus fuscus, assembly GCF_031893055.1. Taxonomy (NCBI): domain Eukaryota; kingdom Metazoa; phylum Chordata; class Amphibia; order Anura; family Leptodactylidae; genus Leptodactylus; species Leptodactylus fuscus. Next base: position 123,534,967 of record NC_134271.1, read on the forward strand.
CAACAATACACTACATATCTATTTAAGAACAGCAGATTTCTATTTTAAGGACTAAGCACTTTTTCCAAAATAGACACTTGATGGTTCAGGTTTGTCTTGTCATAAGGGGCCCATAAAGGAGGCTTTAGTCTCGACCAATATTGTGCGACCTATTTCTGACATGGCTACCTGTGCTGTATATTACTATACATTATGTTTCCTCTCTGCTATCCAAACCTAAAGCGTGTCTGTCAGCTCTAACAAGTATATACTCGTTTTCCTCCAGATTTCTAAAAGACACAATGGATCAAACAGATTTCATTATCCTTTCCCCACCAGAACCATCGATCATAGCTCCAAACTTCACACTGAGCTTTCGCTTGGTCAATCTAATTTCAGATGGATTGAGGCAAAATGGAAACTGTTCTGTGGTCAGATGGATCAAACTGTAAAGTTCTATGAAAACCACAGATGCTGTGTCCTGTGGATTCAAGAGAAGAGGAACCAACCAGCTTGCTAGGGTGTGTACACAATTTGCCACAGATTTCGCTCCTGAATCACACCCACAGCACACCCCAAGTCAACCGAAAACCACTCACCTAGATGAGTGTAGGAACAGACGAAGCTGGTCACCGAAGTTGAGTGCAGTAATAGGAGCTCACCAGAAGATGGTGGAAGAAGTTTCCATGGATGAGACAGGACACAGTCAAACAAGCTGGGTCATGCACTGGAGGTCACGTGGTACAGAAGGATGAAGCAAACAGGTAGTCAGACAAGCCGGGTCATACACAGAAGACCACGAGATACAGAGTCGTAGGTCAAGAAGAGAGGTGGTCTTCAGGCAAGCTGTGTCATACATAGAAGGTCAAGTGGTACAGAGTCACAGGTCAAGGAGAGGAGGTCTGGAAGGCACGCAGGGTCATACACAGGAGGCAAAAAGCAGATACACAGTAGAAGGCAGGAAATAAGGTCAGGGGCAAACAGTATAACGCAGTATGGAGCTGATACCAGGGAACTGAATAACCAGCAGCGAGACAGATTCAGACTTAAATAGATTCTGGCTCACTACCTGACTCCCTAACCCCGGAAGTCCGGGTTCCAGTCCCAGGAGGAGACTGGAAAGCCCCACAGACTATTGCGGAGGTTGAGGTCTTCACCCTGAAGGACCCAGAACCGTTGGACCCAGCGCAAACAGTGGAGCGGATCAGCAGCCTCTGTGCACTGTAGCAGAGGCTCCAATCTGGCTCCTAACACACATGCTCCCACCAAACAATGTCTCTTTCAGGGAAGGCCTTGCAGGTTTCAGCAAGACAAATGCAACAATGCTAAACCATATGCTGCATCCATCACAACAGTATGGCTTCACAGAAAAAGATTCCAGGTGATGAACCAACCTGTCCGTAGTCCAGACATTTCACCAATAGAAAACATTTAATACATTATGAAATGTACAATCTGTTAAAGAAGATCCAGAACTTTTGAGAAGCTAGAAGTATGGGACAACAATCCTCTCCCTAAACACCAGGATTGGTCTCCTCATTTCCCAGATAAAGAGTAAGGGGAGTGCTAAACAATGGTAGACATGGCTTTGTCCCAACTTTTTTGAGAATTGTCACTACCATAAATTTCTAAATGATCTTATTTTTTCACATAAAAAAGGAAAAATGTCCAACTTTCACCTTCTGATATGTTTGTATGGTTTATGAATAAAATATCACTATATGAGATTCCAAATCATTACATTGTTGTGTTCTTTACATTTTACACAGATATCAGGGATGTAACTACTAGGATAGCAGCGGTAGGGGCTGCCACAGGGCTCAGGACATTAGGGGGCCCGGGCAGCAACTGCTACCGCTGCAGATATATTTTATTTATTTATTTTTTAAATAAGCCAGAATTGGTAAATAAATAGGACCATTTTTTTTTTTATTTTTTTTTTTCTAATAGGCCGTTACCTGCTGGAGTAACTACTTACCAATCCTGGCTCCAGCTCATGGCTGCCTGTGCTTCCCCTTCTGTGGAGGAGGGGGATCTGTAAGTAAGGCCACAGGCCCACAAACCCCATACGCACTGCTATCATTATACCCGGGGGTCTTTTCATACCCCTGAGTATAATGATTGGAGGACTAGGAGAGGTGAGGGAACATTAAAAACGCTGTTACTTACCTCTCCTGGCTCCAGAAAGGCTTCAGGCCTACTTGGTAACGTCACAGACATCACATGGATCAGGCTTGCATACTTATGCGTCACAATGCAAGCCCCAGCTCTTCCATCATTGAAGATGTCTGACATCACCGGGGAGTGCACTGGAGCCTAGGAGAGGTAAGTAACAGTGTTTTTTATGTTTATATCCTCCACTGGGTCTCTGATCATTATACTCTGGGGTCTGAAAAGACCCCCAAGTATAATAAATGTACATGGGTGGTCCACAATGGGTCATAATATGGCACATAATACTTTGTGCAGGGGCCACTTTGGGGTATAATAGTGCGTGCAGGAATGCGGGTAGGGGGGCAGTCAATCAGGCTCTTTAGGGGTGAAGGGGCCAGGTCAAAAGTTTGCAACGGGGCTCCGCCATTCCTAGTTGACTGACAGCGATCCAACTTATTTGGAATTGGGGTTGTAGATTGTAAACCCTCACAGATAAGTTCCTCTGTACCAGTTCGGTTATCTAGCCAGTTCCTGCTTATTGTACTATATGTTTACATGTAAGGCCTTATTCCTATGTACAATGCCATGGAATTAATAGTGCACTGAAAAAAAAAATGATAATAAAAACAGCTGCATAATGACAATGGACATTGAGGTAAAGAACCTTTAGTCCTTTAGCCTTATGTTTATCTCCAGGTCACATATGGCTCTGCAGATACACAGCACTAGTGCACTTAGTATATTATTAGGAAATGCAGGACTCGGATTTGCAGCCACAACCTTGGTTCACTGTTGTTGAATGTGACAAAGTAAACAGAAATAGAATATGTGAGCTATAAGGTTAACTGGAAGCTTGAACACAAGATCACATTCAGTATAACCTCCTTGCCAGGGTAAATCTAGGCAGCCAATTATTCTAAGCTCGGTACGGTTTGCTGCCCCCATCCCCAGCCATTGAAACAATCTATTTACAATGACTGCTTTGTATGCAAACGTGAGTCAGCAGCTGAAAGATGTAAAATCATAATTTATAATTAGTAGAGATGAGCGAACACTAAAATGTTCGAGGTTCGAAATTCGATTCGAACAGCCGCTCACTGTTCGAGTGTTCGAATGGGTTTCGAACCCCATTATAGTCTATGGGGAACATAAACTCGTTAAGGGGGAAACCCAAATTCGTGTCTGGAGGGTCACCAAGTCCACTATGACACCCCAGGAAATGATACCAACACCCTGGAATGACACTGGGACAGCAGGGGAAGCATGTCTGGGGGCATAAAAGTCACTTTATTTCATGGAAATCCCTGTCAGTTTGCGATTTTCGCAAGCTAACTTTTCCTCATAGAAATGCATTGGCCAGTGCTGATTGGCCAGAGTACGGAACTCGACCAATCAGCGCTGGCTCTGCTGGAGGAGGCGGAGTCTAAGATAGCTCCACACCAGTCTCCATTCAGGTCCGACCTTAGACTCCGCCTCCTCCGGCAGAGCCAGCGCTGATTGGCCGAAGGCTGGCCAATGCATTCCTATGCGAATGCAGACTTAGCAGTGCTGAGTCAGTTTTGCTCAACTACACATCTGATGCACACTCGGCACTGCTACATCAGATGTAGCAATCTGATGTAGCAGAGCCGAGGGTGCACTAGAACCCCTGTGCAAACTCAGTTCACGCTAATAGAATGCATTGGCCAGCGCTGATTGGCCAATGCATTCTATTAGCCCGATGAAGTAGAGCTGAATGTGTGTGCTAAGCACACACATTCAGCACTGCTTCATCAAGCCAATACAATGCATTAGCCAGTGCTGATTGGCCAGAGTACGGAATTCGGCCAATCAGCGCTGGCTCTGCTGGAGGAGGCGGAGTCTAAGGTCGGACCTGAATGGAGACTGGTGTGGAGCGATCTTAGACTCCGCCTCCTCCAGCAGAGCCAGCGCTGATTGGCCGAATTCCGTACTCTGGCCAATCAGCACTGGCTAATGCATTGTATTGGCGTGATGAAGCAGTGCTGAATGTGTGTGCTTAGCACACACATTCAGCTCTACTTCATCGGGCTAATAGAATGCATTGGCCAATCAGCGCTGGCCAATGCATTCTATTAGCGTGAACTGAGTTTGCACAGGGGTTCTAGTGCACCCTCGGCTCTGCTACATCAGATTGCTACATCTGATGTAGCAGTGCCGAGTGTGCATCAGATGTGTAGTTGAGCAAAACTGACTCAGCACTGCTAAGTCTCTGCATTCGCATAGGAATGCATTGGCCAGCCTTCGGCCAATCAGCGCTGGCTCTGCCGGAGGAGGCGGAGTCTAAGGTCGGACCTGAATGGAGACTGGTGTGGAGCGATCTTAGACTCCGCCTCCTCCAGCAGAGACAGCGCTGATTGGTCGAGTTCCGTACTCTGGCCAATCAGCGCTGGCCAATGCATTCTATTAGCCCGATGAAGTAGAGCTGAATGTGTGTGCTTAGCACACACATTCAGCTCTACTTCATCAGGCTAATAGAATACATTGGCCAATCAGCGCTGGCCAATGCATTCTATTAGCTTGATGAAGCAGAGTGTGCACAAGGGTTCAAGCGCACCCTCGGCTCTGATGTAGCAGAGCTGAGGGTGCACAAGGGTTCAAGTGCACCCTCGGCTCTCCTACATCAGAGCCGAGGGTGCGCTTGAACCCTTGTGCACACTCTGCTTCATCAAGCTAATAGAATGCATTGGCCAGCACTGATTGGCCAGAGTACGGAATTCGGCCAATCAGCGCTGGCCAATGCATCCCTATGGGAAAAAGTTTATCTCACAAAAATCACAATTACACACCCGATAGAGCCCCAAAAAGTTATTTTTAATAACATTCCCCCCTAAATAAAGGTTATCCCTAGCTATCCCTGCCTGTACAGCTATCCCTGTCTCATAGTCACAAAGTTCACATTCTCATATGACCCGGATTTGAAATCCACTATTCGTCTAAAATGGAGGTCACCTGATTTCGGCAGCCAATGACTTTTTCCAATTTTTTTCAATGCCCCCAGTGTCGTAGTTCCTGTCCCACCTCCCCTGCGCTGTTATTGGTGCAAAAAAGGCGCCAGGGAAGGTGGGAGGGGAATCGAATTTTGGCGCACTTTACCACGTGGTGTTCGATTCGATTCGAACATGGCGAACACCCTGATATCCGATCGAACATGTGTTCGATAGAACACTGTTCGCTCATCTCTAATAATTAGCTTCATCAGAAACGCTGCCTTCCTTTTATTCCCCAAATGTGTTATTCTCTCCCTAATGGAAATAGTGACGCTTCCTAATTCTACTTTACAATCCCTCCGCAGATCTCAAGCATTGTCTTTATCTGGGTGCAGACACCTTGCTTATGTTACACATGGCTCTGTGGGTAGGTAGGGGCTTCTGAAAGCGCCCTATCTTTTTTCCAAAAATATTTATTCACATTACATTGTCCCTAAAGAAGAGAAATGACCTTGAAATAGAAGCATACTTAACTGGTGGACCATGGTCTGAATAAGGACCAGGGATTCCAGCGATCCAGATGCAGATTCCAGCCCGCAGACCTGCCAAAGCAGATGCACTGAAGGATCGAAGTATCTCCTCCAATTTCCTCCTTCCAGAAATGGAACTACCAGCAGGGCCTGGCATACAATATTCTGATGCCGGCCAACATCAGGTGGTGTTTACGGCAATGCATACAAGGCTCTGGCATCAACCAGTATCAGGAAATTGTGGGGTGGGGGGATTGGGCTGGGAGTAGCAATAAGTGTATATAGTATTGTTCCTTTTTTCTGGTCTGGGGTCTGAATAGATTTTTAGGAGATCTTGGGTTTGATTCATTTTGGAGCATGGCTTGGGGTCTGCTTAAGTTTAGGATATGGTCCGGGGTCTGAATTGATTTTTAAGAAATCTGGTCCATGGCTTGAATTATTTTATTGATTGTGATCTAGGGACTGGTCTAGGTCTGATTATTTGTGGGGTCTGTTGGGGTCTGGGGTCTGAGTCTAGGGTTTGATCTGAGGGTTTGAATGTGTTTATGGGTCTGATCTGGTGTTGTGAGGCTTAATATTTTTGGGGATCTGATCAGTATTATTTTAGTGGTCCGGTATGGTTTTCCCATTATCAAATAATATTAGATCTTGATGTACATATTTCTACAAAATTCACAAAATGTTAACATAATGATATTTTGACTGTTATTTCTCAGTTTACACCTTTACCTGGTAAACACTGACTATATCTAGTTCAGTATACCTTCTTCAAGTTTTATTAATATTGCCATCTAGACCCTGTGTATGGTTACATGGCAGCATTGAGAATCCATATCCACTTATCCATATCTATTTTTCATAGATCCACCTTTTTTTCTCACAAGCCAACTGGAGAGTCAGATTCTTCTTGGTCTCTTCTTGATCAAAATATGAACATTACCTGCTACAATGTATCTATGTGACAATATAACCATATGCGTGATGACCATTGGGTAGCCTATATGTGTTTCTTAATGTTTCTAAGCTAAGTACACCATGCATCAAAGTCTTCCATAGGCTATATTTATATTTTGTGCCACACCTACAGTCCTATGAAAAAGTTTGGGCACCCCTATTAATCTTAATCATTTTTAGTTCTAAATATTTTGGTGTTTGCAGCAGCCATTTCAGTTTGATACATCTAATAACTGATGGACACAGTAATATTTCAGGATTGAAATGAGGTTTATTGTACTAACAGAAAATGTGCAATATGCATTAAACCAAAATTTGACTGGTGCAAAAATCTTGGTACCCTTATCATTTTATTGATTTGAATACTCCTAATTACTTTTTACTGACTTAAAGAAGCACAAAATTGGTTTTGTAACCTCACTGAGCTTTGAACTTCATAGCCAGGTGTATCCAATCATGAGAAAAGGTATTTAAGGTGGCCAATTGCAAGTTGTTCTCCTATTTGAATCTTCTCTGAAGAGTGGCATCAGGGGCTACTCAAAACAACTCTCAAATTATCTGAAAACAAAGATTGTTCAACATAGTTGTTCAGGGGAAGGATACAAAAAGTTGTCTCAGAGATTTAACCTGTCAGTATCCACTGTGAGGAACATAGTAAGGAAATGGAAGATGACAGGGACAGTTCTTGTTAAGCCCAGAAGTGGCAGGCCAAGAAAAATATCAGAAAGGCAGAGAAGAAGAATGGTGAGATCAGTCAAGGACAATCCACAGACCACCTCCAAAGAGCTGCAGCATCATCTTGCTGCAGATGGTGTCACTGTGCATCGGTCAACTATACAGCGCACTTTGCACAAGGAGAAGCTGTATGGGAGAGTGATGAGAAAGAAGCCGTTTCTGCAAGCACGCCACAAACAGAGTCGCCTGAGGTATGCAAAAGCACATTTGGACAAGCCAGCTTCATTTTGGAAGAAGGTCCTGTTGACTGATGAAACAAAGATTGAGTTGTTTGGTCATACAAAAAGGCATTATGCATCATATGTACCACTGAACTGACTGGCATTTATTTGCTACTGTGAATAAATGCTCAAAAGAACAAAATAAGCATGTGTATGGGGGGAGGTCAAAGCAATAGCCAAACAAACATTCAGAAGATAGCATTCTAAAAGGTATGGCAAGCTTTAAAAAGATTTAAAAGTGTTTCCTCCCTCAGAGGTCAAAGCAAGGGGGTCAGAAAGACAGTCAATCAGACACAGGAAAATGCTTACTAACAGGACAGAAGATCAACTGAATAGCCAGTGATAGGCCGGAGCTAGAGCCCACCTTAAACAGGTTCTGGCCTGACGCTAGGCCGCAAACCGGAAGTCCCCTGTCCAGCTGAGGAGGATGCTGACAACTCCCGCACAATGCTGCGGAGCTTCTGGCCTGCCTCCCAAGACCAGGAAGTGAGGGACCTGGCAACACAGAATGAGGAGGGCCAGCAGCCTTTGCACAGCGCCGGGGAGGATCCAGCCCTGCTCCTGACAGTAAGACACGTTGATTAGCAAAATTGTGCTCATTAGGAGTGGACTCTGAGGCGGAAGACGGCCTCAAATCCCTCTCCAAATTCCTCCTTGTGAACGGCCCCTTACAATGCTCGATAAACAATGAACTGAAAAAATTGCATTTCCAGCATCAGCCACCAGGGGCACATGCATAACATTTTTTAACCTGTGCCCTCTTGCCAACAACTATCACCACGTTCAATGCCGGTATCTCCAAAGTCTAGCAACTAGAACCTGCCTAGAGTATAGCTCATGACATCAGCAGCTTCTCATTTCCGACTTCCCACTTGTTATACCTCGAATTTCTAAAGTCCTATTAGGTTACTTTGCCGAGAGTAATATCTTTTTGTTTCACTCCAGTCCACAGATAAAGCATCTTCTGACAAACCACTACAAAGGTGAAATTTTCCGCGGTTTGGAACCAATTACCGTCGGAAGTTCCTTTGAAGTATGAAGAAGTTTTATTTGAAGAAATAGAAGAGGTAAAAACTATTCTAATCCAATATTAAGTAAATTTCCAAGCAGTGTGCTGCATGGCCTTGGAGTAACAAGCAATAAACCTCAATATCTGTAGCCGAGTCCTCTGAGGTCAGTAAAGGTTTGATTCTATCACTTAGACTCTCTTTATTGTGAGTGCTTTGAAACCCATCAGGTTCCTAATGTGGTAAATCAATCGAGTTTCCTTTTTATAGGCCTTCTGTGTACAATACAGCACTCCACAAAACTATTCATTGACTCGGTCTGCAGGGGAATTTGCATTGTGAGCGTTTTTATTTTCAGGCTTCCAGATATTGGCAGGCGAATCAAAATATGTTTTAAGCTTGGAGTGATAAATGGTGAGCTCAATTAATTGAGGCTGGAATGCCTCTGACGATCTGCTGTATGATAATTAGTTTTTATACATCTGGGTAATTTCTCAGGTTTATTCCAGACCGGTGCTATAGCCTGGCGGAAATGTTAACTATTGAAGGGCATTGTTTCATGCTATAGGTCTGATAAGATACACTAAGATTAACAGTTGGTGGTGGATGGACATTCCCCTCCTCACTTTACCTATTGACTGATCATGTCCGATAGGGATGATGTGAGATAATCAGCTTTTCAAGACCACAATATGTCTATCCTATGGGAGTCACCCAATGGTTGTGATGTCCATGTGCAGGCTCTGAAAGGGTTATATAGCATGTGACAATATTGTACTGAATTGGTTGCTTCAGCAATTGGAGACCTTAAAGGTGTTGTCCAGGCAAATTGGATAACCCCTTTAACTTTTAAATCAGTCGAGGGGCAGTGAAAAAAAATTAAAAAAATATATATACTCACCTGTCCCTGATACTCCGGTGTCTTCACAGCACATCCAGGTTCTTCTGCTCCAGCAGCTTCTTTTGAGTCTCTTCCTCAGTTCCGCTGAACTCGCTGATTGGCCTCAGCGGTCACGTGACTACTGACATCAATCAGCGAACTCAGCAGGACTCAGGAAGAGACCTGTGATGTCACAGGTAGTGACATCACATGCCCTTCGCTGATTGTCCTCAGCAGTCACATGACTGCTAAGACCGAATCAGTGCTTTCAGTGGAAGTCCAGAAGAGTCCCGTTAAGGGCGGGTTCACACCTGTGCCCGGTCTCCGCTTTGTGGGTTTCCGTCTTCTGCCAACAGGAGACGGAAACCCGGCAGTCAGTGTCCGCCCGTAAGTGTCTTCTGGCCCTTTAAACAAGTAAACATAGGTCTGCATGGCAAAAGTTGTAATGGGGTCCCAATCTACCCTAACCACCTTAAAGCTAAGGCCACACATTGACGAAATACAGCTTTTTTTGTTGTAGATTTTGCTCCAGTTTTTTGAGCCAAAGCCAGGAGTGGATTGATTAGAAGATAGAAGTATAAGAAATTCCTATATATTTCCTATTCCTTTTGTAGCCATTCTTGGCTTTGGCTCAAAAAACAGCAATGGAATTGTCAACAAAAAAAAGCTTTGTTTCTGCAACGTGGGGCCTAGAGGTTTTTTCTTATCTCAGGAAATCACTATCAAGTTAGGAATATAAGCTGTTTCCAACTCACTTAAGTGAATTCTCTGCGCTTCCTTTCACTGTGCAGCTTCAATAATTCTTCTTTATCTCTATGGCAGTTGCAGAAACAGGGTAGATCAGACACATGTTTTTCACGTGTAGCACACCTGTAAGCCCAGGAAAAACTCATGTTACATCCTATTCCTGTCCAATTAGCATCCTGGACTCAATGAAGAAAGTGATTGGGTCTGTTGAGGCACGTACAACCATGGATCGGGTGTATATACATGGTCATTTGTATGTAGCTATAAGCAGTTAGTTCAGTACTCAAAAGGATTTGGTCTCATTTAAAAACAGGGACAACTCACACAGTTATTTTACAGTACAGATAATGTACACAGTGATGTCACGGCTTGGGGATAATGCACACAATGATGTCACAGTACAAAGAATGGAGATAGTGATGTCACAGTATAGGATGAGGTGACATCAATACTAGCAAACTAGTAGGGAACGATGGGGCCAATGTGTTTAGGAAAGAGAGAGTAGACCACCACATTGTTCATTGGGAGTTTCGGGATGCCTCTGCCCTATTCTTCCGATAAGCTAAAAGCAATTGCCAGCAACTTGGGCAGATTTTCTGAGGGAAGTCCTCAATGTAGGCAAGGATCACATCCATACTGTCATTGTTCCATCGTAAGAGCATGATGGATACTAAGAGTGTCTAAAGGACCTCACTGACCTATTATGGGATTCATCAGGTTCTGACATGATGTCCAATCAAATAAATAGCTTGAAAATATGATGTAATCTGTGATGGGCTTCCAAACCAACCCACCAAGGAAAATGTGAACTTAGCCTTGGTGTGGGAAGGGGCTATGGACATAGTTGTAGACATTGGCAATGAGGCAAAATAGGATAGTATGTGAACATAGGGAATACGGGTTCTCATAGACAAATTAGGACAAGGGCACTATATATAAGGGCTGTTATATTTAAGAAACTTGATTATAACCTTCTAAAGCTAAAGAACTTGAAGTAAGGTAAGATCCAATTTGAGATTAAAAGCAGAGGACGTCTTATCAAGTCTAATGGCCATCATGTATTGATCTCATTATGGATGTTCCTTCGCTCCTCATGGACTTCTTCATTAAAAATAAAACAGGAGACTGAGTAGACATTTAACATGGCTGAGGGCCCAGGTAAGCCTTCTGCCACTCTGAAGGAATTGACTTAAAGATGGATGGTTTTGCCATTACTGCAACCTTTTTTTTTTGCTATAGTGGTAATATATTGTAATATACAGTGAAGGACAACCATTTACACATTGCTACAACTGTGCACCTTATATTAATATATACTTGTGTATATGGTGTGAATATAGAATTTCATACTACGCTATGTCTTGACTGCTTGCTGGAAAACTCCCACTATATCCATCAAACATAGCCATAGGTTTCCAGTCTCCCAATAGAATCCAAAAATGTGTCTTTCAGGTCTCCGATGGGATGGTATACAGTAGGAAGTGTTCTGGTTTTTGATGTTGTATGAAATTATTCTAATACGCAATAAAAATGCGATGGAATTGGTGGTGAAGACCTAATATGTGCCAAGAAAACATTCTTAACAGCACTAAGCTGCCATCGTCAGCCTGAGACTAAGCAGATGGATCTATGGACAGATGTTGTTCATTTACAATTCTGATCCTTCTATCTGTATGTTCCAGCACAAATCAAGACTTGTCAGACCACGCAACATTATTCCAGTCTTTAGGGGTGCCATACAAGGCTGTGGTGCCATGGTAATTGCAACACAGCAGACTACTGAGCGGAAAAAAATACAGAGACCAAGCCATGATCCAGACCAGACCATGTACAGCCTTCTGCTTGGCATTAGGAAATCAAATGCAACTGAATATATGGCTGCAGTCTGGGGCCACGCTGGATGAACATGCTGCATTTCTGGGGCCACACTGGATGAACATGCTGCAGTTCTGGGGCCACACTGGATGAACATGCTGCAGTTCTGGGGCCACACTGGATGAACATGCTGCAGTCTGGGGCCACACTGGATGAACATGCTGGATTTCTGGGGCCACACTGGATGAACATGCTGCAGTTCTGGGGCCACACTGGATGAACATGCTGCAGTCTGGGGCCACACTGGATGAACATGCTGCAGTCTGGGGCCACACTGGATGAACATGCTGCAGTCCCGGGGCCACACTGGATGAACATGCTGCAGTTCTGGGGCTACACTGGATGATCATGCTGCAGTTCTGGGGCCCCGCTGGAGGAGCATGCTGCAGTCTGGAGCCACACTGGATGAACATGCTGCAGTTCTGTGGCTACACTGGATGAACATGTGGCAGTTCTGGGGCCACACTGGATGAGCATGTTGCAGCTCTGGGGCCACACTGGATGAACATGCTGCAGTTCTGTGGCCACACTGGATCAACATGCTGCAGCTCTGGGGCCACACTTGATGAACATGTTGCAGTTCTGGGGCCACACTGGATGAACATGTTGCAGTTCTTGGGCCACACTGGATGAACATGTTGCAGTTCTGGGACCACACTGGATCAACATGTTGCAATTCTTGGGCCACACTGGATGAACATGTTGCAGCTCTGGGGCCACACTGGATGAACATGCTGAAGTTTTGGGGCCACATGGGATGAACATGCTGCAGTTTTTGGGCCACACTGGATGAACATGTTGCAGTTCTGGGGCCATGCTGGATGAGCATGCTGCAGTCTGGGGCCACACTAGATGAATATGCTGCAGTTTTTTCGGCCACACTGGATGAACATGTTGCAGTTCTGGGGCCACACTTGATGAACATGCTGCAGTTCTGTGAAATTCTGTAGCATATTCTTCTGAAATATTTTTTTTTTTTAAATTTTTTACAGCATACATGAAAATTTCAAGTTTTGCAATGTACTGGAACCCTGGCCGCTGCCTACTGACACTGAACACTGACAGCGACGTGATATACAACACACAGGGAAGGGCTGGCTCCAGGTGCGTGTGGACGGTTGGGCAACAGAGTTTCAGTGGACACCTACTGGAGCAATTCATGTGCACCGCAGCAAAAAAAGTAAAAAAAAAACAAACTATCTTTTCCTGAGGCAAACCTACTGGAGTGGACTGTAATACAGTTTATTCCATAGAAATAGATAGAACCTATTCAGACATTGGAAAGTAAACAGGAATTCAAGGCGGACATGTGCCTCTGATACCTCTTTATTTTCTGCTTCGCCCCCAGGCTCACGATGGTGAATGCAGAACATCAATATTCTGTTGCTAAGTGAATGAATCTAACTATGGGGAGTCTCAAGCCATGGCCTCCAAATAAGCTGCAGAGTTGGTGGAAAGAACGAGCAGGACACTGTTTTTTTTTTGTTTGTTTTTTTCAGCGTCCTGCTCTAATTGTCCAGCTCAATGGGAGACAAAATGAAGGAAGAATCTGCCGCTGATTGAGGGCAAAATCCGCTGCAAAATTAGTCGAAGACTACACTGTATGAACTTAGACTGATACTGTTAGTTCAATGAGTTTCTTCACCTGTGTCCAAAGCAGAACCTAAGTAGGACCTCACAGATACTAAATATATATATATATATATATATATATATATATATAGTGAGGGTGTGAACCTAGAGGGCGCTGTAGAGCAACCCAAAACAAGGTTAAAATGGACCTGGACCACACCCATGCCGGAGAAAGGGGCTCAACTCCAGAGGGAGTGCACACAGCAGGAGAGTGCTGCTGGTGACCTGCAGGAGCAGGTGGACTGGAACAGTTGGAGACAGACAGGAGGTCTGTCCCAAGAAGACTGGAATCCAAAAGGAGCCCAACTCCACAGAGGGAGTGTTGCTGTTAACCTGCAGGAGCAGGTGGAAAGTGGACCAGTTAGAGACAGACAGGCGGTCTGTCCCAGGAGGACTGGATTCCATAAAGGACTTTGAGCCAGACTGGTGAGAGGAAACCTCATAGTATCTTACCCCAATAGATTAGTGAGGGTTGAAGAAGTGAGGTACTACCACTTATTTTGGATTGCATTACCCGATCTGCTGTTTATTTGGCACCCAGCGCCACCAACACCTCTGTAAACCCAGGAACACCGCTTACCTTTGATGCTGAACTACCCCCAATTGTCACGATATATATATACACTCACCGGCCACTTTATTAGGTACACCATGCTAGTAACGGGTTGGACCCCCTTTTGCCTTCAGAACTGCCTCAATTCTTCGTGGCATAGATTCAACAAGGTGCTGGAAGCATTCCTCAGAGATTTTGGTCCATATTGACATGATGGCATCACACAGTTGCCGCAGATTTGTCGGCTGCACATCCATGATGCGAATCTCCCGTTCCACCACATCCCAAAGATGCTCTATTGGATTGAGATCTGGTGACTGTGGAGGCCATTGGAGTACAGTGAACTCATTGTCATGTTCAAGAAACCAGTCTGAGATGATTCCAGCTTTATGACATGGCATTGCATTATCCTGCTGAAAGTAGCCATCAGATGTTGGGTACATTGTGGTCATAAAGGGATGGACATGGTCAGCAACAATACTCAGGTAGGCTTTGGCGTTGCAACGATGCTCAATTGGTACCAAGCGGCCCAAAGAGTGCCAAGAAAATATTCCCCACACCATGACACCACCACCACCAGCCTGAACCGTTGATACAAGGCAGGATGGATCCATGCTTTCATGTTGTTGACGCCAAATTCTGACCCTACCATCCGAATGTCGCAGCAGAAATCGAGACTCATCAGACCAGGCAACGTTTTTCCAATCTTCAATTGTCCAATTTCGATGAGCTTGTGCAAATTGTAGCCTCAGTTTCCTGTTCTTAGCTGAAAGGAGTGGCACCCGGTGTGGTCTTCTGCTGCTGTAGCCCATCTGCCTCAAAGTTCGACGTACTGTGCGTTCAGAGATACTCTTCTGGCTACCTTGGTTGTAACGGGTGGCTATTTGAGTCACTGTTGCCTTTCTATCAGCTCGAACCAGTCTGGCCATTCTCCTCTGACCTCTGGCATCAACAACGCATTTCTGCCCACAGAACTGCCCCTCACTGGATGTTTTTTCTTTTTCGGACCATTCTCTGTAAACCCTAGAGATGGTTGTGCGTGAAAATCCCAGTAGATCAGCAGTTTCTGAAATACTCAGACCAGCCCTTCTGGCACCAACAACCATGCCACGTTCAAAGGCACTCAAATCACCTTTCTTCCCCATACTGATGCTCGGTTTGAACTGCAGGAGATTGTCTTGACCATGTCTACATGCCTAAATGCACTGAGTTGCCGCCATGTGATTGGCTGATTAGAAATTAAGTGTTAACGAGCAGTTGGACAGGTGTACCTAATAAAGTGGCCGGTGAGTGTGTGTATATATATATATATATATATATATATATATATATATACACACACACACGCACGCACGGGCCCCATTGAGGGCTGAAGTGGAAGCGGAGGTGGCATCTGCTATTATTATACAATGAGATCGCTATATTGATCAGATGCCCAGAGGAGGTGAGCACACATAAAATTCAGTGTTACTCACCTCTCCTTTGCTCTGACACGACTCCCTTCTGTCTTCGGCCCTCTTCAAAGACATCACCAACATCACGTGGGTTAGTGATGCCCGCATAACCTACCTGTAACATCATTGAAGAGGGCTGAAGACAGCAGGGAGTTGTTCCGGAGCACAGGAGAGGTAAGTAATAGAGATGAGCGAACACTAAAATGTTCGAGGTTCGAAATTCGATTCGAACAGCCGCTCAATGTTCGTGTGTTCGAACGGGTTTCGAACCCCATTATAGTCTATGGGGAACAGATACTCGTTAAGGGGGAAACCCAAATCCGTGTCTGGAGGGTCACCAAGTCCACTAAGACAACCCAGGAAATGATGCCAACACCTCTGGAATGACACTGGGACAGCAGGGGAAGCATGTCTGGGGGCATCTAACACACCAAAGACCCTCTATTACCCCAACATCACTGCCTAACAACTACACACTTTACACACTCAATACCACCTCTCTGACAGTAGGAAAACACCTTGAAACATGTGTATTTGGCACTTGCAGTGAGGAGAGCTTGTCACCAGCAGTGAATTTGGCCCTTGTAGTAAGTTGAGGTTGGCACCAACATTTGTTTTGAAAATCAGGGTGGATTGAGCCTCTAACCAGCAGAGTTTGGGCAAATTCATGGTGGAGGGAGCCTCTAAAAACCCCAGTTTGGACCAATTCATGGTGGAGGGAGCCTCTAAAAACCCCAGTCTGGACCAATTCATGGTGGAGGGAGCCTCTAAAAAACCCAGTTTGGACCAATTCATGGTGGAGGGAGCCTCTAAACAGCCCAGTTTGGACCAATTCATGGTGGAGGGAGCCTCTAAACAGCCCAGTTTGGGCAAATTCATGGTGGAGGGAGCCTCTAACCAGCCCAGTTTGGGCAAATTCATGGTGGAGGGAGCCTCTAAAAACCCCCGTTTGGACCAATTCATGGTGGAGGGAGCCTCTAAACAGCCCAGTTTGGGCAAATTCATGGTGGAGGGAGCCTCTAACCAGCCCAGTTTGGACCGATTCATGGTGGAGGGAGCCTCTAAAAACCCCAGTTTGGACCAATTCATGGTGGAGGGAGCCTCTGAACAGCCCAGTTTGGGCAAATTCATGGTGGAGAGAGCCTCTAAAAACCCCCAGTTTGGACCAATTCATGGTGGAGGGAGCCTCTAAAAACCCCAGTTTGGACCAATTCATGGTGGAGGGAGCCTCTAAACAGCTCAGTTTGGACCAATTCATGGTGGAGGGAGCCTCTAAAAACCCCAGTTTGGACCAATTCATGGTGGAGAGAGCCTCTAAAAACCCCAGTTTGGACCAATTCATGATGGAGAGAGCCTCTAAAAACCCCAGTTTGGACCAATTCATGGTGGAGGGAGCCTCTAAACAGGCCAGTTTGGGCAAATTCATGGTGGAGGGAGCCTCTAAAAACCCCAGTTTGGACCAATTCATGGTGGAGGGAGCCTCTAAACAGCCCAGTTTGGACCAATTCATGGTGGAGGGAGCCTCTAAAAACCCCAGTTTGGACCAATTCATGGTGGAGGGAGCCTCTAAAAACCCCAGTTTGGACCAATTCATGATGGAGGGAGCCTCTAAACAGCCCAGTTTGGACCAATTCATGGTGGAGAGAGCCTCTAAAAACCCCAGTTTGGACCAATTCATGGTGGAGGGAGCCTCTAAACAGCCCAGTTTGGACCAATTCATGGTGGAGGGAGCCTCTAAAAACCCCAGTTTGGACCAATTCATGGTGGAGGGAGCCGCTAAACAGCCCAGTTTGGACCAATTCATGGTGGAGGGAGCCTCTAACCAGCAGAGTTGGTGGAAATCAGGGTGGAGGGAGCCTCTAACCAGCAGAGTTGTGGGAAAGCAGGGTGGAGGGAGCCTCTAACCAGCAGAGTTGGGGGAAATCAGGGTGGAGGGAGCCTAGTATTAGCAGAATTGTGCAACGCTTATGGTGGATGAGTATGAGGATGCGGAGGAATTGGAGAGGTTGAGTACAGACATGGAGTTTCATGTTGGGGTGCTTTACACAGGTGGGCCCAAAAATGAAGGCTCTATCCAGTGGTGGTTCATTTTTATCAAAGTGAGCCGGTCGGCACTCTCAGCTGACAGACGGGTGCGCTTGTCAGTGATGATGCCACCGGCTGCACTGAACACCCTCTCAGATAGGACGCTGGCGGCAGGACAGGACAGCACCTCCAAGGCATATAGGGCAAGTTCAAGCCACAGGTCCAACTTCGACACCCAATACGTGTAGGGCGCAGAGGGGTCGGAGAGGGCAGGGCTGTGGTCGGAAAGGTATTCCCGCAATATGCGCCTATACTTCTCACGCCTGGTGACACTAGGACCCTCCGTGGCGGCACTTTGGCGAGGGGGTGCCATCAAGGTGTCCCAGACCTTAGACAGTGTGCCCCTCGTTTGTGTGGACCGGTGAGAACTTGGTTGCCTACTGGAGGAACTGCCCTCCCTGCCGCCAACGTCACATGCTGGAAACATCTCCATCATATTCTGCACCAATTGCCTGTGGCAAGCATTGATGCGATTGGCCCTCCCCTCTACCGGAATAAAAGACGAGATGTTGTTTTTATACCGGGGGTCAAGGATAGCAAAGATCCAGTACTGGTTGTCCTCCATGATTTTGACAATACGCTTGTCGGTTGTAAAGCACCCCAACATGAACTCAGCCATGTCTGCCACAGTGTTAGTTGGCATGACTCCTCTGGCCCCACCGGAAAGTTCAATCTCCATTTCCTCCTCATCCTCCATGTCTACCCATCCGCGCTGCAACAATGGGACGATTCGAAGTTGCCCGGAAGCCTCCTGTATCACCATCACATCATCGGACAACTCTTCTTCCTCCTCCTCCTCCTCCTCCATTAAACGCAGTGAAGCGGACAGATGTGTGGACCTACTCTCCAGCTGTGACGGATCGGATGCTATCCCTAACTCCTCTGTGTGATCTGAGTTATCCCTGATGTCAATCAGGGATTCTCTCAGAACACACAAGAGCGGGATTGTAAGGCTCACCATCGCATCCTCAGAGCTCACCCTCCTTGTGGACTCCTCAAAGACCCGTAGGATGTCACAAAGGTCTCTCATCCATGGCCACTCATGGATGTGAAACTGAGGCAGCTGACTTAGTGGCACCCTAGGGTTTTGTAGCTGGTATTCCATCAAAGGTCTCTGCTGCTCAACCACTCTATTCAACATCTGAAACGTTGAGTTCCAGCGTGTGGGGACGTCGCACAAAAGCCGGTGTTGTGGCACATGCAGGCGTTGCTGGAGAGATTTTAAGCTAGCAGCGGCTACTGTCGACTTGCGAAAGTGGGCGCACATGCGCCGCACTTTCACCAGTAGCTCTGGAACATTGGGGTAGCTCTTTAGGAAACGTTGCACCACTAGGTTGAAGACGTGGGCCAGGCATGGAACATGTTGGAGTCCGGCAAGCTCCAGAGCTGCTACCAGGTTCCGGCCGTTATCACAAACGACCATGCCTGGGCCCAGGTGCAGCGGCTCAAACCATATTGCCGTCTCATCGAGGAGGGCATCCCTCACCTCGGAGGCAGTGTGCTGTCTGTCCCCCAAGCTGATCAGCTTCAGCACAGCCTGCTGACGTCTACCAACGCCAGTGCTGCAACGTTTCCAACTCGTAGCTGGGGTCAATCTAACAGCGGAGGAGGAGGCGGTGGCGGAGGAGGAGGCGGTGGCGGAGGAGGAGGCGGTAGAGGAGGAGGAGGAGGGGGGTGTTCTTCTCGTGTCCCTGCCAGGAATGTTAGGCGGGGAGACGAGGTACACCGGGCCAGTTTGGGAAGCAGTCCCAGCCTCAACTACATTCACCCAGTGTGCCGTCAGTGAAATGTAGCGTCCCTGTCCGCATGCACTTGTCCACGCGTCGGTGGTCAAGTGGACCTTTGTGCAAAGCGCGGAACTAAGGGCCCGCCTGATGTTGAGTGACACGTGCTGGTGCAAGGCGGGGACGGCACACCGGGAGAAGTAGTGACGGCTAGGGACGGCATAGCGAGGTGCCGCAGTTGCCATCAGGTCCAGGAAGGCGGGAGTTTCAACAAGCCGGAACGCCAACATCTCCTGGGCCAGCAGTTTAGCGATGTTGGCGTTCAAGGCTTGCGCGTGTGGGTGGTTAGCAGTGTATTTCTGCCGCCGCTCCAATGTCTGAGAGATGGTGGGTTGTTGTAAAGAAGCGCCTGATGGTGCCTTTGATGGTGCAGGAGAAGGAGATAAGACAGGAACAGGGGAGGATGAGGGAGAAGTCAACAAAGTGGCGGAGGCAGATGAAGTGGTGTCCTGGCTCGTCCTCTGGAGTGCATCGCCAGCACAGTCAGCAGTGGCAGAGGCAGAGGCAGTGGCAGAGGCAGTGGCAGTGGCGTGAACGGCAGGCGGCCTTTGTCCTGCCGTTGCTGCCTGCCACTGATTCCAGTGCTTGGATTCCAAATGACGGCGCATTGAAGTGGTGGACAGGTTGCTCTTCTCAGAGCCCCTAATCAATTTCGAGAGGCAAATTGTGCAGACAACACTATATCTGTCCTCGGCGCATTCCTTGAAAAAACTCCACACCTTCGAGAAACGTGCCCTCGAGGTGGGAGTTTTTCGGGGCTGGGTACGAACTGGAACATCTTGGGAGATTCCGGGTGTGGCCTGGCTTCGCCTAAGCTGCTGACCTCTGCCTCTGCCTCTAGCTACCCTTTTTGGTGCTGCACTTGCCTCAACATCCACACTACTTTCCCCGCTTGACATCCCCCCTGTCCAGGTCGGGTCAGTGTCCTCATCATCCACCACTTCCTCTTCCTTCTCCTGTCTCATCTCCTCCTCCCGCACAATGCGCCGGTCAACTGGATGCCCTGACGGCAACTGCGTCACATCATCGTCGATGAGGGTGCTGGTCATCCACCACCAAATCGAACGGAGATGGAGGAGACTCTAGTGTTTGAGCATCTGGACACAGATGCTCCTCTGTTAGGTTCGTGGAATCGTGACGTGGAGAGGCAGGTTGAGGGACAATGAAAGGAGCGGAGAACAGCTCTGGGGAGCAGGGACAGTTGGGGTTATTGTTCTGTGAAGCTTGGGAATTTTGGGAGGAAGGAGGACAAGACTGTTGGGTAATAGGAGGAGAGGAGGCAGAGTCTGACTGGCTGCTGGACAATGTGCTGTAAGCGTTCTCTGACAGCCATTGCAAGACCTGTTCCTGGTTCTCGGGCCTACTAAGGTTTGTACCCTGCAGTTTAGTTAATGTGGCAAGCAACCCTGGCACTGTGGAGTGGCGCAATGCTTGCTGCCCCACAGGAGTAGGCACGGGACGCCCTGTGGCTTCACTGCTACCTTGCTCCCCAGAACCATTCCCCCGACCTCGCCCACGGCCTCGTCCACGTCCCTTTCCGGGAGCCTTGCGCATTTTGAATTCCCAGTTAGAAATTGGCACTATATACCAGTAGCAAAAATTGTGGGTGCACGTAACCCCAATATATTCTTTGAATTCCCAGTCAGACAATGGCACTATATACCAGTAGTAAAAATTGTGGGTGCACGTAACCCCAATATATTCTTTGAATTACCAGTCAGAAACTGGCACTATATGGCAGTAGCAAGAAATGAGGGTATTTGTAACCCCAATATATTCTTTGAATTCCCAGTCAGAAACTGGCACTGTATACCAGTAGTAAAAATTGTGGGTGCACGTAACCCCAATATATTCTTTGAATTCCCAGTCAGACAATGGCACTATATACCAGTAGCAAGAAATGAGGGTATTTATAACCCCAATATATTCTTTGAATTCCCAGTCAGACAATGGCACTGTATACCAGTAGTAAAAATTGTGGGTGCACGTAACCCCAATATATTCTTTGAATTACCAGTCAGACAATGGCACTATATACCAGTAGTAAAAATTGTGGGTGCACGTAACCCCAATATATTCTTTGAATTCCCAGTCAGAAACTGGCACTGTATACCAGTAGTAAAAATTGTGGGTGCACGTAAGCCCAATATATTCTTTGAATTCCCAGTCAGACAATGGCACTATATACCAGTAGCAAGAAATGAGGGTATTTATAACCCCAGTATATTCTTTGAATTCCCAGTCAGACAATGGCACTGTATACCAGTAGTAAAAATTGTGGGTGCACGTAACCCCAATATATTCTTTGAATTACCAGTCAGAAACTGGCACTATATGGCAGTAGCAAGAAATGAGGGTATTTGTAACCCCAATATATTCTTTGAATTCCCAGTCAGAAACTGGCACTGTATACCAGTAGTAAAAATTGTGGGTGCACGTAACCCCAATATATTCTTTGAATTCCCAGTCAGACAATGGCACTATATACCAGTAGTAAAAATTGTGGGTGCACGTAACCCCAATATATTCTTTGAATTTCCAGTCAGAAACTGGCACTGTATACCAGTAGTAAAAATTGTGGGTGCACGTAACCCCAATATATTCTTTGAATTCCCAGTCAGACAATGGCACTATATACCAGTAGCAAGAAATGAGGGTATTTATAACCCCAATATATTCTTTGAATTCCCAGTCAGACAATGGCACTGTATACCAGTAGTAAAAATTGTGGGTGCACGTAACCTCAATATATTCTTTGAATTCCCAGTCAGACAATGGCACTATATACCAGTAGCAAGAAATGAGGGTATTTATAACCCCAATATATTCTTTGAATTCCCAGTCAGACAATGGCACTGTATACCAGTAGTAAAAATTGTGGGTGCACGTAACCCCAATATATTCTTTGAATTCCCAGTCAGAAACTGGCACTATATGGCAGTAGCAAGAAATGAGGGTATTTGTAACCCCAATATATTCTTTGAATTCCCAGTCAGAAACTGGCACTGTATACCAGTAGTAAAAATTGTGGGTGCACGTAACCCCAATATATTCTTTGAATTCCCAGTCAGACACTGGCACTATATGGCAGTAGCAAGAAATGAGGGTATTTGTATTCCCAATATATTCTTTGAATTCCCAGTCAGACAATGGCCCTGTATACCAGTAGTAAAAATTGTGGGTGCACGTAACCCCAATATATTCTTTGAATTACCAGTCAGAAACTGGCACTATATGGCAGTAGCAAGAAATGAGGGTATTTGTAACCCCAATATATTCTTTGAATTCCCAGTCAGAAACTGGCACTGTATACCAGTAGTAAAAATTGTGGGTGCACGTAACCCCAATATATTCTTTGAATTACCAGTCAGAAACTGGCACTATATGGCAGTAGCAAGAAATGAGGGTATTTGTAACCCCAATATATTCTTTGAATTCCCAGTCAGAAACTGGCACTGTATACCAGTAGTAAAAATTGTGGGTGCACGTAACCCCAATATATTCTTTGAATTCCCAGTCAGACAATGGCACTATATACCAGTAGTAAAAATTGTGGGTGCACGTAACCCCAATATATTCTTTGAATTCCCAGTCAGAAACTGGCACTGTATACCAGTAGTAAAAATTGTGGGTGCACGTAACCCCAATATATTCTTTGAATTCCCAGTCAGACAATGGCACTATATACCAGTAGCAAAAATTGTGGGTGTATATAGCCCCAATTCTATTGCTAGGGGACTTGCAGGGTATTTCTGAGGTGAAGGTGGGGGGGCACACCGTTGGAACGGTGATTTGGGGTGTATATATGGGGTATACGGGAATACACTGTCA
Organism: Leptodactylus fuscus; assembly: GCF_031893055.1. Lineage (NCBI taxonomy): Eukaryota > Metazoa > Chordata > Amphibia > Anura > Leptodactylidae > Leptodactylus > Leptodactylus fuscus. Next base: position 123,558,336 of record NC_134271.1, read on the forward strand.
GTGTGTTCCATTCAGGATCCTGGGAAAGCTGGGTTGCGGCGATTGAGCCCGTCAGTGCCACGTTACACTGACAAGCTTCTCCCTGGAATTGAAGTTATATGTAAGCCCAATATATTCTTTGAATTCCCAGTGAGACAATGGCACTATATGGCAGTAGCAAAAATAGTGGGTGTATATAGCCCCAATTCTATTGCTAGGGGACTTGCAGGGTATTTCTGGGGTGAAGGTGGGGGGGCACACCGTTGGAACGGGTATCGGGGTATATATCGGGTATACGGGAATACACTGACAGTGTATTCCATTCAGGATCCTGGGAAAGCTGAGTTGCGGCGATTGAGCCCGTCAGTGCCACGTTACACTGACAAGCTTCTCCCTGGAATTTAGCTCTTACAAGAGCTGTTGTGGTTGTCTTCTCCTTCCTATCCTAGCCTGTCCCTGCCTACCCAGAATCTAAGCCCTAGCTAGCTGGACGGAAACCTCCGTCCTCGGTGAATTGCAAGCTCAGAATGACGCGAACCTGGGCGGCGCTGTTCTTTTAAATTAGAGGTCACATGTTTTCGGCAGCCAATGGTTTTTGCCTACTTTTCTCAACGTCACCGGTGTCGTAGTTCCTGTCCCACCTACCCTGCGCTGTTATTGGAGCAAAAAAGGCGCCAGGGAAGGTGGGTGGGGAATCGAGTAATGGCGCCCTTTACCACGCGGTGTTCGATTCGATTCAAACATGCCGAACAGCCTAATATCCGATCGAACATGAGTTCGATAGAACACTGTTCGCTCATCTCTAGTAAGTAACATTGTTTTTTATGTGTGTCACCTTCCTTGTGCCTCAGATCATAAAAGTTTGTATCCTGAACCCCAAAAACATTTGCAATCTTTGCAAGGAACACCAAAAGGGCTACTATGGAACATAATACCATGTGGAGGGGCCACTATGGGACATTAAACTGTGTGGACGAGACACTATGGGACATTATACTTCATGAGGGGCACTATGGGACATAATACTGTGTGGAGGGGCCTCTGGTGGACATTATACTGCATGAGGGGCACTATGGGACATTATACTGCATGAGGGGCACTATGGGACATTATACTGCAGGAGGGGCCTCTGGTGGACATTATACTGTGTAGGGGCTTAAAATAACAAAATATGTATACTTACTTCTCCATATGGGCAGCGTTCTGGCATAGAGTCTTTGGTGGGGTCCCCAGTTTTTTTTATTTTCTGCCTCCTATGAGTAAAGACATGAGATTTGAATGGGAATTCTCCACTGAATCCATTACCAAAAGGAGAGTGAGTACATATTTTGTTATTTTAAGACTCTGCAGGGTAAAAAGGAATCAGAAGACAAGTTTATAATGTATCCGCTATGCTGCTACTGTAGATAGTGACAAACTAGCAGCTAGTGAGTTTGCTGTGATTACTACCCATGTGGCCTCGGCCTTAGGCTATGGCTGTAGAATTACAATTAAATTTGGAAAAAAAATTGCTGTAATATCACTAGAGATAACAATGCATTGCATAGCATGCAAATGTGTAAAATGACTCTGTTCCACTCATTTCTTTTATGAATCTCCACGTGTTGGGATTTCTCATTTAAAACACATAGTAACATTTTCCTATATAGAGTATAATGAAAATTTCACATTAAGGTTTGGATTAGGATTTAGAAACTATATTTTTGCTGCAAAAAGCCATGGTGTAGCCTTAGATTAAAGGGAGCCTATAATAGCTTGGGACATGGAAATCTAAAATGGACCATGTAGCAAAAAGGAAAAAAAATGTAGTTATAAGGTACCACTTGTGGGTGGACAGCGGACAGTGCTGGTCTATGGAGTACTCATGTAGTCCTTCCATTACGAGATAGCTGCGTATTTATACAGTACAACTTGCTTTATCGTACTGGTTTGTCAAGAAAGGGCTACATAACTACTGCTGACATCAGGACTATCCATATGGCACTACATTACAGTGATAGGCACCTGTATAGTCCAATTGGAGGCGCTCTTAAAGCATGCTAAACCTAGATTTCAAAACATGAAGTGATAGGAGCTTTGTTGTCACCGTCCTGTAGTAGACAAGTCACCAAGTCTGGCACCACCAATCACTATTCGGTTGTTACTTTTCCATTATGGTGAGATTTATGGCTAGATTTACTAATAGCCAGTGTAAACTTAGATAAACTCTCAAAATATTCCATATTTGTCACAGTGACTTATACTGAATGATAAATCTGATGTATCTTCAGACTTTCTAGTCCATGTTTATACCACCTTCAGTTGGCTTACTTTGAACTAGATATTTATGAAACAATTGGCACATTTTTGGTGCATTCCACTTAAAGGTGGCAGTCCTGCACTGCATGTGACCACTGAAATCAATCAGTGGCTATAGGAAAGGAACCAGTGACATCACTCACATATGGCGCCATTACCTTCTCTGTGACCATTGAGGCCTCTGATTGCCCTCAGCGTTCAAACATAGCAAAGGACTGCCACTGGCAAAGACGAGGGTTGAGCCGATCTTGAGATTTCAGGATCGATTTTAAAATCCGATTTCCTATCATTTTCCAGCCGATCCCAATTACGATCGTGAAATTTGTCCGATCGGGATATTATCTTTCTTGATCCCAATCACTCAACACTATTCATGATATACAGTATACATGAATAGGGTTGAGCCAATCTTGAGATAACCTCTGACCTTGATCCCGCCGGAAAAGATCGGGATCGGGATCGTGAAATTTACTCGATCGCCGATCGGAATCTGATCTTTTCCGATCGCGATCGCTCAATCCTAGCAAAGACATAGAGCTCAGTGGAACAGACACCAGAGAGCCAGGGACAAGTGAGGACAATTTTTTTTTTTTTTTTTATGCTTCAACTTCCCTGGCCTCAGTTCTGAAATTCCTATACAAACCACTAATCCATGCCCTCTTTTTCTGAGAATTCAAACCTATGTCTAGCAAGCCATAAATTTTTAGCCCAAACTAGATGCCCCAAGATGTTCTAAAGATGCCCCTCATTGTGCCAAAGATGAACCTCGATCATTCCAGTTTCGAGTTGTAATCTCAATAGTAAATCTGTCATGCTTACTAACTTATTAGTTAGGGAATATTTAAGTCTTGCCCTAACCCGTCATAACGCCCCTTTTGGAGATATAGGCAAAACCTGCCGCTTTTTGGATCTGGACACTCCCAATTTTTTATGTCCATGCCCATGACTACAAGTGCGAGAACAAGTGCCCTCTCTGTTAGTATCACACTAGTGGTTTGTTTATGACGGCTTACACTTCCACATCAGACCAAAAATGAAGCAGAAAGGAGACATTGCCTAAAGACGTACAGCAATAACGCAGGGCAAAGGCACTAGACAGGACGGTGTTGTCAAGGTTGACTTGTACAATAATAGGAGATATGTATGTTGTATTAATGCCGGCACTGGAAAAGGTAAGAAATTTGCAATATGTCACTGACTGCTCTTTTAATAATTGTATTTTTCTTTCATGCCTGTGCTTTGAATCCTATGATGCACTAGCCTGCAATTTTGAGTGGCAGCTCGTAGCCCTGGCAGTCTTGTTACCCCTGCCTCTCACAATGCCTCCAGTCATGATTTAATTACCTTTCCTCGCCCCTGCACATCTCCTTTGTCTCTTGATCTCATACACGGTGCTAGGCAATCAATTCTCAGTGCCTCGGAATAAGCCATCAGGCTCCCATTAGAAGCCTCTGTGCTGAGGTTAACATATCCTCTCCAGCACTAATTTGCAGGAAAGTCTCAACAAATAATAGGAAAAATAAAAAGAATTAAAGAATTGGAAAGGGGATTATGCCTTCAGCATTTCATGTAATGTTCACTACTAAAGACTCCATTTTTTTTTTTTTACCGGATTGTGTCCTATTTTACTTGCAGGTTTGAGCTGTCAAATATCTTTTGGGCTTCTGTTGAAATATAGTTGTCACCCGAACCTGTGTCAAATTGAAGTTTTTGTCTTTTCATTATCAGTTATGCCATCTTTACCGATCAAATCTAGACCTGGGATTGCGTGAGGACTGTCGTAGTAAGGCCAGACGTGCCAAAGGCAGGGGGATTGCCGGCGTTCCAGTGGAAGTGAAAACTGCATTTGGACGTGGTTTTACATGACCTTATGGGGGAAGATTTAATTTAGAGGGTTGTTTGGGGGGATTTCACTGGATGGGTTTAATACAAAAAGAAAGCAGCTACAGTGTTGGTTTAATGGTGCTTTACGGGTCTTTATTGCCTTGTTCTGACCCAATACATGGGAATTGCCAGGAAATGCCCACCAAGTGGTGACCCTCATCAGCCAGACATTCAAAATGGAGCCAGAAAGAACCGTTGCGGTTTTGGAAATGAGCTTGCCAATTATACCTACGGAAACGCTGGTGAATTGTATGCGGAAAGCACTGCGGGACGCAGAATACTCGTACTCGATCGAGTACCACTCACTATTCGAATGTAAAAGTTCAATGCAGAACCAGCATTGATTGGCCGAATGCTATACAGTCGGCCAATCAACGCTGGTTCTTCTCCTACCTTTAGAAGTCTTCTCCGTGCAGCTTCCCCGCGACATCTTCCGGCTCTGAATTCACTCTGCCAGGCATCGGGCCTGGGCAGAGCCGACTGCGCATGTCCGCTTGTAGTGCGGGCATGCGCAGTCGGCTCTGCCCAGGCCCGATGCCTGGCAGAGTGAATTCAGAGCCGGAAGATGCCGCGGGGACGCTGCACGGAGAAGACTTCTCGGAGGATCCAGCCCGACATAGACTATAATAGGGTTCGATATTCGATTCGAGTAGTCGAATATTGAGCGGCTACTCGAAACGAATATCGAACCTCGAACATTTTACTGTTCGCTCATCTCTACTTTTGATTCAACTTTCCAGCCGAAGTCAGAAGTATAAGTCTTTCCTTTATATTTCTCAATCCTTTTGAAGATGGGGCCCCACTTGGCATAAACTCAGCGGAAAAAAAGTAGATGGCATTCTAGCGACCGTCACGGTTCTAATCATCACGGTTTTGGATATTGTAACATGCCAATTATACCTAAGGAAATCTGGTGGTTTCTCTACAGGTATAATGGAAGCAAAATTGCAAATTTACAAATTATTTAGTTTTAAACAGAAAGGAGTGAAAGTACAGAAGGAAAGGGGTTAGCTGCATGCGCACATCAGTGCCTTCACAGACCCATTCAGTTTCTTCAGGGATACCAGGCTCCAAACCAGACAGGTCAGATGAAGCCACACAACACCAACAATATACAGTGTGCACTGTCCACTGGGATGTCTATACCGAATTCAAAAATAAAATGCTTGACTAGTAAAGTAATCTACCTGAGCTGTAAAAGACCACTTCCAACCCACCCCTCTACCTGTTACCTTGATGTTCCCCCAAAAAACACTGACACCAGGCTGGAAGAAAAAGGCCACAGCTGCATTTATTAAAATTCACACTTTAAAGACAAGCAATTAACCACATTAGCATAACTTATTACCTTATACATATTTAAATAAGCTTCAATAACACGTAAATGTAAACCACCCCAATGAACCAATGTCACCATAAACCACTACCATTTAACCTAGGAGGAGGGTTCCCTGAAGGCACCAATCCCAGATCACGCCCCACCCCTCTGATATTTACCCCCAGCCGAAATACACCTGGCCCAGGGGCACCAGCATTGGAGGGTATCTCCACCCTGGGTACCCTGACCGCAGGATGTATAACCCAGTCTGGTTCTCCAACCAGCAACCACTTTACCAAACTACCAATTGGGTGGAGATGACCCCCTGGTCCTCCACGCCCACCGCTGATTAACATACCAGGTAAGCCTCCTTTCTACACTGCCATGACAATATGAAATTAAGGGAGGGTGGATGGGACAACTAAATCTAAGTCATTTTTTGTTTGTCGCAAATTTATCTCATGCTGGGAGAAATTTGTCACAATTCTCTAGGAAAGAGGTTGCCAGAGTTTAAAATATTTTTAGTGAAATTTCTAAGCCAAATTAGAAGCGGTGTGTTCTTATGCAAAAAAACTTTTCAAAAAGTTTTAAAATCAATAAAATAAAATTAGGCTTAAACCATGTATCCCATAAACAGGGGTGTAACTACCAAGATAGTAGCAGTAACAGCTGCCACAGGGCCCGGGACATTAGGGGGCCCAACAGCAGCTGCTACCGCTGCAGATTTTATTTTTTTAATAGGCCGTTACCTGCTGGAGTAACTCCAACAGGTAATGGGCCCTATTTACTTACCGATCCTGGCTCCTACTTACGGGCGCCGGAGCTTCCCCTGTGGGCATAATGCTTCCCACTATGGGACATAATACTGTGTGCAGGGGCCACTATGGGGGATAATACTGTGTGCAGGGGCCACTATGGGGGATAATGCTGTGTGGAGGGGCCACTATGGGGGATAATACTGTGGGCAGGGGCCACTATTGGGGATAATACTGTGTGCAGGGGACACTATGGAGGATAATACTGTGTTCAGGGGACCCTATTGGGGATAATACTGTGTGCAGGGACCACTATGGGGCATAATACTGTATGCAGGGGCCACTATGGGGCATAATACTGTGTACAGGGTCCACTATGCAGTATAATACTGTGTGCAGGGCTACTATGGGGGATAATACTGTGTGCAGGGGCCACTATTGGGGATAATACTGTGTGCAGGGGCCACTATGGGGGATAATACTGTGTGGAGGGGCCACTATGGGGGATAATACTGTGTGCAGGGGCCACTATGGGGGATAATACTGTGTGGAGGGGCCACTATGGGGGATAATACTGTGTGCAGGGGCCACTATTGGGGATAATACTGTGTGCAGGGGCCACTATGGGGGATAATACTGTGTGCAGGGGACACTATGGGGGATAATACTGTGTGCAGGGACCACTATGGGGCATAATACTGTGTGCAGGGACCACTATGGGGCATAATACTGTGTGCAGGGACCACTATGGGGCATAATACTGTATGCAGGGGCCACTATGGGGCATAATACTGTGTACAGGGTCCACTATGCAGTATAATAATGCGTGTGTGGCCACTATGGGGCATAATAGCATAGGCAGGAATGCGGAGGGGGGGGGGGATTGGTTGGTCAGGTTCTTAGGCTCCCTGCATCCGAATCCTTCCCTATGTCAAAAGTTTTGCCATGGGGCCCCGCCATTCCTAGTTACGCCACTGCTCATAAACCATACCCACAATGCCTGGAAGTTTTGAAAAAAGGCACAATAGGCGCAAATCACTATAGACATGTCATACCACATTACTAAAATTGGTGCAAGCTATAAAAATGCCACAGGAGCCACTAAAAACACTACAGTAATCGGCGCAGGCTAAATAGTCAATATCCTTTATGTGCAAAATGATCCTAAAACCTAGAAAATCACAAAAAAAGTGTCTAAATGGGAATTTTATAAATCTGTGTCTTATATGTGATGAACCCGGTCTAATGTTACAATACTATTCCTTCCTCTTCTGAATGTAAATGCGCGATGCTCGGATCTGTGGCTGTTTAATTGATTTTATGGCAGTAGTAAAAATTCATCTATCTTCCTCGCCTTCAACACGGCTAAGAAAAAAAACCTAAAATTCATAATAACTGTCCAAGAGGAGAAATGCCAGCTGGAACATTTGTACAGAGAGTGACGATAAAAAAAAAAAATAGACAAGTTTTAATTGCCGTAGCCAGATTTATATTACCGTACTAAATACTAATCAAGAGACCGCTATCTGTCGAATGAATAATGCAGGTGTCCGTCCGTGGGATCTGCGCTCTGTGCCGAGTTTATGGTCTGTGAAGGACAACGGTTATTGCGCTAAGGTCCATTCTTTGTTGCCTACCAGCAGAAGCCGTTAAGTCATTCCGCCACATTTGTGCCTTATAGTAAAAGACATCTGCAGAGTAGAGTCCAGAACGTCGAGAAGGAATCTGCAATCTAAGCACATCATACACATACAGCCATCATTTTAATTTCTACATGATATTGATTGGGACCTTTTGTATCTGTAGCAAATTGCATGCTGTGTGCAGGATAAGATCTGATTTTCTACAGGGCAAGAATCTAATGTTTGAGATGTGTACGCTAAAAGGTTGACTAATCCAAGCAACAAGCATACACGCCAACATTGTCGAATCATTTCCGAAGGCGCCTTGCTGCAGAGCAGGTAATCTGAGCATTTAATGTGCAGTTTGGTTTAGTACGGCTTCATGCTTTAAAAAGCCCATTAGGACATGTGTAATAATATAACCATTTTATTGTTATGCTGCCTTTTTAAAAGAAAACTTAAAGGGAAATGTTAAAAAGCACCATTTCTGCGCCTAAACCTTGCCTGGATGAGCTGGGACTGCTCAATGCAAAAGTAGAAAATGACTGTGAAACACATACACATTAGGTATCCCTGTGTCTGAAAGTGCCCGGTCTACTGAATATAGGGGATCTGCAGTGCTCCTCCTCCGTCGGGAAGGGGTTAATAGGAGCACTGCAGATCCCCTATACTCAGCCAGGCTGAATTCCAAGTGGGGGGAAAGAAAACTGTCCTCAAGCTCAGGGAATGGGCAGACAGACAACCAAAACACCCCCTCCCCTTCCCCAGCACTTACTGCACCCAAAAACTCCAGCCATTTTAATTTTTGAAATTTTCCAGTAGCTGCTGCATTTCCCCCCCCCCCCTCGGCTTATACTCGAGTCAATAAGTTTTCCCAGTTTTTTTTGTGGTAAAATTAGGGGCCTCGGCTTATATTCGGGTCGGCTTATATTCGAGTATATACGGTAACTGCACCAAAAAGCGCTGCAAGAAAAACCGTGGCAGCAACGCATCGCTTTAAACAGAAAGTTTGCAGAGTTTTCCTCCGTGGACTTTCTGTTGCAATTACACCTATGGATAAACCACCAGCCTTTCTGTAGGTATAATTGACATGCTGCATTTTGCAAAAACCGTGCCAGATCTCTAATTCGTGGCATGTCCGCACAGCGGTTTTTACCACAAAGTGAGCATCGGATTGACTAGAATCTCATCCACTTTGCCCTTACTTTAAAACACTGTGATTTTTCCCTCGGCATTCCCATTGCGGGCAAATCACGGCGTTTCCATCCCATGGGGCCCTAGCCTATAACAGCTCTGAGCTGCAACCGTAAGAGGGTAATGGTTTGAGTTAAGTTATACTTGCCAATATTACCTGGTAGCCATCCAGGAAAAGCACGCACCATGGCACGTTACCCCCTTCCCGAGACACCATGCCCAGCTTGGCCCATGTCCCAAAATGCACAAAAATAAAATGTTCCCATTTTTGTGATGCGACTGACACATATGGTGCCCATCAGTGGCGTAACTACCACCATAGCAGCGGTAGCAGCTGCCACAGGGCCCGGGACATTAGGGGCCCGGTGACAGCTGCTACCGCTGCTATCATTATTCTCGGAGGTCTTTTCGGACCCCCGAGTATAATGATCGGGGCCCCCTGTTGGTGGAATACTTTCCACCAACAGGGGGCCCCGAAGCTGCAGCAACGGCTGAAACACAGGAGCTGCAGCTCTGGCTCCTGTCAGCACTTCAGGACGCTCTCCCTCTCTCCCCCCTCCCTTTCTCTGCTGTCCTTTGCCCACCAATGAGAGGAGGAGGCGGGGCTTATCTCTGCCGTCCTGCACTGGAGGAAGAAGCTGCTCCAGGAAAATGAAACTGAAGCTACACAGGTACGTACTGGGGTTACTATACTTATTACTATCAGGCATTTGGGGGGATTACTTGTGTTTTAGTAACTCCATGTGCCTCATAGTAATAGCAGTTAACCCCATCATGTCCCTCAAATTAACCCCTGTTTGCCTCACCATAAGAGTTACTGATGTGTGAGACATATGGGGGTAATAGTAATGAAGATATTTTATTATTACCTCCATGTCTCTCACATATCAGTAACTCTTATGGTGAGGCAGACAGGGGTTAATGTGAGGGAGATGATGGGGTTAACTGCTATTAATATGAGGCACATGGAGTTACTAAATTGTAATGCACATGACCAGATTTTTTATCCACAATTTGTCCTGGTATAGCGGTCAGCGGGTGACGTGACAGTATTTAGTCCTGTAGGGGCCACTAAGGGACATAATACTGTGTGCAGGGGGCCACTATTGGGTATAATACTGTGTGCAGGGGCCACTATTGGGTATAATACTGTGTGCAGGGGCCACTATGGGACATAATACTGTGTGCAGAGGCCACTAAGGGACATAATACTGTGTGCAGTGGCCACTATTGGGTATAATACTGTGTGCAGGGGCCACTATGGGACATAATACTGTGTGCAGGGGCCACTATGGGACATAATACTGTGTGCAGGGGCCACTAAGGGACATAATACTGTGTGCAGGGGCCACTATTGGGTATAATACTGTGTGCAGGGGCCACTATGGGACATAATACTGTGTGCAGGGGCCTCTAAGGGACATAATACTGTGTGCAGGGACCACTATGGGACATAATACTGTGTGCAGGGGCCATTATTGGTCATAATAGAGCGCGCAGGAATGCGTAGGAGGGGCTCGGTCAAGATCTTCGGTGTCAGGGGGGCCCCATGTCAAAAGTTCGCCACGGGGCCCCGCCATTCCTAGTTACGCCACTGGTGCCCATGTCACATAGGAATTAACAGAAACCCTCCTTGGATATTTGCTAGCTCTTCTAGGAATCCAGGAGGTCTCCTCTTATTTTGGTAGCCTCCTAGACATATCAGAAGAGTGGGCAAGTATGTATTAAGGAGACCCAGCTGTGTATGGAGGCTTCTTGGAAAAAAAATATGGAAAATAGCTCTCTTGAAGAAGGAAGAAAAGTGTCGCTAATGTTTCTATTGGAGGTAGTTATCCTGTGAACCAATGTCTGATCCTATAAGAAGTTTGATAATATGCGTAAGACCACTAGCCAAACCAGAAACCCATTTTACATTTTATACATATTTCAGGGTACTTGCCCGTTAACAAAACAGAACAAGGTATTGGTTGGCAGGAAAAGATGCCATTGATGCAAATTTGGTTGGTACTAGTTCTCATTGTGGAGACATCTTATGGCCAATACTCTATGGTAAAAATGTATGTAAATAAGCTCTTTTATCAGAAGAAAACTGTCCTGCTAGGGCCAACTACCCCGAAGGTCTATAGATAGGTCTCTGGCTATAGATGGTTATCTGGCTTGGCTCATCTTCCTAGTCATGGCACGAGGCTCAACAGATAGGGACGTACACAACAACTATCTCCCTGAATAGAAGGGTGTTCTGTTAGTTTGGTGCATAGCAAACATAAAGGGATTTCTAGAACCAAAAGATTAAGTTAGAGGCTTTAAGGCTAAGGCCATACATAGCTATTTGCAGATTAAAGGACTCTGCAGAAAACATAGCAAAAATGCCATGCCAAAAACGCTTGCTGTTTTTACCGGTTTCTCACAGTGTTTTGCATTTTTGCTTCCCGCATATAAGTCTATGGGAAAATGCAGCAGGTTAAATTAACACTTTTCAGGAATGTTCAGATTTTTTTTTTTTTTGGCAGAATTTTTTTCTGCTCTGTTTCCGTAAAAGCCAAAAACCCTGTTTTCTCAACATGTGGCCTCAGCCTTAAAAGCATCTCTTCTGAAGAACACAGCCTTGTACAGACCAAATTTCCTTTTGACCGTACACTAAGCATACTGGTCAAATTAAGAAGAAAAGCTCTTTTCGATACAGTTTTGGGTGATTGTCAGAGAGATTTTACTGTGGTGTAGCCCTGCCCAGATTTATTCACGTATCACACTAGGGAGGTGATGTGCTCCATATTTATCTACACAATTTGAAATTGCTAAAAGATGCCAAAAAGTAAATCTTCCTTCACAGTTATTTAACGTACCACAGCAGGTTCTCCTATCGTACGTGGTTTTCCTGCATTGTTTTTACCTTCTTACCTTGACAGAGAAAAATTTGCACAATATGAAGATGGAAATGGTGCTTTTTAATGTTGTCAAATTTTGGGTTTATGCCAAATCTCCAGTAGCTTTTTTTGGTGGTCAAACAACAAAATGACTTATTGAACCACAGAAGATGTTACTTTCCACGATTTCATAGTTTTCTGTTGCCTTTGACCAAACAAGTGCTACAATATCTTACATGACGTTAGGCTTTATCTTTTCCACTTTACTACAAAGCCCCCATTGTTGAAGCAGCTGGATAAGAACATAGGTGGGGAGGTTGGGGCAAAGTGATGGGAGTCAATCTATTCAGGAAGGCCTACAACCTCCAATAACACTACTATCACCACACCACCATCTGTACAGTCTCCCCCTCTCCTTCTGTCTCTACCCCTCTCCCCTCATAGATTGTAAGCCCTCGCAGGCAGGGCTCTCTATGCCACTGTGCCAGTCGGTCATTGTATTATATTTATATGTATATTTTGTGTACTGTATGTAAACCCCCAAATGTAAAGCACCATGGAATTAATATTATAATGTACGGCACCATGGAATTAATATAATATTGTACGGCACCATGGAATTAATATAATAATGTACAGCACCATGGAATTAATATAATAATGTACAGCACCATGGAATTAATATAATAATGTACAGCACCATGGAATTAATATAATAATGTACAGTACCATGAAATTAATATAATAATGTCCAGCACCATGGAATTAATATAATAATGAACAGCACCATGGAATTAATATAATGATGTACAGCACCATGGAATTAATATAATGATGTACAGCACCATGGAATTAATATAATAATGAACAGCACCATGGAATTAATATAATAATGTACAGCACCATGGGATTAATATAATATTGTACGGTACCATGGAATTAATATAATAATGTACAGCACTATGGAATTAATATAATAATATACAGCACCATGGAATTAATGGTGTTATATAAATAATCATAATAATAATAACACAACACTCTACCCTATCCAGGGTACTTAGAGACAGTTATGGCAGAGAACTGAGTCTTTGCCCCAAGTGAAGCTAAGCATAGCTATAATTATATCCAGGCAATAGATGTTTCCATGACCCAATGCCCCCAAAAGTCAATCTAAAATAAGAAAAAGTAATGATTAAATCTAAATAAGGTTTGCATGGTGGACCCTGACTAGAGAAGAGCAAACCAGTTTGGATTGTACCAGACTCAACCTGAATTTTCCAAAAGTTTCAGATTAAACCTCAACCCAAAACTTTGACAGTTTGTAACTCATGAAATGTAAGTAAAATTAATATACTCTGACATTATGACACTTGCAGCACCCCATGTGACTACTGAGGCCCAATCACAGTCCTCGGCTATGACTCTAAAGCATATAATGTCACCTTGGAGGCCAGAACAGGTCAGAAGGGATCCCAGAGAGAGCTCTTCGGGCCGAAAGGAGGCCCAGGACAGGTTGGGGAAGGTGAGGGGTTTTTTTTACACTTCCCTGGGCATCATCCTTTCATAAACTTGATAGAGAGGTATAACCCCCGAAACATATTGTCTGTTTGGAATTAAATAAAGAACCTTTTTAGTAACTACAGGTAAGCCAAGAAATCTTCCTTTTTTGATGGTTTACTCCTGGCCTGATTTCCCATGCAATAATTTCACTTTTGATTGTAACTAGGGTTGAGCCGATCTTGAGATTTCAAGATCGATTTTAAAATCCGATTTCCAATCATTTTCCAGCCGATCTCGATTGTGAAATTTGGTCGATCGACGATCCGAATCCGATCTTTTTCGATCCCGATCCTCAACCCTAGTCAATGCTTCTCTATGGGAAAAGTCACTTTTAGAGTTGAGCCGATCTTGAGATAACCTCCGATCTCAATCCCGCTGGAAAAGATCGGGTCAGAATTCCAATTGCGATCTTGAAATTTACTTAATCGCCGATCGAAATCCGATCTGTTCCGATCCCGATCACTCAACCCTAATTGTAACCAAATAAGTTTGATCTGAAACGAATGGGAAGAGCCTAAACTAAACAAATCTTCAGTAGTTTGCTCATCTCTAACATTGCCCCTTTAAGTAGCAGAAGGGGAAGGTGTGCCCATGCCATGGTTGGATCCAGAAGCAGAAGAGCAGCGTGGAGTGTACATGTATAATAGCATGGAGGAGTATGGACAGCACAGCACACAGCAAAGGTAACATGGTGGCTGCTCCTGCTTGGAGTAGTAGCATTTTTTTATTACATAAAGATACCTCTTTTTATGTCTTGATGTTTTTTCTGGGTCCCCTAATCTATGCCTGCTTGGGTCTATTTGCCACCTCCAACTTATAGGTATGTCCAGCTTGCTTTTATCTCACTACACTTTTTGAGTACAGTAAAGGTAGCCTACTCCATGTTCAGCAAATAATTGCTTAAGTATCATATATATATCATGTGCAGGGCTCAAGCGCAGTAGATCGACAGGATAAGTTTGCCCTATGTATAGATGTGATTGAAGATCTTGCACACTTTGGGACAGTTCCATTACATACGAATGGCTGGGTGACCAATACATCTAACGTGACAGATAACATGGCCGCAAGATCACATGACTGGACTGCAACTCTGGGCTTAAAGGCCAAATCAGAGAATTGATGAACCCCTTAAATTCTAGTATAAAGACTAGAGATGAGTGAACAGTAAAATGTTCAAGATTCTTTATTCGTTTCGAGTAGCCCCTCAATATTCGACTACTCGAATCGAATATCGAATCCTATTATACTCTATGGGGGGAAAATGCTCGTTTCAGGGGTAGGCAACGTTCGATCAAATTATACTTACCAAGTCCACGAGTGAGGGTCGGGCTGGATCCTCCGAGAAGTCTTCTCTTTGCAGCGTCCCCACGGCATCTTCCGGCTCTGAATTCACTCTGCCAGGCACAGGGCCTGGGCAGAGCCGACTGCGCATGTCCGCACTACAAGCAGAGCCGACTACGCATGCCCGTACTACAAGTGGGGTTGTGCAGTCAGCTCTGCCCAGGCCTGATGCCTGGCAGAGTGAATTCAGAGCCGGAAGACGCCGCGGGGAAGCTGCACGGAGAAGACTTCTAAAGGTAGGAGAAGAACCAGCGTTGATTGGCCGACGGTATAGCATTTGGCCAATCAATGCTGGTTCTTCATTGAACTTTTACATTCGAATAGCGAGTGGTACTCGATTGAGTACGAGTATTTCAAATACCGTAGTATTCGATCGAATACCTACTCGATTGAATACTATTCGCTCATCTCTAATAAAGACCCTTGCTCTCTACCCAACCCCTCCAAAAAAGCTCTTTACCATATTCTCCTATTATAAACCACTACAAAGCATATCTGAAGTGTTTTTTAGTGTTAAATTGTTTGGAAAGTTTGCTGAGAATCTCGGAAATGATTCTAAGTTTTAATAATTGCCTAATTATACATTCATTGTAATGATAAATATTGCACGTCGTTGTAAATTCAACTGAAAGTCATCTTCATCATCTTGTTATATGGCCCCTTTTTAGTGTCTGCTTCAAAAAGGTGTGACAAGTTAGAGGAAAATTAATGTGTTGTGAGAAATGTAATGATCGTCACCATTCATTACTCTGTTTGGGGGAGAATTACCAATTTACAAACAGTGTACTAATGCCCGATGCATTGCATCAAATTGGATATATTAAAGAGTCAGCAGTAACATAAATCCTGCCCATATCTTAAGCAGGTACTTGTTAGAGAGCCGGGTGACAATAATTAAGAACAATGTCATACACAATAGGGCCATAAAATCTTCGTCCGCACTTGATAAAGACGATACATGTAATATTTATATGTTGGCGGTTTAGAATTAAGGCTCTAGTTCTGGTTCCTGATTTACATTTCTAGAAGCCAAAATGCTGATGGATCTGTTATATTATGGATGCATATGGTCACCAACATACTCTACTGACTTTACTTGAATCTGTCAGGGTTTTGGTATTTTTGGCGATAAGAATATTGCGGCAGACTGTGCTATTATTGGGTTGAGGACATGGTATAACACTTGAGGGGGAGAAGACAACTTAGTCTTCTCCTTCCTCAGTTAGGAAGAGTGAGTGGATATAGTCTCTTCCTCCAGGAAGCTGGAGTCCTAGTTAGGATGAAACCCTGTCAGCTAAAATTCAGTCCCAGTGTTGTTCTGCAGTCAGGAGATGGGCTGTATCCCTGCTCACTTTTATGAATTTGTGTGCATACAGACAACTGTGATCCAGCCTATGAGCCACAGGCCAAGCTGGATACTTTTTGATACCCTGCAACCTGGACATTGCAGGTATTTAGTGGACGTAGGCACACTTGTGAGAGGAAGACTGCATCTGCAAGGGAGATGTGGCTCAGTGGTTAGCATGCTTGCCTTGCAGCCCTAGTGTCCTAGATTCTCTGCATGTCCGTGTGGGTTACCGCTGGGCACTCTGGTTTCCTTCCACACTCCAAACACATACTGATAGGGAATTTAGACTTTGAGTCCTACCTGGGACAGTGTTGATAATGTTTATAAAGCGCTGCGGAATATGATGGCGCTATATGAGTAAGCAAAATAAATAAATAAATAAGTAATATAAACCCCAGGGAGTGTTCACTCAGCCTCAACTCCAATCAAGTGAAGTTTGTAAGAATTTTGCCTTCAATATATTGAAGAAATGATTGCTGTTAATGCCTGTTTACTACACATAAACAAGATTACAATAATTATTCCTTCATTCAAGATGTATTACTCAGTTTAACACTGTGTACTGAGTGTTCACTCCTGAATTTACCATCACAGGCACTCCAACCTCCACCAGGCTCAGACAGGCTTATGAAGGCTTGGGATTCTACAACCCCCAACTTCCTCACTGCAGTCCCCCTCATCCCTGTGCCACCTCTTGAGGTTTTGAGGGTCTGGTAGAGATTAACACTAATGTGAACTCCCAACCTCATGACATTCCTCTATTGCATACCTCCCAACTTTTAAAGGACAGAAAGAGGGACAAAATGTGGGTGGGCTGTGACAAATTTAGCTCCACCCACTTCTAAATTGACCCCACCCATTCTCATCAATTTCTCGTTGGGTGCACCTATGCACCCCACATACAGTACACCTGCATCCCACATCTCTCCCCCAACAGTAGACTCATGCACCCCACATATCTCCCCCCAAAGTACACTCAAGCACCACACATCTTCACTCCCCACAGTACACCCTGCACCTCACATCTACTCCTCAAACACAGTCAACCTTTTTCCTCACATCTCTCCCCCACACAGTCCACCCTGCACCACACATCTCCCACACACAGTCAACCTCGCACCCCACATCTCTCCACCACAGTACACCCTGCACCCCACATTTACCCCTCAAAAAAGTCAACCTTGCACCCCACATCTCCCCCCCCCCACAGTTCACCCTGCACCCTACATCTCCCCACAGTACCTTGCACCTTACATCTCTCCCCCATACAAAGTCCACCTTACATCCCACATCTCTCAACCCCCCCCCCCCCCCCCACCCACAGTACCTTATACCATCTGCCAGCACTGCACGTGATACAACTTTTCTTCTTGTTCGTACACCCACAGACATGCTGAGTAGCCTTTACCTGGGATAGGAGCGTGCGGTGATCAGGGAAAGTGTGATAACAAGCAAAACATTTCAGGGGCATAGCTGGACAAGCGGCAAGCCGTCTGGGACTACAGGACAGTAGTCTAAAATCAGGACTGTCCTGCAGGATCCGGGACAGTTGGGAGCTATGCTCTACTCAGTTGCTGAATGTGGAAAATTTATTAGAGTCAACATTTTGCACTATACTGTATGGGACTAATAAGCATTACAAATTAGGGTTATATTTGCTATGTATGATAGTAGGCCACAAAAGGAATCAAGTAAGGCACCATTCACCATTTGTCCAGCCTGCTTCCAGCCGATAGTCCTCATCATAGTCCCTTAACATGACAGCTAAGAAGCAGACAGAAGTCCAAAGCAAAGGTCATGTGGCAACCAGATCAAAAGTCCCAGTGTTTAGCAGATGGTCCATCATCCAGCAGTGAGGGAAGGGTTAAACATAAGTTGCTGCATAGAGGAGATGAATAGAATAGGTTTAATTAGTTTTTTTCTATACTTTGATTTAGTTTACAAAAAAAAAAAAAATGTCAATGTTATTTCCGTCCTAAATTTTGTATAGGAAGCTGTGAAAAAAGAACTATAAATTGTGAAGTGGTATAAAGGTTACGAAAGAAAATCAATATAGGCATAGTTATTTATACCAATGATTGCCAGGCTGTCAAAAAAGGCACAAGGGCTCCTCTGAGCGCAAAATGACCTTATTTTTCAAGGAGAGGCCTCACTTGTCATAAATGGGTCACATTTATTTAATTGAGATTACAGAAGCCCATGCCATGCTATGAAATACAATTCTCGAAATAAAAAACACGTTCAATAATTTGTACAGAAGTCATGCATAAGAGGATTTAATAAAAATTTTATCGACTTGCAGCACATACGGTATAAATAAGTCAAAGTGCCCGCTGCTAAAAAATGAACACCTGTAGGGAAGGATGTGGTTGGGTATCAGTTTTTTTTGGATGTGTGTCTACTCCTGTCTTGACTCAAATTTGGTTAAAGGCTCTAATAATAATAATAATATAGTATAATATTAGAATAGTATATAGAAGCTGTATGGGTAGGGTTGAGCCAATCTTGAGATTTCAGGATCGATTTTAAAATCCGATTTCCGATCATTTTCCAGCCGATTCCAATCCCGATCGTGAAATTTGCTCGATCGCCAATCAGGATCCGATCTTTCCCGATCCCGATTGCTTAACCCTAGTCAATGATTCTCTATGGGAAAAGCCACTTTTAGGGTTGAGCCGATCTTGAGATTTCAAAATACGATTTCCGATCATTTTCCAACTGATTCTGATCCCAATCGCGATCGTGAAATTTGCTCGATCGCCGATTGGGATCCGATCTTTTCCTATCCCGATCACTCAACTCTATGTATGGGTCCTTCACCAGCCGATATCTGTGAATATACAGATACTAAATAACTTCTAGATGGAGGGGTCAGGTTCTGAGGAATAAAGTAGAACAGATAGCCTAGAGTAAGAAATGTTAGTGTAGTGTGTGGAGGTGTAGAACAATGTGATCGGGTAGAGCATTCCAGAGGACCAGTGCAGCTCATGAAAAGTCTATGAGACAGGATTGAAATATTCGGGTAATAGAGGATACAAGTCAAAGATCATTGGCAGAGCATGATGCTCGCTCAAACTCTTGTGGCAAGTAACACACCTGAAACCAGATAAAAAAGAGAGAAGTTGATTCAGTCTTTGTATTGTGTGTCTGTGTGCCACACTAAGCTTGGAGAACAGAAAGAGGAGAAAAAAAATGAAGCTGTCCTGCAGGTTCAGGGGGCATCTGTGTCAGCGCAAACTATCCATTGACATTTGAAAGAAATGAAATGCTATGTCTGGAAACCCAGAAGGACCCTACTGCTGATACAGAGACTAGGATCTATTTTAAAATCTGATTTCCGATAATTTTCCAGCCTATCCTGATCGCGATTGTGAAATTTGCTCGATCACTGATTGGCATCCGATGTTTTCCAATCCCGATCGATAAACCCTAACAGAGACATAAAAAAGCTAGATTGTTTGCCAAAATGTAGGTGAGTAAGCCAAAATGCTCCTGAGAAATCGTCTTGTGGACAGATGAGACCAAGATAGGGGTTTTTTTTGGTAAAGCACATCATTCTACTGTTTACCAAAAACGGAATGAGGCCTTCAAAGAAAGGAACATAGGACTAATAGTCAGATATAGTGGAGGTTCAAAGATGTTTTGAGGTTGTTTTGCTGGGTGCCTTCTCTGTGTGCAAGGCATCATGAAATGTGAAGATTACCAAAGAATTTTGTTTCACACTGTAGGCGCTGTGTGAAAAAGCTGAGTTTGCGTCCTTAGTCATGGGTTTTCCAGTAGGACAATGATCCCAAAGATACTTTAAAAAGCACCCAGAAATGGATGGAAACAAATTGCTGGAGAGTTCTGAAGCAGCCTGAGTCTGGATCTAAACCCCATTGAACATCAGTGGAGAGATCTTAAATTTGCTGTTGGAGAAGAGAAGGTGCCCCCTAAATATGAGCCACTTGGAGCAATTTGTATAAAGAGGTTTAAAATTCCAGTTGAGAGGTGTAAGAAGCTTGTAGATAGTTAAAGGAAGTGATTGATTTCAGTCATTTTCTCCAAAGTGTGTGTAACCAAATATTAAGTTGAGGGTGCCAGTAATTGTGTTCGGTCCAGTTTTGTGTAAAATGATATCATTGCAATGCTATTATACTATGCTTTTTCTCTGGGGGGCTTTTTTGTGTTGTTCCAATGTGTAACATGTATTACAAAAAACTTGTGTAATTCCAATAATTTTCTGGGAGCAATACTTCATTTTCTGGAAAATTTCAGGGGTGCCAATACTTACGACCATGACTTTATAATACAATTTATTCATATACAATTCAGTGTATAGATTTTGTTGTTCTACTCCATCTCAGCATACAGTACTTAAAGGGGCACTATCAGCAAAATTATGCTGTATGAGCCCCACATATACGTGAATAGCCTTTAAAAAGGTTATTCAGACACCGCTAATGTTATTTTAAACCCCCCTCCCGTTTTAAAATAAAACTATAAAAACATATATGTAAATCATATCTTTGCATGCACGCAGAGCGGTCGTGCACGATCCGGCATCATCTTCGGTCCCGCCTTCCTCTTCTTTCTTCTTCCAGCGACGTCCTCCTGTCCTGGCTCTTCTCCGCCTTCATCTTCTGTTCTTCCGGTGGGTTGTGTTCAAATCCCGCGCGTGCACAGTAGCACTCCCTCCGGAGCACTACTGCGCATGCGCCAACGCCATTTTTGTTGTAGTTTTGCGCAGTACGCTCGCGAACTTCTTCACTCCGGAAGAAAAGAAGATGAAGGTGGAGAAGAGCCAGGACAGGAGGACGTCGCTGGAAGAAGAAAGAAGAGGAAGGTGGGACCGAAGATGACGTC
Organism: Leptodactylus fuscus; assembly: GCF_031893055.1. Taxonomy (NCBI): domain Eukaryota; kingdom Metazoa; phylum Chordata; class Amphibia; order Anura; family Leptodactylidae; genus Leptodactylus; species Leptodactylus fuscus. Next base: position 123,579,350 of record NC_134271.1, read on the forward strand.
GGATCGTGCGCGACCGCCCAGCGTGAATGCAAAGGTATGATTTACATATATGTTTTTATAGTTTTATTTTAAAACGGCCGGGGGGGGGGGGGTGTTAAAAGAAGATTAGTGGTGCCTGTGGGGCTCATACAGCATAATTTTGCTGATAGAGCCCCTTTAAGATGTTATCAATAATTTCTGAAGTGAGACCCAACACTGATAAGATACATTCAAGGGTCAGCAACTATGTGTTTTCAAAAACAGATCCAAAACCAGCACAACAAGTATGCATGCAGGGAGTTGTAGTTTCACAATAGCTGGAGTCCTAAAGGTTGCCTGTGCCTGTTCTTCTTATTCACTGCATTTTTATAGCTTTATCATGGAACGAATTAGGAAGCTTCCACCCAACCCTGTAACTAAAGCTAGTGGTGCATTACACTGGTCCAGACTCTTGGATAGGCAGCGATTATGCAGAAGGCTCAGCTAGACAACGCCCTGGACAGACTTTCATTCTGAACATACCGTATACACCTGAGGAAGCTGACTACTCCTCCACTATCTAATATGGAGACATCTGCAAGGCATTCATTGCATTTCCAGCTTCCTCGGTACTGTCCTCTAGCATGTAGTTATTTTTTACACATAGAAGACATATCATATCTAATGCAAGTGATACTAATACAGAAACGTTTTGCATGGAAGATAGGTTAAAGAAGCCTGCTTTCTGGATTCTGTGTGAAAACAAGGTCACTGTAATACATTTTACATGTCACTTGAGGCTTGATGTGTTTTACCAAATACCAATCTATATGCAGCTCTGTGGCTGAGGGACGTGGCATGCACTGAATGTAAATGCTGGCTGGCAAGCTGCAGAGTTGCAGACTTGGCAGCCGTCCCCAGCAGATGATATAATCAGACTGGTAATATAAGCTCTATAAGTACATGGACGTCATTGTCTACAAACTCACTAATCCGTCAAGTACCTTCAGATTTCTGGGGCCGGGGCGACGTATTATAATATTGCATCCTCAATGTCACGGATGTGCCCGATATCATTTCTGTATACACCTGTAGAATTCCGCTACAAGGGCATTTCACGACTCAAGGACATATAGGCAACGTATTCCGGATTTACATTCTGTAACGCGATTAAATCTATCGTATGGCGGTCGAGTCTTTGAAAACATATTAAATCGGCGCTGGAAATCACACAGCGGTACGGAAGAATTATTCTTCTAGTATTAGATGGAGTGAGAGGACTCGGATATTAGGATGCATTCGTACTGCAGTATATTTCAATGATCCCTCCCTACAATGAGCGTTTTAATTGTAAGTGTAAGAGCATAATGGAGGCGTTCAGGGGTGAATGGGTTAATGTAAGCGGTACTCCTGGGGACATTTCCTCCCCTTCGCCAGACAAGTAATTTATTCCTTTCTCTGCAGAGGCATCTCATTTTCCAGTGTATTTATCTTCTGTGCACAGTGCTGTCATTCAGCAGGCAATGGCCTCCACAGAGTCTATGGCTCATACAGAATTTCAATGAGTTGTCTGCAACTCCGCCCAGACCGCAGAGGTGACGTACTCGCCAGAGTTACCAGCAGAGTCCTCCCATGTTGAGGACATGGCAGGTCTAAGCTCAGATTCCAGAAGGGGTTCCCCTTTTCCCATTCAAGTGTCGCAAATCATTCCCGAAGCCCGCAATTACGACCAAGTGACAAATACGCTCCTGTCCCATCAGTGAGACTGCAAGGTGTGTTTGGTTTAACCCTTTATGCAGTCGGAAGCCATAAGCCCTTTGCGGCAAAACTCGAACCAACGAAAATCCGATCTCTGTCTTTAAAGATAAATATGATGGATACATAACCAAATCCATTCATGCAACTAATCCCCTTAAGATAGAATCCCAGAGAGATTGCTGCAAAATGAAGACATTCATTTATCCCATAAACCCCTACAATGACAAGCTTACACAATATTTGCATTGTTTCTGCCTGGTAATGATCTCTAATGCATTTGTATGTGTGTAAGATTTTACACAATGACTGCTACTTTCTAAGTCTCATTTTCTTCAGCTGTCTTGAGGCAATGGAGCAGCACATAAGTCTTCTCTGTATCTACGCTATATAGAATATTACATTACGTCTTATTCTGAATCTCCTTTAAAGTGTGCTTACATGTAGAGTATTGGTATGACATGATCACCAGATCTGCAGACTTGGGCCGGGCCCCCACCTGGCATAAATGCCATAGAAAAAAGCACAGCTTTTTACAATTTTTCTTGTGAATCCCCCCAAAAAACATCGCACACTGCGATTTCCAAATCCATTACATTGCCAACGCGTTTTTCCTGCAGTCCTCTATGTGGGACCTTCGCCTTCAAGGGGATTTCCAGAATAGATAACTGATGATTAGAGATGAGCGAACACTAAAATGTTCGAGGTTCGAAATTCGATTCGAACAGCCGCTCAATGTTCGTGTGTTCGAACGGGTTTCGAACCCCATTATAGTCTATGGGGAACAGATACTCGTTAAGGGGGAAACCCAAATCCGTGTCTGGAGGGTCACCAAGTCCACTATGACACCCCAGGAAATGATGCCAACACCTCTGGAATGACACTGGGACAGCAGGGGAAGCATGTCTGGGGGCATCTAACACACCAAAGACCCTCTATTACCCCAACATCACAGCCTAACAACTACACACTTTACACACTCAATACCACCTCTCTGACAGTAGGAAAACACCTTGAAACATGTGTATTTGGCACTTGCAGTGAGGAGAGCTTGTCACCAGCAGTGAATTTGGCCCTTGTAGTAAGTTGAGGTTGGCACCAACATTTGTTTTGAAAATCAGGGTGGATTGAGCCTCTAACCAGCAGAGTTTGGGCAAATTCATGGTGGAGGGAGCCTCTAAACACCCCAGTTTGGGCAAATTCATGGTGGAGGGAGCCTCTAAAAACCCCAGTTTGGACCAATTCATGGTGGAGGGAGCCTCTAAACAGCCCAGTTTGGGCAAATTCATGGTGGAGGGAGCCTCTAAAAAACCCAGTTTGGACCAATTCATGGTGGAGGGAGCCTCTAACCAGCCCAGTTTGGGCAAATTCATGGTGGAGGGAGCCTCTAACCAGCCCAGTTTGGACCAATTAATGGTGGAGGGAGCCTCTAACCAGCCCAGTTTGGACCAATTAATGGTGGAGGGAGCCTCTAACCAGCCCAGTTTGAACCAATTCATGGTGGAGGGAGCCTCTAAACAGCCCAGTTTGGGCAAATTCATGGTGGAGGGAGCCTCTAAAAAACCCAGTTTGGACCAATTCATGGTGGAGGGAGCCTCTAACCAGCCCAGTTTGGACCAATTAATGGTGGAGGGAGCCTCTAACCAGCCCAGTTTGGACCAATTCATGGTGGAGGGAGCCTCTAAACAGCCAAGTTTTGGGAAATTCATGGTGGAGGGAGCCTCTAACCAGCCCAGTTTGGACCAATTCATGGTGGAGGGAGCCTCTAAACAGCCAAGTTTTGGGAAATTCATGGTGGAGGGAGCCTCTAACCAGCCCAGTTTGGACCAATTCATGGTGGAGGGAGCCTCTAAAAAACCCAGTTTGGACCAATTCATGGTGGAGGGAGCCTCTAAACAGCCCAGTTTGGGCAAATTCATGGTGGAGGGAGCCTCTAACCAGCCCAGTTTGGACCAATTAATGGTGGAGGGAGCCTCTAAACAGCCCAGTTTGGGCAAATTCATGGTGGAGGGAGCCTCTAACCAGCCCAGTTTGGACCAATTCATGGTGGAGGGAGCCTCTAACCAGCCCAGTTTGGGCAAATTCATGGTGGAGGGAGCCTCTAAAAAACCCAGTTTGGACCAATTCATGGTGGAGGGAGCCTCTAACCAGCCCAGTTTGGGCAAATTCATGGTGGAGGGAGCCTCTAACCAGCCCAGTTTGGACCAATTAATGGTGGAGGGAGCCTCTAACCAGCCCAGTTTGGACCAATTCATGGTGGAGGGAGCCTCTAACCAGCCCAGTTTGGACCAATTAATGGTGGAGGGAGCCTCTAAACAGCCAAGTTTTGGGAAATTCATGGTGGAGGGAGCCTCTAACCAGCCCAGTTTGGACCAATTCATGGTGGAGGGAGCCTCTAAACAGCCCAGTTTGGGCAAATTCATGGTGGAGGGAGCCTCTAAAAAACCCAGTTTGGACCAATTCATGGTGGAGGGAGCCTCTAATTAGCCCAGTTTGGACCAATTAATTGTGGAGGGAGCCTCTAACCAGCCCAGTTTGGACCAATTAATGGTGGAGGGAGCCTCTAAACAGCCCAGTTTGGGCAAATTCATGGTGGAGGGAGCCTCTAACCAGCCCAGTTTGGACCAATTAATGGTGGAGGGAGCCTCTAACCAGCCCAGTTTGGACCAATTAATGGTGGAGGGAGCCTCTAACCACCCCAGTTTGGACCAATTCATGGTGGAGGGAGCCTCTAACCAGCCCAGTTTGGACCAATTCATGGTGGAGGGAGCCTCTAAAAAACCCAGTTTGGACCAATTCATGGTGGAGGGAGCCTCTAAACAGCCCAGTTTGGGCAAATTCATGGTGGAGGGAGCCTCTAAAAAACCCAGTTTGGACCAATTCATGGTGGAGGGAGCCTCTAACCAGCCCAGTTTGGACCAATTAATGGTGGAGGGAGCCTCTAAACAGCCAAGTTTGGACCAATTCATGGTGGAGGGAGCCTCTAAAAACCCCAGTTTGGACCAATTCATGGTGGAGGGAGCCTCTAACCAGCCCAGTTTGGACCAATTAATGGTGGAGGGAGCCTCTAACCAGCCCAGTTTGGACCAATTAATGGTGGAGGGAGCCTCTAACCACCCCAGTTTGGACCAATTCATGGTGGAGGGAGCCTCTAAACAGCCAAGTTTGGACCAATTCATGGTGAAGGGAGCCTCTAAAAACCCGTTTGGACCAATTCATGGTGGAGGGAGCCTCTAACCAGCCCAGTTTGGGCAAATTCATGGTGGAGGGAGCCTCTAAACAGCCCAGTTTGGGCAAATTCATGGTGGAGGGAGCCTCTAACCAGCCCAGTTTGGACCAATTAATGGTGGAGGGAGCCTCTAACCAGCCCAGTTTGGACCAATTAATGGTGGAGGGAGCCTCTAACCAGCCCAGTTTGGACCAATTAATGGTGGAGGGAGCCTCTAAACAGCCAAGTTTTGGGAAATTCATGGTGGAGGGAGCCTCTAACCAGCCCAGTTTGGACCAATTCATGGTGGAGGGAGCCTCTAAACAGCCCAGTTTGGGCAAATTCATGGTGGAGGGAGCCTCTAAAAAACCCAGTTTGGACCAATTCATGGTGGAGGGAGCCTCTAATTAGCCCAGTTTGGACCAATTAATTGTGGAGGGAGCCTCTAACCAGCCCAGTTTGGACCAATTAATGGTGGAGGGAGCCTCTAAACAGCCCAGTTTGGGCAAATTCATGGTGGAGGGAGCCTCTAACCAGCCCAGTTTGGACCAATTAATGGTGGAGGGAGCCTCTAACCAGCCCAGTTTGGACCAATTAATGGTGGAGGGAGCCTCTAACCACCCCAGTTTGGACCAATTCATGGTGGAGGGAGCCTCTAACCAGCCCAGTTTGGACCAATTCATGGTGGAGGGAGCCTCTAACCAGCCCAGTTTGGACCAATTAATGGTGGAGGGAGCCTCTAACCACCCCAGTTTGGACCAATTCATGGTGGAGGGAGCCTCTAAAAAACCCAGTTTGGACCAATTCATGGTGGAGGGAGCCTCTAAACAGCCCAGTTTGGGCAAATTCATGGTGGAGGGAGCCTCTAAACAGCCCAGTTTGGGCAAATTCATGGTGGAGGGAGCCTCTAACCAGCCCAGTTTGGACCAATTAATGGTGGAGGGAGCCTCTAACCAGCCCAGTTTGGACCAATTCATGGTGGAGGGAGCCTCTAAACAGCCCAGTTTGGGCAAATTCATGGTGGAAGGAGCCTCTAACCAGCAGAGTTGTGGGAAAGCAGGGTGGAGGGAGCCTCTAACCAGCAGAGTTGGTGGAAATCAGGGTGGAGGGAGCCTCTAACCAGCAGAGTTGGGGGAAATCATGTTGGAGGGAGCCTAGTATTAGCAGAATTGTGCAACGCTTATGGTGGATGAGTATGAGGATGCGGAGGAATTGGAGAGGTTGAGTACAGACATGGAGTTTCATGTTGGGGTGCTTTACACAGGTGGGCACAAAAATGAAGGCTCTATCCAGTGGTGGTTCATTTTTATCAAAGTGAGCCGGTCGGCACTCTCAGCTGACAGACGGGTGCGCTTGTCAGTGATGATGCCACCGGCTGCACTGAACACCCTCTCAGATAGGACGCTGGCGGCAGGACAGGACAGCACCTCCAAGGCATATAGGGCAAGTTCAAGCCACAGGTCCAACTTCGACACCCAATACGTGTAGGGCGCAGAGGGGTCGGAGAGGACAGGGCTGTGGTCGGAAAGGTATTCCCGCAACATGCGCCTATACTTCTCACGCCTGGTGACACTAGGACCCTCCGTGGCGGCACTTTGGCGAGGGGGTGCCATCAAGGTGTCCCAGACCTTAGACAGTGTGCCCCTCGTTTGTGTGGACCGGTGAGAACTTGGTTGCCTACTGGAGGAACTGCCCTCCCTGCCGCCACTGTCACATGCTGGAAACATCTCCATCATATTCTGCACCAATTGCCTGTGGCAAGCATTGATGCGATTGGCCCTCCCCTCTACCGGAATAAAAGACGAGATGTTGTTTTTATACCGGGGGTCAAGGATAGCAAAGATCCAGTACTGGTTGTCCTCCATGATTTTGACAATACGCTTGTCGGTTGTAAAGCACCCCAACATGAACTCAGCCATGTCTGCCACAGTGTTAGTTGGCATGACTCCTCTGGCCCCACCGGAAAGTTCAATCTCCATTTCCTCCTCATCCTCCATGTCTACCCATCCGCGCTGCAACAATGGGACGATTCGAAGTTGCCCGGAAGCCTCCTGTATCACCATCACATCATCGGACAACTCTTCTTCCTCCTCCTCCTCCTCCTCCTCCTCCTCCATTAAACGCAGTGAAGCGGACAGATGTGTGGACCTACTCTCCAGCTGTGACGGATCGGATGCTATCCCTAACTCCTCTGTGTGATCTGAGTTATCCCTGATGTCAATCAGGGATTCTCTCAGAACACACAAGAGCGGGATTGTAAGGCTCACCATCGCATCCTCAGAGCTCACCCTCCTTGTGGACTCCTCAAAGACCCGTAGGATGTCACAAAGGTCTCTCATCCATGGCCACTCATGGATGTGAAACTGAGGCAGCTGACTTTGTGGCACCCTAGGGTTTTGTAGCTGGTATTCCATCAAAGGTCTCTGCTGCTCAACCACTCTATTCAACATCTGAAACGTTGAGTTCCAGCGTGTGGGGACGTCGCACAAAAGCCGGTGTTGTGGCACATGCAGGCGTTGCTGGAGAGATTTTAAGCTAGCAGCGGCTACTGTCGACTTGCGAAAGTGGGCGCACATGCGCCGCACTTTCACCAGTAGCTCTGGAACATTGGGGTAGCTCTTTAGGAAACGTTGCACCACTAGGTTGAAGACGTGGGCCAGGCATGGAACATGTTGGAGTCCGGCAAGCTCCAGAGCTGCTACCAGGTTCCGGCCGTTATCACAAACGACCATGCCTGGGCCCAGGTGCAGCGGCTCAAACCATATTGCCGTCTCATCGAGGAGGGCATCCCTCACCTCGGAGGCAGTGTGCTGTCTGTCCCCCAAGCTGATCAGCTTCAGCACAGCCTGCTGACGTCTACCAACGCCAGTGCTGCAACGTTTCCAACTCGTAGCTGGGGTCAATCTAACAGCGGAGGAGGAGGCGGTGGCGGAGGAGGAGGCGGAGGAGGAGGCGGTAGAGGAGGAGGAGGAGGGGGGTGTTCTTCTCGTGTCCCTGCCAGGAATGTTAGGCGGGGAGACGAGGTACACCGGGCCAGTTTGGGAAGCAGTCCCAGCCTCAACTACATTTACCCAGTGTGCCGTCAGTGAAATGTAGCGTCCCTGTCCGCATGCACTTGTCCACGCGTCGGTGGTCAAGTGGACCTTTGTGCAAAGCGCGGAACTAAGGGCCCGCCTGATGTTGAGTGACACGTGCTGGTGCAAGGCGGGGACGGCACACCGGGAGAAGTAGTGACGGCTAGGGACGGCATAGCGAGGTGCCGCAGTTGCCATCAGGTCCAGGAAGGCGGGAGTTTCAACAAGCCGGAACGCCAACATCTCCTGGGCCAGCAGTTTAGCGATGTTGGCGTTCAAGGCTTGCGCGTGTGGGTGGTTAGCAGTGTATTTCTGCCGCCGCTCCAATGTCTGAGAGATGGTGGGTTGTTGTAAAGAAACGCCTGATGGTGCCTTTGATGGTGCAGGAGAAGGAGATAAGACAGGACCAGGGGAGGATGAGGTAGAAGTCAACAAAGTGGCGGAGGCAGATGAAGTGGTGTCCTGGCTCGTCCTCTGGAGTGCATCGCCAGCACAGTCAGCAGTGGCAGTGGCAGAGGCAGAGGCAGTGGCAGTGGCGTGAACGGCAGGCGGCCTTTGTCCTGCCGTTGCTGCCTGCCACTGATTCCAGTGCTTGGATTCCAAATGACGGCGCATTGAAGTGGTGGACAGGTTGCTCTTCTCAGAGCCCCTAATCAATTTCGAGAGGCAAATTGTGCAGACAACACTATATCTGTCCTCGGCGCATTCCTTGAAAAAACTCCACACCTTCGAGAAACGTGCCCTCGAGGTGGGAGTTTTTCGGGGCTGGGTACGAACTGGAACATCTTGGGAGATTCCGGGTGTGGCCTGGCTTCGCCTAAGCTGCTGACCTCTGCCTCTGCCTCTAGCTACCCTTTTTGGTGCTGCACCTGCCTCAACATCCACACTACTTTCCCCGCTTGACATCCCCCCTGTCCAGGTCGGGTCAGTGTCCTCATCATCCACCACTTCCTCTTCCAACTCCTGTCTCATCTCCTCCTCCCGCACAATGCGCCAGTCAACTGGATGCCCTGACGGCAACTGCGTCACATCATCGTCGATGAGGGTGGGTTGCTGGTCATCCACCACCAAATCGAACGGAGATGGAGGAGACTCTAGTGTTTGAGCATCTGGACACAGATGCTCCTCTGTTAGGTTCGTGGAATCGTGACGTGGAGAGGCAGGTTGAGGGACAATGAAAGGAGCGGAGAACAGCTCTGGGGAGCAGGGACAGTTTGGGTTATTGTTCTGTAAAGCTTCGGAATTTTGGGAGGAAGGAAGACAAGACTGTTGGGTAATAGGAGGAGAGGAGGCAGAGTCTGACTGGCTGCTGGACAATGTGCTGTAAGCGTTCTCTGACAGCCATTGCAAGACCTGTTCCTGGTTCTCGGGCCTACTAAGGTTTGTACCCTGCAGTTTAGTTAATGTGGCAAGCAACCCTGGCACTGTGGAGTGGCGCAATGCTTGCTGCCCCACAGGAGTAGGCACGGGACGCCCTGTGGCTTCACTGCTACCTTGCTCCCCAGAACCATTCCCCCGACCTCGCCCACGGCCTCGTCCACGTCCCTTTCCGGGAGCCTTGCGCATTTTGAATTCCTAGTTAGAAATTGGCACTGTATACCAGTAGTAAAAATTGTGGGTGCACGTAACCCCAATATATTCTTTGAATTCCCAGTCAGACACTGGCACTATATGGCAGTAGCAAGAAATGAGGGTATTTGTATTCCCAATATACTCTTTGAATTCCCAGTCAGACAATGGCACTGTATACCAGTAGTAAAAATTGTGGGTGCACGTAACCCCAATATATTCTTTGAATTCCCAGTCAGACACTGGCACTATATGGCAGTAGCAAGAAATGAGGGTATTTGTATTCCCAATATACTCTTTGAATTCCCAGTCAGACAATGGCACTGTATACCAGTAGTAAAAATTGTGGGTGCACGTAACCCCAATATATTCTTTGAATTACCAGTCAGAAACTGGCACTATATGGCAGTAGCAAGAAATGAGGGTATTTATAACCCCAATATATTCTTTGAATTCCCAGTCAGACAATGGCACTGTATACCAGTAGTAAAAATTGTGGGTGCACGTAACCCCAATATATTCTTTGAATTACCAGTCAGAAACTGGCACTATATGGCAGTAGCAAGAAATGAGGGTATTTGTATTCCCAATATACTCTTTGAATTCCCAGTCAGACAATGGCACTGTATACCAGTAGTAAAAATTGTGGGTGCACGTAACCCCAATATATTCTTTGAATTACCAGTCAGAAACTGGCACTATATGGCAGTAGCAAGAAATGAGGGTATTTATAACCCCAATATATTCTTTGAATTCCCAGTCAGACAATGGCACTGTATACCAGTAGTAAAAATTGTGGGTGCACGTAACCCCAATATATTCTTTGAATTCCCAGTCAGAAACTGGCACTATATGGCAGTAGCAAGAAATGAGGGTATTTGTATTCCCAATATACTCTTTGAATTCCCAGTCAGACAATGGCACTGTATACCAGTAGTAAAAATTGTGGGTGCACGTAACCCCAATATATTCTTTGAATTACCAGTCAGAAACTGGCACTATATGGCAGTAGCAAGAAATGAGGGTATTTATAACCCCAATATATTCTTTGAATTCCCAGTCAGACAATGGCACTGTATACCAGTAGTAAAAATTGTGGGTGCACGTAACCCCAATATATTCTTTGAATTCCCAGTCAGAAACTGGCACTATATGGCAGTAGCAAGAAATGAGGGTATTTGTATTCCCAATATACTCTTTGAATTCCCAGTCAGACAATGGCACTGTATACCAGTAGTAAAAATTGTGGGTGCACGTAACCCCAATATATTCTTTGAATTACCAGTCAGAAACTGGCACTATATGGCAGTAGCAAGAAATGAGGGTATTTGTATTCCCAATATACTCTTTGAATTCCCAGTCAGACAATGGCACTGTATACCAGTAGTAAAAATTGTGGGTGCACGTAACCCCAATATATTCTTTGAATTACCAGTCAGAAACTGGCACTATATGGCAGTAGCAAGAAATGAGGGTATTTATAACCCCAATATATTCTTTGAATTCCCAGTCAGACAATGGCACTGTATACCAGTAGTAAAAATTGTGGGTGCACGTAACCCCAATATATTCTTTGAATTCCCAGTCAGAAACTGGCACTATATGGCAGTAGCAAGAAATGAGGGTATTTGTATTCCCAATATACTCTTTGAATTCCCAGTCAGACAATGGCACTGTATACCAGTAGTAAAAATTGTGGGTGCATGTAACCCCAATATATTCTTTGAATTACCAGTCAGAAACTGGCACTATATGGCAGTAGCAAGAAATGAGGGTATTTGTATTCCCAATATATTCTTTGAATTCCCAGTCAGACAATGGCACTGTATACCAGTAGTAAAAATTGTGGGTGTATATAGCCCCAATTCTATTGCTAGGGGACTTGCAGGGTATTTCTGGGGTGAAGGTGGGGGGGCACACCGTTGGAACGGGTATCGGGGTATATATCGGGTATACGGGAATACACTGACAGTGTATTCCATTCAGGATCCTAGGAAAGCTGGGTTGCGGCGATTGAGCCCGTCAGTGCCACGTTACACTGACAAGCTTCTCCCTGGAATTTAGCTCTTACAAGAGCTGTTGGTTGTCTTCTCCTTCCTATCCTAGCCTGTCCCTGCCTACCCAGAATCTAAGCCCTAGCTAGCTGGACGGAAACCTCCGTCCTCGGTGAATTGCAAGCTCAGAATGACGCGAACCTGGGCGGCGCTGTTCTTTTAAATTAGAGGTCACATGTTTTCGGCAGCCAATGGGTTTTGCCTACTTTTTTCAACGTCACCGGTGTCGTAGTTCCTGTCCCACCTACCCTGCGCTGTTATTGGAGCAAAAAAGGCGCCAGGGAAGGTGGGAGGGGAATCGAGTAATGGCGCACTTTACCACGCGGTGTTCGATTCGATTCGAACATGCCGAACAGCCTAATATCCGATCGAACATGAGTTCGATAGAACACTGTTCGCTCATCTCTACTGATGATGATCTTTAGCATAGGACCCCTGACCGATTATCTAGATGGAGAGGCTGCAGTATTCCGGTATACTTTTGTACAGTGGCTGTTTTTGGTATCACACCTCAGCCCACTTGCTTGACTAGGACTGAGCTGCGATCAAAGCATGTTACCAATAAACGTGACGTCACACTGCTGGCGAAGCAGAAGCAACACTCAAACAGTTGATCCGCTAGGGTACCCCATGGATCTTGAATTGAAGACCTATCCTAATGATAAAGATTAGAGATGAACGAACACTGTTCGGATCAGCCAATCCGCACAGCACGCTCCCATATAAATGAATGGAAGCACCTGTGACGCTGACTTTGCCTGCGGCCGGCCGGCGTCACAGGTGCTTCCATTCATTTCTATGGGAGCATGCTGTTCGCTCATCTCTAATAAAGATAGGTTATCTATTAAAAAGTTATAGAAAACTCTTATAATTCCTGTAGTCTATCTATAAGAGCAAGATCTGGTCATAGTATTTGGGGCTCTGAGTGATTTAAAGGGGTCCTAAGCAGTTTAGTCACACTTTTTTCCATCCAGATCGCACGTATATCCCTTCATAGGGCATGTAGACTAACACAGGGTTAACAAAAACATGGTTAATTTCTTTTAGAAACGGAACCATGCCTGTCCATAGGTTGAGTGTAGTATGGCACCTCAATGGAGCCAAGCTGCAATATCAGACCCAACCAATGCATGTGGCACAGTGTATAGAAGAAGACAGCCATTTCTTTAATCAATTTAATTTAAAAAAAATTAATTTTCATTTCCATCTTGGTAAGAGCTGGATCTCTATGTGAGTTCCAGGAACAGTGTAGACACACTGCACCCTTTAAAGGGAGCCTATTACCAGAATCTAACATATCAACCCAGCCCTGCAGATAGAGCTGTGTCCCCTCACACTCCAAAATTATCCCATCAGTGCTGACAGTACTGCAGCATCCTGGAGTAAGCTGATATTTTGTCCATTATACCTGCAGGTTGTGCTGGTTTGTCCTGTATTACATGTTTTATGTTCAATGTCATTGTTATGCAGCTTTGCCTTTGTTCTTCCCCTTCCAGTTTGAATCCAGTGCCTTGGTTCAGCCCTGGCCAATCACAGGCCATTGGATGGGGTTGTGAGAATACTATAGTGTTCCCAGTGACCGTTACAGGCCAATCTAGTGTGAGCAGCCATCCTGCACAGTGTATGCTATGCTGTGCAGAGGGAGAACCCAAACAGGACTCTATTGGACACAGGACAGCCTTTTCTTCATGCCCCAGGCTTATCCAGAGACAATCCTAGAGACAGGGAGATTGTTTGATGTGTCTCTGAGAGACATCTGCCAGCCGCGCCAGTAGGAGCAATGGAGGACCCTGACAGGAGTAGCTTATTTAAGTCCAGTATCCAGGTACCCAGATCCCTGTTAGGTCTCTTTGCCCTGCTACAGCCCCTGTCATCTTACACAGGGAGTGGTACCAGAAGAGGAGTAGTGAAAGACTATTATCGCAGAGTCTATGACTTCCCTGGGCAGCCTCCGATGACCTACTACCACTATCATCCAGTAGTGCTGCAGGACCCCCTCAGCTGTGTCCGAACCTGGAGTAGGATTGGGGTGCATGTGTAGTGTTCTTGGCCTTGCAGCTGGCACAGCCAGTATCACTACTACCGTGTTTCCCCGATAGTAAGACACCCCCGATAGTAAGACATAGCGGGGGTTTTAGGGAGGTCGGCTAATGTAAGACGTACCCCGAAAGTAAGACATAATGGGACTTTCGGGGTAAAAAGAATGTAAGACACTGTCTTACTTTCAGGGGGTGTATCGGGGAAACACGGGGCTCCGCTGTGCTGTGAGAGCCGGGGGGAACGTTCCCCCCGGCTCTCACAGCACAGCGCGATTGGCTGTGCTGTGCAGAAGGACTTTGCCGGCAGCCGCTTAACCCCCCGTGTGCCAGCCGCTTCTATCCATTTCAATGGTACGCTTCCATTGAAATGAATGGAAGCGCTCGGTACGCAAGGAGTTAAAGGGATTCTACCATTAAAAGAAGTTCTTTCCTCTGACCACGTCGGAATAGCCTTAAAAAAAGGCTATTCGTCTCCTACCTTTTGCCATAGCCAGCGCCGCGTTCTTCCTGAGCTGCGTCCGCCCCGTCTGTGTCCCCGTCGGGCCTCATGGATGACGCATGCGCAGTTGGCTCTAACAGGCTCTCGCAGCCAGAGCCGACTGCGCATGCGTCATCCATGAGGCCCAAAGAAGAGACAGATGGGGCGGACGCAGCTGAGGAAGAAGGCGGCGCTGGCTATGGCAAAAGGTAGGAGACGAATAGCCTTTTTTAAGGCTATTCCGACGTGGTCAAGAGGAAAGAACTTCTTTTAATGGTAGAATCCCTTTAAGCGGCGGCCGCCGGCAAAGTCTGCGTGCCACTTCCACACATTGCAATGGGAGCGCGCTATTCAAATAGTATTCGCGCATCTCTAACTTCAATTGTAAGAAGTTACAATTGAAGTCAGAGATGAACGAATACTATTTGAATAGCACGCTCAAATTGCAATGTATGGAAGCGGCAGGCAGACTTTGCCGGCGGCCGCCGCTTAACTCCTCGCGTGCCGCCTCTTCAATCCATATGATTAATGATGGGGGAGGAGGGTTGGAGTGCGGGGGGGTTGGTTTTCCCAATATAAGACATACCCCGAAAGTAAGACATAGTGGGACTTTTGGGGGTAAAAAGAATGTAAGACACTGTCTTACTTTCGGGGAAACACGGTACTACCATCCTTTAGTCTCGTCCACCGGGTTGCAGCAGTACCAAACTATATAGGGCCCCACGTCATTGACAAGGGAATGGTAAAACCAAGTTACCAATTTATTTATAAACTTTTAGAAGGAATAACAGAGGAACAGCAAAAAGCAGAGTTCTAAGAAAGTATGAATTGTTATTAGTTTAACATACAAGTATTTATTAACATATACATGTCAGAAGTAGAGTGGGTGAAACTCTCAAGATTCGTTTCAGATTTGGGTGGTTCAGGACCAAAATTTGTTTTGGTTCTAACAAGTTTGTTACAAACGACACCTTAAATTGGCTTAAAACTTAGCGTAGAACACTCTTAGGCCCGGTTCACATCAGAGTTCCGTTTTCCATTCAGAAAGTCCACTTGGGGACCCCCCCAAACAGAAACCTATGTATTAAAAAGCAGAAACCCAAGACAAATTGCTATTTATTCAGGTTCATAAAAAAATGTACAATTTGGAATATTGGGGTCGAACCCAGTTCATGACAAATCAATTTGCCCATCTGTAGTCAGGAATTGTGAATGGTTCTCTATTAGGCCAGACTTACAGAGTTCAGTTTTTGATATTTATTTTATTTGGTCATAAATCAGCTTAGAAGACTGTTCCGGGGAGTAGAGATAGAGGATGGAGACCGAGCTGACAGATTTGCTAGTGAATGGCATTCTGCAGCTGGCTCTGTATTGTGATAAATAGAAGCCAATTTGTTGGAATTTTTAATAAGAACATATTTATAGACCGGTTTATGAATGGGACCATCCAACATGGGCAAAGAGGTGGATACATCCAAATGACATGAGGCATTATAATAGCCAAATACAATGGATATTATAGTGGGAGAAAGACAAACAGATAAGTGTGATGGATATAGACAATAGGCACATCTAATGGGTTCTCCTACCCACTTTGGATTTTGTAGACTCGGTTCTCTGGTGTAACATCTATGAGAGTTGCTCAACAACCTACTGTAGGTTGAAAGTAATGGAAATTGGAAAAATTTTCTGTCTGTCCCTAGATTTTTCCTCCAGAGAGAAGTAGCCACAGAGGTCTTTGGCAACTTCCCATTTTCTAAGCGCTGTTTAACATACATGCATGTTTGGCTGAATGGAAGAAATCAGAAATGGCTGTCGACCTGCCAAAATCATTCATCCCAATCTCAAAAGACTACTGGTTCCATCTGCTATCAGTTACCACCAATAGATTATCTGTACGGCCTTATGTACATGGCCCTATTATAATATACATAGCTTTAATAGGGTATCCATTGAGGTGCTTGGGGGTTCTTTGAAGTCCCAGTTTCAGAAAAAATGTAAAGGAATATTTTGTTGAATTCTGTACGAGTCTGACAAAAAAGACTGACTTACCATATATACTCGAGTATAAGCCGACCTGAATATAAGCCGAGGCCCCTAATTTTACCACAAAAAACTGGGAAAACGTATTGACTCAAGTATAAGCCGAGGGGGGGGGGAAATGCAGCAGCTACTGGAAAATTTCACAAATTAAAATGGTCGGAGTTTTTGGGTGCAGTAGTTGCTGGGTGCTGGGGAAGGGGAGGGGGTGTTTTGGTTGTCTGTCTGCCCCTTCCCTGAGCTTGAGGACTGTTTTTACTTCCCCCACTTGGAATTCAGTCTGGCTGAATATAGGATATCTGCAGTGCTCCTATAACCCCTTCCTGATGGAACAGGAGCACTGCAGATCCCCTATATTCAGTAGACCGGGCACTTTCAGACACAGGGATGCCTAATGTGTATGTGTTTCACAGTAATTTTCTGTTTTTTTTTTTTTGTTTTTTTTGCACTATATCATGGGAGATTCCATACATTAATATTGTGGCTGGTCATAGACCCCCTCCTAAAAAAATAAATAAAAAATATTTATTTATTTTTGCTGACTTAAGTATCAGCTTATACTCGAGTATATACCGTATATAGGCAGCTTTAAGTATTATAAAATAGCTCAAGATTAATTTCAACTCCTGAAGAAGAGATGATTTCATGCGTTCTATATACCAGTAGACAATGGCATAACTAAAGTATTGTGGGTCCCGATGCAATCTTTTGTCCGGGGCCCCCTACCTCATCCCTACAGGGAATCCTTGATAGTGATGGTTACAGGTGATAAGGAGTGAATCCACTTCAGTGTGGTTGGGGTAATCTGTGGGTCTCCTTGGTTTATGGGCCAGATGGAAGCTGCAATCTCAATACTGATGTCAGTGCTTATGGGCCTGCTAAGGCTCCTGGGCCGGGGTGCGACTGTACTCTCTTAAGTTATTCCCCTGCCAATAGATATTATCTGATGGAGATGCTGAGCTATACATATAGCCAGTTGTTCAATCCCCAATAATCTGATGTTGATGACATCCTAAGGATAGGACTTAATGTCAAAATCGTGAAAATTTTTTTTTTTAGAGAGGACTCATCGCCTCTCCTGATTTGTCTTTTTTTATTAAATACACGTAGTCCCCATAAAATTTCAGATTTAGAGAATATTTTGTTATAATTCTGTGTTGTTCCAATCCTCTGTTATTGCACCTAGAAATTTATGAATAATATGACAACTGGGTGTTACCATTCTCCTGGTCAAAGGGGTGTGTCCTATACAGTCAGCACTGATTGAACTGTATTCCTGTTTGTAGGGACACATTCACAACTGAGAATACCCATTTGAAAATCTACTTGTGTATTTCTAGGAGGAAAAAACAAAGTAACATCACAACACATAGTTATAAGAAAAGATATTGCAGAACTGATATATTATGGGTAATTCAATTATTTAAAGTAGACCTGTCACCAGGCCTTAAAAGTCTAATGTATATCATCTGAATGGCGTTGTCATCCTGAGCAATTTGGTGTTTTGTTTTTCCAAATCCGTTCAGCCATTCCAAAGATATAAGCCCTTTAAGTATTGATGCAGATTAGGGTCTACTAGCCAGGTGGGCGCTAATACTGTAGTTTCTCTGTACTAGCCCATTTGGCTAGTAGACCCTAATTTGTAACAACGCTAAAAGGGCTTATATCTTTGGAACGGCTGAACCAATTTAAATAAGCAAAACACCAAAATGCTCAGGGTGACAGCGCCTATCAGATGATATACATCATTAGACTAACACAGGCATGTTAGGTTCTCCTTAAATCCCACTCATCCGGACATATGGCCCACGGTATAGGTTGGAATTGGATGACAGATGACAAATAAACCATATAAAATGCAAGTAATAAAGGAGGAATGGTACAAAGGCAATTTCAGCATGCAATGAGTTAACAATGGAAGCAAACTGCTGCTCCTAGCAAAACATTAATGGATATTTTATTTTTATGGCAGCCGTTTTTTTTTCTAATCTCTTTTATTACCATTTGCTCACTGTCACCTATTTAATTAATTTAGGGAAGTTGATATTTGCTCGTATTGATTCTTGTGCATTCATTTGTATTTCATTTGTTATGGTTCTGGCATTTTAAGCATCTTTTTGTTGCTCTGTGGCATTGTAAACAGTATATTGAATATGAAATATATGCACATGTAATTTGTATGCTGTGTCTGCATAACGTGCAGAGTTGCAAATAGAAGACAGCTTGTCTGAGAATAGAATGCTCCGGGAAGAGGGAATGAGGACAGGGAAAACAGTAGATGATAGGGCGATGATAGCGGGAGTCGAACGAGGTAGTGGTGGGTGAAAGAAGGATGGGGGGGGGCAGAGACATCAAATCATGTGTTTCTCACTACGTACAAGGGTTTTATTCAATTCCTCATTACATTTCCATGCTCGAGAAACCATTGTTATGTCAAAGAGTTAAAAAGAGCTGAAAGCAAAGACGGTGGAATCTGGAGAAATGAGTACAAAGCCTATAGCCTGTTTTGGGTGAAAATGGTAGAAAAGTGCACAACAGGTAGTCCTTTGTATTCGTGACTCTGAAAATATCCTCGGTTGTCATTTATCCAGCATCACCTTCTGCCTGGCACTCCATTTAGAGGAAAAGCCTTCTCTCTGCTCTGTCATTATTCTAGCAGAGCCATCTGTCCCCGCAGCGATGAAAACTCTGATTGCTCTGCGCTGGCCTTAACCCACTGTCCGCTCGCTCTGCATACTAGAGACCAACACGCGTGCTGTCAATACTTTATCATCACTTTAAAGGTCAACTGTCCTGTTTGACCTTTTAACGCGTCTTCCGTTTACGCCGAGACAGATGTATCAATTGTTCGATATGTCTCTAGTACCAAACACCCTGCGGAGTGACAGTACCACACCTGGCCATACAGTAACCCCGCTCTGTACCGGTGAGGGGCAAAAACCCCTCAAGGGTTGGCCTTGGATTATATCTCTGTCCGATCATAAAAAAATCAATGTATGTGTGAGCTACCACTACACATCAGGTGCTCCTCCCCGAGCAAGGTGACATTTCAATGGCGAAGGACCGCACAAAGAACGGTGAAACGGGTGACACGAATGACAGCTGCGCGTTTTATGATAACGAGTGGGTGGAGATCCAGACAGGTGCACAATGAGCGATTGCTGTGCTATACACCACGAGCTGGAAAGCACAAAGAATGTAGAGCAAGGAAAGCACGCACGTGTGCTGCCCTATTATGAGTGATTGGGTTCCTTGTGGCTATAATAGATGCTAAATTATTAACAGATAATTACATCGCTTAGCTGCTACTAAAATATTAAGACACACTTGTCCCCAAAGAGGCAAGGTGCCAGTGAAATATCCAGTAATGAATAGCTGAGGGGGAACTAGGAAGGAGGGTGCTACATGTCACAATTTCAGGGTAACTCATTCAGTGCCTGGGCATCAAAGAAAAACAGATCATACAGTCGAATTAGTCTTTTTAGGGTCATTGTCACAATGCATTCTGAAATAGCTGACTTCCAAATGTCTCCTTCAGGAATGTACAAGGCTATGGAGAAAAATGTAGTGGCATCTTTCTTTCCTCCAATAGGCCACAATTGCTGTGAAATAGATAACATTATCACCCATAAAATATAGATTTAGTTGACACCTCTTTGTGCCTGTGCTGCGGACTCTTCTAAAATACAACAACATAAGGTTACATTATGATATGTGCCACTTGTTAACTGAGGCTTAAGGCGGCCATGCACATTAGATTATTAGTGGCTGAACCTGGCCAGCCAAGCATCTAATATCTATGCAACATCATTGCCGTTCAGTAGAGATGAGCAAGTACTGTTCAGTCCAGCCGATCCGAACAGCACGCTCGCATAGAAATGAATGGACGTAGCCGGCACGCGGGGGGTTAAGAGGCCGCCACCGTCAAAGCGGAAGTACCAGGTGCATCCATTCATTTCTATGGAGCGTGCTGTTCGGATCGGCTGATCTGAACAGTACTCACTCATCTCTACCGTTCAGGTTTCGGCACCATCCTCTGGCCACATGCTACAGCGCAGCAAGCGTGTCCAGCTATGATTCCTTGTGTTAGGTTCTTCCTCTACTGTCTAAATACTGTCCTATTCTCTCTGTAATTGAGTTTCCACCACACCCATCTCCTTCACCTTGGTTTCCCTCTGTCCCTCTAATAGTTAATGTTAGCCTTGCCTGTGTGATTGACAGCCGATCTACCTATCAAGTCTGGGCAGGTTCTTCCTTCCTATTTATTGTTTGCTCACATTCATCTTAGCGCTTTCTATTGCCTTGTGCATGCTGGTTTTCTCTGTTTGTGATCTCTATACATATTTCTGATCTCTGGCTTTTCATGTGACTATTCTCTCGGATTATGATTCTGTACTGCGCTGCTCGACTGGTACCCAACCTTGTGCTAGCTGACCTCCCTTTTGTTCTTGTTTGCCTTGTCTGAGTTCTGTGTCATCACTTACATCATAAGAAGGGACTGCCGCCCAGTTGTCCTCTGTCACCTAGGGCAGTGAGGAAAGTCAGCAGGGACATGGGGGGGGGGGTCAGCTTAGGGCTCACTGTCTCATCATACCCCTCCTCCCAGGGCTCTCCAACATCTACTGGGGAATTGCTCTTCTAGCAATTCCCTTACTATCTATCTATCTATCTATCTATCTATCTAGGCAGATGTCAGGGGAAAGAAGAATCGGGAATCTTGGATTTCTCAGGGGAGACAAGACACCAACAGAGGTGTCTAGCAGTAGTTTATTCCCTTTTAAAGGGGACTTTTCTCTATCTCCACCAACTCCAAACATTTTCAATACTCAATAGACACTGTTTCATTGATTCTGGCACAGTTGGAATTTTTTCTGTAACCCCCCACCATTCCTGAGCAATTGGTACTGTACCTTTCAGCATCCAATATGCTTATGCTGTCAGGTGGGGTGTCCCTGTTTGTCTGCTTCAGCCCACCTGACAGAAGAGAGCATAACTATGTTAAAATATTTAAAAAAAAAACAAAAAAAAAAACTTGATGTTAAAATAAGCAGAAATGATTGCTCAGGAGTGGTGGAGGCTAGAAAATAAATTCAAACTCTACTGGAATCAGTGAAGCGGCTCCTATTGTATGCAAAGGGTTGGTGGAGGTGGTGAAAAATCCTCTTTAAAACATGTGACCACTCATCTGAGGCACGGTTGTGATCTAGAGAGATCATCTCCTCTGTTAACTGCAGACAAATTTGTTTCCTGAGATCTGTAGAAAAAGAAGTCAAATGCAGATATTGTCACATGAATTTCACCCTGTTCATTGAGAAGGTGATATTTCTTTCATTCCAATCAACTTTGCTGTTGCTGTAAAATGCTGCAGATTTCCCACCGGCAAAAATCCACGGCACATTCAATATGTCCCGTGTGGTCGTATCCTTAAAATACCTTTTCCGAAGCTTTCATCTTTGTTATTTTAAGGTATCTTGTGCCTTTGTAATCATACAAACGCAGGCTATGGCTATGAATCTGTAAGCTACAACATCAGGATACGCTACTTAGGTTAGAGAGGCACCATCTAGTGGCACATGAGATGTCTATTGTAATATGGAATATACAAGCTCCATGCTCCATGGTACCACCGTGTACAGATTCTCATCATAATGTGAGAGACTTGATGAAAAATGAATGTGGAATCGTTCTGTAATACAGAGATAATATCAGAGATCTGGAAATATTCAATGATCCATTCTCAGTATGAAGGTCTCAGTGGTTGTGCCATCACCTTTACACCATATATCTAGTGGATATGCTATAAGGGGCTATAAAGATATTTTTTAGATACAAATCTTTTTTCTTGTTCTAGAATTTTGACCTCAGGAGAAAGCTTTTGTACGTATTTCTGACTGCAAAAATCATCAGTCTTATATAGGGTTGAGCGATCGTGTTCGGAAAAGATCGGATTCCGATCGGCAATCGAGAAAATATCGTGATCAGAATTCCAAACATGATCTTTTAGGTGGGATTGAGATCGGTGATTATTTCCACTGTGGGAAAAGCTAACAATGTTAGCCTTCACACTGAGTATACGCTCCGCTCATTCTGAGCGGAGTGTAAAATTAGTGTGAAAGCTCCACTGCAGTTCCCTAGGATTGAATGGAAGCAGCCGGCACACAGCTTTAACCCCCTGCGTGCCAGCTGCGTCCATTCATTCTAATGGGAGACTAGCTATCATCTCTAGTAGCTACTTACCTGCAGAGATGGCTGGTCTGGTGCCCGGTGTTCTCGTTCTTCTTTGCCTCGCTGCCCCCGCCTCCCAGGTTAGTGTTAAAGAGCTAGGAAGAAGGCGGGGCTTGAGGCTTAGGAGAGTGTGGGCAGGTACTGGGAGGGGAGACGTGACATCTCCCCTCCCAGTACCCGCCCACACTCTCCTAACCTGGGAGGCAGGGGGCAGCGAGGTGAAGAAGAACGAGAACACCGGGCACCGGACCAGCCATCTCTGCAGGTAAGTGGACACCAGGGGGGACTAAGTAGCCAGAGGATTAAAAAAAAAAAATCCCCTGGCTACTTAGTGATTCACTACACAGCGTGGATTCTATTAATTAAAGCGTTCAATTGTTAGATTCCATGCTGTATAGTGAATAGGATTGCTTTTAAAATCTGATCGCCGATTAGTAAAAAAATCCCATTGACTTGCATTGGGATCGGAATTGGGATCGAGATCGGGTTCGAATGAAAAATGATCGGAAATTGGATTTCAAAATCGATAATGAAAAGTCAAGATCGGCTCAACCCTAGTCTTATACAATATATAGGATTCCTTCTAGGTTATCATGTTTTATAGCCAGAGTATATTCCTCTACACCACAGTGAAAATTTCCCTAACTATGTAGGTGTATTAGATGAAAAGTACATCCGAATCTAGAAACCTGTAAGAAACAGAATCCAGAAGCATTAGGGTAAATTTATTAAGACTGACATCACATTCTTCATCACACTTCACTGCTGAGACCATTGATGATCTGCAATGACCACCTGACAATGAATGGGATGTCATCACTTGCAGTCCAATAAGGACTAGAAACGGAGGGGACTAAACCATCAGTGCTGGGATGATGGTACATTTAATGGGGTTGCCCTTGAGTAAAAAAAAACATGGTTGCTTTGTTCTTGAAAGAGCACCACGCATGTCTGTGGTTTGTATTTGATATTGTATCTGAGCTGCATTAAAGTGAATACAGTTGAGCTATGATATCAGACACAAGCCATGGACAGGAGTGGCACAGACATATTTTTCTTATCCCGGGAAAAACCCTTTAGGCTGAGGCCCCACATTGCAGAAACGCAGCGTTTTTTGTTGCAGATTTTCAATCAAGAATTACTTCAAAAAGAATAGGAGATACATAGGAAGTTTTTATACTTCTACCTTCTGCACAATCCACTTCTGGCTTTAGCTCAAAAAGATGTCTCCAATCTACAGCAAAAAAAGCTGTGTTTCTGCAACGTGGGCCCCATATTGCAGAAAAGTCGCTTATTTGTTGCAGATTTTTTTGCTATAGTTTTATGGGCCATAACCAGAAGGGGCATAAGGGAGATGTATAAGTACTTCCTATGTATATCCCATCTATAATCGCACAAGCAGCCAGAAGTAGATACAAGTACATAGAACATAGAAGTACATAGAAGACTTTTTTCTTGTTCAACGCTTTGCATAGAGTAACAGTTTGCAGACATGTGCATGGAGGCTGTGAGGAGAATCAGAAGGGGATGCTAAGCTTGACTAAGAAGTTAGTCCACCAAGGAGGCCTGGCTTGTCACCAGCTAGAAAGGAAAACAGTAGGGACACAGGATATCTTTGTCTCTGAGAAGATTAAGTATCAGCAAAGTACTCTTCTAAGAATAAGAGTACAATAGACCAAGTCAGAGAAGATAGTGAACTGTGTTGCTATTTCTGTCAAAAAAGTTTTTGTTTCTGGCATCTATCATTTTGTCTTCTTATATTTTGAGGTGCTGTATGTTGTGTGAGTAGGGTTGAGCCAATCTTGAGATTTCAGGATCGTTTTTTAAATCCGATTTCCGATCATTTTCCATTCAAACCCGATCCCAATTCCGATCCTAATGCAAGTCAATGGGATTTTTTTAATAAATAAAGATCGGATTTTAAAAACGATCCTATTCACTACACAGCATGGCGTCCAAAATTGAACACTAATTTTTAGACTCCACGCTGTGTTGTGATTAAAAAAAATCCTCTTGCTACTTAGCTTATTGTGGCTTAGGAGAATGTGGGCGGTTACAGGGGGGAGAGACGTGAGTGCATCACTCACGTCTCACCTCCCAGTACCCGCCCACACTCTCCTAAGCCACAAGCCCCGCCTTCTTCCTAGGTCTGTACACTAACCTGGGTGCTAGGGGCGCTCACGACGCTCTGAAGGCCTGTAAATGAGAGAGAACCAGACCGAGAAGAACGGAGAGCAACAGTGGCAGCGGATCTGTGCAGGTAAGTGGACTATTCTGTTTCTAGTGGACTATACTATTCTGTTTCCTCTCTGCTGTGCCGTATACTGGACTGTAGATCTCAGATGTAGCAGAGCTGAGTATACAGTAAAGCAGGGACGAAGCAGAAGAGTAGATAGACAAGTCAATGTACAGTAATGCAGATGTAGCAGAGTCCAGTATACGGCACAGCAGGGAGGAAACAGACGAGTAGATACTATCTACTCTTCTCTTTCCTCCCTGCTATGCCATATACTGGACTCTGCTACATCTCCGCTCCCATAGGAAAGAATGGACACAGCTGGCGCGCAGGGGGTTAAATGGCCAGACGCCGGCACAGGCTGTGTGCCAGCTGCATCCATTCATTCCTATGGGAGCGTGCTATTCGAAACAGCAGTTTCGAATAGAACTCGCTCATCTCTAGACTAGCTAACATTGTTAGCTTTTCCCACAATGCTTGGCCAGTAGCAAAGCATTGTGGGAAATAACCTCTGCCCCCGATCCCGCCTAAAAAGATTGGGATCGGAATTCCGATTGCAATCGTGAAATTTACTCGATCGCCGATCGGAATCCGATCTTTTCCGATCCTGATCGTTCAACCTTATGTGTGAGCACACTGTTCCCGATGGGGGGAAGAACTAGGCCCCTAAATCTGAGAACACAATCGTATTATTATCCAGTAAGGGAAAAATAAAATAGACTCCTGGAACTTTTCTAGGATATGGATTTCCTGACTGACGCTCTTCTGGTGGAGCAGTCATGGTGGGAAGGCCTAAGGAAATAAAGAAAATGGAAAGACTCTCTCCAACTAACCGCCATCTTATGAGACAATGCTGGGGTTCGATGACCCAAAAGAAGCAAATCGTTTCAAGCACTATGGTGTTGCCTTGGGATATAAGTTTAATTCTGTCACATAGTGATGAGTGAAATTGGCTGAATCCACAGAAAAAAGGAAGTCACCGACTTGTTTAGACAGTTGTTTCCGTGAGCACATTGCCTCCGCGCCTTCACATATATCTATACTGATATGGAATCACTTTTATCAAATTTATAGCAGGAACTCTGTATAGCTCAAGGCTGATATATATTTATTGAATAGCTATGTATTGAAAAGGTTGAGAGGTAAAGTTATTAATCTTTACATAGCCGAGCTGAATGTTTTGGAGGTACAACTCGCTAGAAGGTACACAAGAAAATCGCTGTTTGGATTTGTCCTTTACTATATCATTTACCTGGTCTGGCCATTATCTAGTATAGGATAAGCTACAGTATATCGTCAGTGGCATAACTAACGTCTTGTGGGTCCCGATGCAATCTTTTGTCCAGGGCCCCCTACCTCATCCATCTTCTGCGAGTCTGGTTGATCACTGGCCACAATATAAAGTCATGTGTTTGTAGGCACACACTCTCCCTGATGTGTACGATTATCCCCTGACCCTGGTCTATAGTCTCTCACTCAAATCAGTATCCCTGCACTATGCTGAGGAGGCCCAATAGGCCGAAACACGCTGTCCATAGCTGGGAACCTGTTCCTCTTGGAATAGAAATACTAATTTGGCAATTAAATCCGCATTATGATATTAGACTTTTTAACTGAGTCATGCATGATGTTAAGGATGCTGCCCTCTAGAGGGCGGCATACAAAGTGCACTGTTCTCCTAATTACATCCTGGAGAATAGATTTGCATGTTTTTTACCCTGTCATGTATATGTAGTCATTAAAGGGATTTTCTGATTACCTATCTTTAGTGTTTTTGGTATTACAGCTCAGTTTTAGTCAATCAAAATGGGACTTAGCTGCAAGCAGGCCATATGACAAATGAACGTGATGTCAATGGCGTCAACCAAACTGATCTATTGGGGTCCCAGGTGTCGGGCCCCCACTGATCAGACATTGATAACCTATCATAAGGAAACACAACTTTTTTTGTTGCAGATTTTGCTGTGTTTTTTGGAGCCAAAGTAAGAAGTGACTTGAAAAGGAAGAAAAGGAAAACTATAAAAGAAGCTCTGAAGACGTTTCCTTTTTGTCAAATCCAATCTGGACTTTGGTTAAAAAAAATGCAGCAAAATCTGCAACAAAAAGCGGTAAGGCCCCACATTGCAGAAACACGGCTTTTTTTGTTGCTGATTTTTCTGTCTTTTTTAAAGCCAAACCCAGATGTGACCATAAAATGAATGGTAAATATACAGTAAACACTTATACAGTATGTCTCTCTTCTGCTCAAACCATACCTGGCTTCGGCTCAAAAACCACAGCATTTTAGTAAATCACAGCATGCCAATTATACCTATGGAAATGCTAGCATTTTCTGTATAGGTATTAGGGTACCAGCAAGCATTTGTGAGTAGTGAAGTAATATAAAGTGAAGCCGAGTTAATGTAATCCTCACAATATGTAGTAGAAGAATAATGGCGGCTGTCCTGCCTGGTGAGTGATGTCTGCAGCCTGCATTCACTGCATTCACTCTTCTTCTGCCTATGTGTTAAGTGTTTATTATCACTATTGTTCACAATAATCTTCTCTGCTCTCCAATTTACTGGCTGCCTCAATCCTTGATAATAACATAGCTCATATCTCTAGTCATTTATCTTCCCGGGCAACAGATTCTAGTCCTGCCTGCTAGTCTAATGTTACCGCGTTCTGCATCACTCATAGAAGACTGTGCCAACAAGCCGTGCAGGTACAAAGAGAAGAGAAGACATTTACTACTATTAAAAAGAAGAGAAGAAAGACAAATGGGAACTTTGGTTTGGCCCTGAATAGGGTATCTCATTGTAGCGGCTAAATGTAGAGGTATGGCTAGACTTTCCTTCATCTAAGCCAACATGCATATGAATGTGTGCACGTACGGGTCCATGATGGATGATATTCATGTGCTGTCTGTGACTTCTCCAGAACTATACATTTTATTATGAGCCAGGCCGAAATAGGCAGGAATAAGATCTGTTCTGAGTTGTGCCCCGGGGGTTACAGCTCCCCGCACGGGCCTATGATAACACATAGTAGTGTGCATGAGGCCATAATAAAAGAATCAAAAACACAGCTAGTACCTAGGGTTGAGCTCATCTTGAGATTTCAGGATCGATTTTAAAATCCGATTTCCGATTATTTTCCAATGAAACCCGATCCGATCCCAATTGTGATCCTAATGTAAATCAATGGGATTTTTCTTAATGATCAAAGATCAGGTTTCAAAAAGGATGCTGTTCACTACACAGCGTGGAGTCCAAAAATTGAAGCCTATACACTGTGTAGTGATTAAAAAATCTGCCGGCTACTTAGTCCCCCCCCACTTACCTGCACAGAACTGCTGCTGCCTCCTCTCCCGATGTGTACGCCGCTCCCTGGAGCTCTGGGCCGTTGTTCTCTCCACTCCTCTCTCTCTATCACTCATGTCTCCCCTCCCTGTACTCCCCAGCTTGCGAAGAGAGAGAGGAGATGAGAGAACAGTGGCCCGGAGCTCTGGGGAGCGGCAGCAGTTCTGTGGAGGTAAGTCAGTTGAGCAATCAGGATCGGAATTCCGTTCTCGATCTTTTTTAGGAGGGATCGGAACTCGATTACGAAATTTACTTGATTGCTGATCAGGATCCAATCTTTTACGATCCTGATCACTCAACCCTACTAGTACCATGACAAAGCACATGGTTGTCAAAGGTTCAGTTTGTTGGTCTAGCCATATGTCTAAATCAGGCCAAGGCAGATTGGCTTATTGGCACCCCCATTCACTGGCCCTGCCAGCCTTTCCATCCAGAAGCATTACTAAAGCCTCACAGGCTCTAGAGCAAAGCTTAATTCAGACTTCCAAGCACAACATCTCCTCACAACTATAAGAAGTGTCCCATCTGTACGTCCTAGTGGTATTTACTTCCCTGGCTGCCAAGAAGAATTCTATGTGTTCATAAGGCATCTGTACATACAAATCATTCCTATCCCCTCTCAGTGCCCCCCACCCAGTAATATTACCCCATTTCGTACCAAAGCCTCTCTCCGCAGAATTTCTCCTAGACTATATGCTGCTGACCAACAACTACTTTTGACATTAAAAAGTAAATCTTCTCCTCTCTGACAGCGGAAGGCTGTGTATCATAAAGCTTCTCACTCAAGGCAGGGCCAGGATAATAAATTCACAATGGACAGACTGCACACCATCAAAGGAGATCCAAAAGGACATTAAGGCTAAGGCCCCACGTAGCGAGTAGCAACCAAAAAGTGCAGAGTTTTTCTCTGTGGACTTTCTGCTTCAATCATACCTATACAGAAAACACGAGCATTTCTATAGGTATAACTGACATGCTGCAATTTCCAAAAACACAACAGTTTTTGAAATTGCAGCATGTCTGCTGCAGATATTTTTCTACAATGTATACATGGGGTTAGCCAGAATCCCATCCACTTTGCAGGTACTGTATAACACCGTGATTTTAGCTGCCATGTTTCTTTTGGATGGCCCACTGGACCAGAATGAGCAGAGAAATCAATAAATATGTAACAGTTATACTGGGTCTTTTTCCACCAAACTATCTATCAATCCATTCCTCCTGGTCTATACCATACTACCTGCAGATCACATTGTACTGTATGTACTGTACTGTACTGTACTGTATGTTAAGTGTTATAGGTTGCCGATAGGCTATATCCGGTACTGTTTAGGGGAAATAATTTTTGTTATATTTATGCACTTTTTACAAAATTAAAAAGTTCTCTTCCATTCAGCACCATATAAAAGCCTCAGTTCTTCAAGCAAAAAGAAAGGCAAAGACATAGAAGATAGAATTCACCTTCACAATGTGTCATTACATAAGGGGCAGTGGTCTGGTCTTTAAGAGAGCAGTGATGTAGTAAAAGATGTATTTTCTGATGGATTCAGATGGACACTGGTGACATGGTCGTGACCATCACACATCAGGTACAGATGGACACTGGTGATGTGGTCGTGACCATCACACATCAGATACAGATGGACACTGGTGACGTGGTTGTGACCATCACACATCAGATACAGATGGACACTGGTGATGTGGTCGTGACCATCACACATCAGGTACAGATGGACACTGGTGACGTGGTCATGATCATCATACATCAGATACAGATGGACACTGGTGATGTGGTCGTGACCATCACACATCAGGTACAGATGGACACTGGTGACGTGGTCATGATCATCATACATCAGGTACAGATGGACACTGGTGACGTGGTCGTGACCATCACACATCAGGTACAGATGGACACTGGTGACGTGGTCGTGACCATCACACATCAGATACAGATGGACACTGGTGACGTGGCCGTGACCATCACACATCAGGTACAGATAGACACTGGTGATGTGGTCGTGACCATCACACATCAGATACAGATGGACACTGGTGACGTGGTCGTGACCATCACACATCAGATACAGATGGACACTGGTGACGTGGTCGTGACCATCACACATCAGGTACAGATGGACACTGGTGACGTGGTCATGATCATCATACATCAGGTACAGATGGACACTGGTGATGTGGTCGTGACAATCACACATCAGATACAGATGGACACTGGTGATGTGGTCGTGACCATCACACATCAGGTACAGATGGACACTGGTGACTTGGTCGTAACCATCACACATCAGATACAGATGGACACTGGTGACGTGGTCGTGACCATCACACATCAGATACAGATGGACACTGGTGACGTGGTCATGACCATCACACATCAGGTACACATGGACACTGGTGACGTGGTCGTGACCATCACACATCAGATACACATGGACACTGGTGACGTGGTCGTGAATGATAAGGTCAAAGCCATGTTTGTGACCAATAATATCGGGTAACTGTCATTGTCTTAATGGATATGAACTAAAGGCTAGCGATGAGGCATTGATACCAGGCACCATTGATATTAACTCCTCTCTTAGCAGTGGAGAGAGTGTACACTGATGCACTTTTTATTAAAAACACGGGATAAATAGTAGCAGAGAAAGGAAGTGATATTACATCAACGTAAGTTTTCATATTCATTCCTGATTGGTATGGGACATCTCAATAAAACAGAAAAAGTGTAAGCAGTCCCATATATAGCCAGCTACTCCCAGTCCTGAATGGTAACCTTAAGGAGCTGTCTTCTGGCAGCAAGCCAAGCATTTATTTTTCTTGCACCCATCCTGGATGCAGGCGCCATCTTATCATATAACATTATACCAGTTTCAAGCATAAACAACTATATCTAGCATTCAGCTTTTAAGGATAACAATGTTTTTCATACATTACATGATTATACCCTTCACAATGTCGATCACACATCAGATACAGATGGATACTGATGACGTGGTCATGACCATCATACATCAGATACAGATGGATACTGATGACGTGGTCATGACCATCATACATCAGATACAGATGGATGCTAACCAGGTGCAAGCAGTACTGCGACCGTGTATGCACAAGAACTTCTATAACAGCTTTACATGTAAATATTTTCTTTCTGTTCCCAACCAGATCTGTTCCAACCGAGGTTGCAATCACCATAATGTCTGCTGAACACTACAGGGAGCCGTTCCGTGCTGTATAACACCTGTGATCTGCAGGGATACTGGAACATTAACACAACTCTCCCTGCTGTACATTGCATTTTATCCTTTATTTTATACACTATAGCATATCTCATTCTGACAAGTTTTTGCTTATGATCTAGTAATATCCAATGCCAACATTTACATGGAATTACAATACTTATTGAGATCCTTGTCATTTGCCTACATGGCTGCATACTGTACATACTGTGACTCTAGCTGAAAACTGTCAGCATGCAGCATAATGGCTATATACATGGCTATAGGCTTCAGATAACTGTCAACTAGTACTATTCCTTCTGATCCACAACCCGCTCCTCCCTATTAACAAGTATGCTTGGCTCAGCCGATCATGCATGTGTACTCAGCGGAGAGAAGGGATTAAGCCATTGCCAGACATCTCTTGTATTCAGTTATCTACCCTAACAACAAAAGGATCTGACAGATCGAATTGAACATGCCCTATAACAGGGGGAGACAACCTTTGGCTC
This sequence comes from Leptodactylus fuscus, assembly GCF_031893055.1. Lineage (NCBI taxonomy): Eukaryota > Metazoa > Chordata > Amphibia > Anura > Leptodactylidae > Leptodactylus > Leptodactylus fuscus. Next base: position 123,611,078 of record NC_134271.1, read on the forward strand.
TCCAGCTGTTGCAAGACTACAACTCCCAGCATGCATACTTGCTCTGCTGTTCTTAGAACTCCCATGGAAGTGAATGGAGCATGTTGGGAGTTGTAGTGTCACAGCAGCTGGAGAGCCGGAGGTCGCTGACCCCTGTCCTATAACAGAAACATAGAATAAGAACACACGGTCCACTTGGCCTTAATGTTATTTCCATTTTATCTTAGGGTAGACGTCTTTATCTCAGATACACATAAATTCACTAACTGCAGATTTCCTGGCCACATCTGCTGCTATTCTCTTATGTGCCATCCGAGAAAGGTCAGGACATCACCATACACATTAGATGGTCCTCCGTGTGTACAAAATTGGTGGGTTTTGCCAACATTCATGTATACCACCTGCAGGTCCTTATGGACTGTTAGCTTAGTGTCCCAAATAGCTTTTTCCCAATGACAAGACTATTGGGGACACTAAGCCATATATCCATTAGGACCTGTGGGTGGTTAAGTGATCCAAAGGTGCCTGATAGGTTCCCTTTATGGTGCTTTATTTTCTGCTAGTGGAAAAAAAAAAAACTAGCGGCACCCATTAAAGTCAATGGGAGGCTTGTTTTTCAGTGTGGAAAATTCAGCGCCAAATAAAGCACCATTTCCCTCCATGTGAATGGCCCCTAAGGCCCCTTGCAGCATCCCAGAAGGTTCCTGCTTCATGTGTTTGTCTATTGCGCCTCTGGGCTATGTTGGTGTGTCCCATCCTTTAGGTTATATGTCATTGTGTGCAGCTATCCCTTTGGTTTCCCTCTGCACTGGGCTGTCTTCATGGGGACCCTTGGTCTGGAGTTTCAGTTTAGAGTTAGTGTTGAGACAGTGCAGAGCCTTCCTGCACCCCAACCAGGCTCTGCGCCGATGGTCGGCCATTACAGCTCCGAGGAGGACCATTGTCTGCCCCAGGCTTATCCAGAGACAGCCCTGCATCACGGGAAGACTTTGCCTGGACTTTTGCCAGCCATGCCAGGAGGAACTACGGAGAACTCTTACAGGAGGAACCTAGGTAAAAAAATATGCAAATCTATTCTCCAGGATGTAATTAGGAGAACAGTGCACTCTGTATGCCGCCCTCTAGAGGGCAGCATCCTTAACATCATGCATGACTCAGTTAAAAAGTCTACTGTCATGATGCGGATTTAATTGCCAAATTAGTATTTCTATTCCAAAAGGAACAGATTCCCAGGAGGAACCTATACAGGCCTAGTATCCAGTTAACCAGATCCCTGTTAGAGCTCCCTGTTCTACTACTATCTCCAACATTCTCGGTTGGGAGTGGTATGAGAGGAGGATTAGTGGAGAATTTCATCCAAGAGCCTGAATATCCCTGGGCAACCTCCTGTGACCAAGGCTGGGGTTTGAGTGGACTACAACCCCCATCAGTTGACTACAACCCCCATCAGTGGACTACAACCCCCATCGTCAAGCTGCTGTTTCCCTCTGTTCAGATGTGTGTAAAAAAAACTGTTACCTGTTCACTGCCCCTCTGGACTCCTGAGTCATGCCTGCATACCATTAGGGCCCTTCTGAACACCGGCTCACCACACCACAGCCCTCACCAAACTAGAAGTGCCCCGGGGGAATACTACTATCACCACCATCTGGTAGAGCTGCAGGACCCCCCTCAACTGTGTCCGGCTCTGGAGTTGGATTGGGGTGTATATGAAGTGTGTTCGGCCTAGCAGGTGACACAGCCTACGTCACTACTACTCCCATCCTCCGGTCTCCTCACACAGAAGAAAATGAAGAGGAATTCTTCATTTTCCACCATCGATTTCCAGGTATGGTTTAGCTGCGATGGGATGTCAATACAGAGCTTTAGCATTAGGCCCACAGTGTAGGGAGCTGGAAGTAGATGACTCCATCCGTGCAGTGGCTGGGCTACGCCATTGCTGGCTCGCTCACTACACAGTGTACAGAGCCATCTGCTTTCAGCTCTGTACACTGCTCAGAGAACAGCTGACCAGTGCGGCAGACAGGTGTTGGCCCTCCCCATGATCTTATATTAAGGATAGGTCATTAAGAAAGTTTTTGATAGCCCTACAGTTAAGTGAAACCGTGAATACCAGGGACTTACAGCAATAGATGCAAATGCAAGTATCCGTCCATGACCTGGCAAGACCAGGATTTTCTACCATGGATACAGTATATCCATTGAACACTTAGAAGACCTACTTGCTTTCTCTACATTGAACTGGAAATTGATCTAAACCATAGATTTAGGTTATACAAGAACAATAAAAAAAAGTTGGTTATGAAATCCTTGCTTGTCTTGCGGCTGTGCAGGTAGCAATGCAGTTTGCTTGCCCCTCCAAACATCTTCCCCCGTTGTCATGGTAATCGTGCGGTTGCTGAAAGAACGGGGCTCAGTATAAAGAGCTACAAGCGCTATTTATGTGTCTGCAAATTCTTTATTAAAAAATAATGATCTGAAATCTATAGCAGCGGCGGCGAGATCGCCGTTATTATTATATGATTATCGCTACAAGGCGCTCTGCGCTTCCTCATCGTTCCCACCTTTGTGAACTGACGACTGAGCGGCACTGACAGGTCTCGTCGCTTCCACAAAGCGTGTAATTCTTATATTTCTGCGGTGTGTCCGAAGCGTCTGATGTAAATCGTGTCGTGACACGGTAAAACGCGTCGCCACCTGCAACGCCGCACACGCATGCACAAGAAGAGCTGTGCGAGGTTGACTGTTAAACATAAGCATTTTCTTCTCCATTGACTCTGGAGAAGATATAGTTAATCAAGCTGATTTACTGCGGCAAAAACAATTCGCCAATCTTACGTAGGGGAACAAATAGTTAAAATTTCTCCTCCATTCATTCTCTGCTGCAAATCCTGAACCTGGAAATCACCTTCATGTTTCCCTACAAGATAAGACGTGGGTCATTTTCATGGATATTCATTACCAGTGAATTATATTTTGGTTTTTTTTGCTTTTGGGGTTTTTTTATGCATTTTTTTTTTTCAAATATAATGAAATTTGCAGCTGAAAATATAATCTAATGTCATTTTATTAAGCTATAGTTTAGCACGATCGCAATGGCAAAATGGAAACCAGTGCACTGCACCATCGAAGCTTTCTATCGCCGATACTAAAGTGCGTTTGCACTGGACAGTTCTTTCCTTACACCAGAGCGCCATCTTGTGTACACGTCATTGAATGCACCACTTAGCTCTGCTGCTGTTTTCCAGTTTATGTCACACATATATCATTAGGAGATGTTTTGTTGTTATCATCACTTTTTAATTACCCGTCATTTCTAGAAGCGGATTATGTTAATATGGAGTTAGAAGTATTTTGTAGGCATCTAGTCAACAGACCAAGACGCAGTGCACACAGTACAGTGACACAAAGCAAAAATGTTCAGACAGGACGTGGATTTAGCATAGATTACAAAGGAACGGTGGGTTTTTTACGTGTTCAGGATGCAAAAACTTAGACAGGACTGCAAGTAAACAATAAGCGGTCTAGTGTTAAGGCTTATAATAGACCAGGCCTGGTAATGGAGGTACCTGCTCTACAATGTGGAGCAATAGACTCTGTCCAGGGGCGTAACTACCGGGGTAGCAGCGGTAGCGGCTGCCACAGGGCCCGGGACATTAGGGGCCCGGGACATTAGGGGCCCGGCGACAGCCTCTACCTCTGCGTTATTTCTTTTTTTTAATAGGCCGTTACCAACTGGAGTTACTCCAGCCAGTAACTGGCCCTATTTACTTACAGATCCTGGCTGGGGCTGGGATCGGTTAGTGACGCCGTGGGCCCCAAAAACACTATTATTATACTCGGGGGTCTTTTCAGACCCCCATGTATAATGATTGAGGCCCAGGAGAGGTAAGAGAACATAAAAAACAGTGTTACTTACCTCTCCGGGCTCCGGGTAGGCTTCGGGCCTACTTCTGTGGCGTCCCTTATGTCACAAGACCAGGGCCTGCGTCCTTATGCGTGCCATGCAGCCCCCCTCCCCCCACCTCTCTAAAAAGACCCCAGACCAGTGCCGTAAATACCACGGAGGCAGCAGAGGCAGCTGCCACAGGGCCCGGGACATCAGGGGCCCGGTGACAGCTGCTACCGCTACTATCATTATTCTCGGAGGTCTTTTCGGACCCCCGAGTATAATGATCGGGGCCCCCTGTTGGTGGAATACTTTCCACCAACAGGGGGCCCCGAAGCTGCAGCAACGGCTGAGACACAGGAGCTGCAGGTCTGGCTCCTGTCAGCGCTTCAGGACGTTCCCCCTCTCTCCCCCCCCCCCCCCTCCCTTTCTCTGCCTGTCCTCTGCCCACCAATGAGAGGGCTGAGGAGAGCCCAGGAGGCGGGGCTTATCCCTGCCAAGCTCCTGCCGTCCTGCACTCAAGAGGAAGAAAGGAAGAAGGAAAATGAAACTAAAGATACACAGGTACATACTGGGGTTACTATACTTAAAGAGGACCTTTCATCAGATCGGGCCCATGCAGTTTTATACACTGCTGGAAAGCTGACAGTGCGCTGAATTCAGCGCACTGTCGGCTTTCCCGATCCGTGCCCGGTGTAAAGCGCTATCGGTCCCGGGACCGTAGCGCTTTAGTGTCAGAAGGGCGTTTCTGACAGTTAGCCAGGAACGTCCTTCTGCCTCGCGGCGCCTATCGCGCTGTACTGTGGAGCGGGGAGGAACTTCCCCCTCCTGCTCCTGATAACACTCGTCTATGGACAAGCACTGTGAGCAGAGGGAGGGTGCGTTCCTCCCCGCTCCACAGTACAGCGCTATAGGCGCCGCGAGGCAGAAGGACGATCCTGGCTAACTGTCAGAAACGCCCTTCTGACACTAAAGCGCTACGGTACCGGGACCGATAGCGCTTTACACCGGGCACAGATCGGGAAAGCCGATAGTGCGCTGAATTCAGCGCACTGTCAGCTTTCCAGCAGTATATAAAACTGCATGGGCCCGATTTGATGAAAGGTCCTCTTTAGAGATGAGCGAACAGTGTTCTATCGGCATGTTCGAATCGAATCGAACACCGCGTGGTAAAGTGCGCCATTACTCGATTCCCCTCCCACCTTCCCTGGCGCCTTTTTTGCTCCAATAACAGCGCAGGGTAGGTGGGACAGGAACTACGACACCGGTGACGTTGAAAAAAGTAGGCAAAACCCATTGGCTGCCGAAAACATGTGACCTCTAATTTAAAAGAACAGCGCCGCCCAGCTTCGCGTCATTCTGAGCTTGCAATTCACCGGGGACGGAGGTTTCCGTCCAGTTAGCTAGGGCTTAGATTCTGGGTAGGCAGGGACAGGCTAGGATAGGAAGGAGAAGACAACCACAACAGCTCTTGTAAGAGCTAAATTCCAGGGAGAAGCTTGTCAGTGTAACGTGGCACTGACGGGCTCAATCGCCGCAACCCAGCTTTCCCAGGATCCTGAATGGAATACACTGTCAGTGTATTCCCGTATACCCGATATATACCCCCGATACCCGTTCCAACGGTGTGCCCCCCCACCTTCACCCCAGAAATACCCTGCAAGTCCCCTAGCAATAGAATTGGGGCTATATACACCCACTATTTTTGCTACTGCCATATAGTGCCATTGTCTCCAAGTGGGCAACAGCGTGGTGGACTATGCCATTACAGACGCAGACCTGTCAGACATTGAAGACTTCACAATCGCACCTGACTCCCATCTATCAGACCACAACCAGATCCTACTATACATGAGAACCAGGAACAAAACACCCATACATGAGCCCCAACAGTCTGGCCTCTACAACCTACCAAGACATTTCAAATGGGCCAACCACCAGGCCATAGAATATAGCAACGCAACCAACCGACCCGAAATCAAGACACTGCTCACAAACTTCCATACAAACAACTATCAGCCAGACCAACAGGGAGTCACCAGAGCTGTGAAGGATCTCAAGTACATCCTACAGACCACAGCAGAACTAGCAGGCCTGAAACGAACCAAACCCATAAGACAAACCAACAAACAGTCCCACAAATGGTTCGACAGCGACTGCAAAGCACTACGCCATACCCTAAGAACAGCCTCCAACCAAAAACACAGGGACCCCAACAACAAGGAGGTGAGGGAAGCCTACAGCAATCTATGCAAGCAATACAAGGGCACCCTCAGAGAGAAGAAACAGAGATACCTCTCCCACAAAATTGAGCAACTAGAGGACTCCCTCCAGGACAGCTCATTCTGGGAGACCTGGCACCACATGGGCACAAAGCCCAAGAAAAACTCTCTCCACATCCAAAATGGCAATATCTGGCTCAACTACTTCAGAGGTCTCTACAAAAACATCCCAGAAGAAGAACTAACTCCAGAACAGCAACAGATAATCACCAAACTGAGGGACATGGAGAAAGTCATCAAAGACTTCCAGAACCCTCTGGACTCGCCAATCACCATAAAAGATATACAGGAAAGAATTGCCGTGCTGAAAGGCAAAAAGGCCAGTGGCCCTGACGGCATCCTACCAGAGATGATCAAATACAGCCCTCCAGCAATACACGCGGCACTGGCAAAGCTATTCACCCTCGTGCTCAATGCTGGACACTTCCCCGAAGACTGGAACAAAGGGCTCATAACCCCCATCTACAAGAATGGGGACCAATACGACCCCAACAACTACAGAGGGATCTGCGTCAGCAGCACGCTAGGGAAACTGTTCAACAGCATCATCAATAACAGAATCCTCACCTTCCTCACACAACACGGTGTCCTCAGCAAGAACCAAGCAGGGTTCATGCCAAACCACCGCACCACAGACCATATCTACACCCTGCACAGCCTCATCAAGACGCACGTCCACAACACCAGAAGAGGCAAGATATTCGCCTGCTTCGTGGACTTTAAGAAGGCGTTTGATTCAGTATGGCACCCAGGCCTACTTCTAAAACTCCTAGAGAGTGGAATAGGAGGAAGAACGTACGACGTCATCAAGAGCTCCTACACCGTAAACCAGTGCAGTGTGAAGGTGAATGGGAAAAGGACAGCATACTTCCAACAGGCCCGAGGGGTCAGACAAGGCTGTAGCCTGAGCCCAACGCTCTTCAACATCTATATCAATGAACTGGCTACAGCCCTGGAGGCCTCACCAACCCCAGGCCTCACCCTGAACAATCGAGAGGTGAAGTTCCTGCTATACGCCGATGACCTCCTACTCCTGGCCCCCACCGAGAAAGACCTCCAAGAAAGCCTGTCAGTGCTGGAAAAATTCAGCACCACATGGGCCCTACCCATCAACCAGAAGAAGACCAAAATCATGGTATTCCAGAAGAAGGGCCACAATAAAGCCTCCACCACCTCACAATTCACACTGAACGGCTCCACACTGGAGAAAACCAACAGCTACACCTACCTGGGGCTGGAGCTCAGCCAATCAGGAAGCTTCAAAGCAGCAATAGAAACCCTGAAAGCAAAAGCCTGCAGAACCTTCTACGCCATCAGAAGACAACTGTACCACCTCAAACCACCGGTGAGGGTCTGGATGAAGATATTTGACGCTGTCATCTCCCCGATCCTTCTCTATGGCAGTGAGGTTTGGGGCCCAGCCACCTACCCAGACCAGTCAAGGTGGGATTCCAGCCCAACAGAGAACTTCCACCTGGAGTTCTGCAAATACCTGCTCCATGTCCATCGCAACACCACCAACATAGCCTGCAGGGCAGAGCTAAGCAGACTCCCCCTATGGCTCACCATACAGAAGAGGGCGCTAGCTTTCCAGGCACACATCCAGGTGAGCAAGTCCGACTCCTACCACCACCAAGCCTGGCTAAGCCACCTGAGCAAACCAGACATTCACCAACCAAACAGCAGCCAACAACCAAACCAAAAACACCAACAGATGATAACCAAGGCCGAAATAAAGGCGACCACAGAGGCAAATAGAGAGCGGTACATTGAAGAATGGAGAAACGAAATAAATAACTCCAAGAAACTCACCGTGTACCAATCCCTACAAAGGGACTACACCATGGCCACCTACCTGGAGAGAATACGCCACCCCAAGCACAGACAGACCCTGAGCCGATACAGACTGAGCGCCCACAACCTAGAGATAGAGACGGGGCGATACAGACAGACGTACAAGCCACGGGAGAAGAGACTGTGCCAGCACTGTGACCAGGGGGCCCTAGAAGAAGAGACCCACTTCCTGCTACACTGCACCAATTACTCAGCTATGAGGGCTGCCTACTACCAAAGACTCTCTGCCCACATGCCAGACTTCATATCTGCAGACGAGAAGAGGAAACTCTACATCCTACTGGGAGAAGAAGAGGCCACTGTGGAGATCGCTGCCCAATACGTGTCCAGCTGTCACCAAATAAGAGGAAGATGAGACTCCACGGACTGTTATATTTATCCCAAAACACCCGCCCCACCCACCCCCACCCCCACCCCCACCTCCCCATATAGCAGCCACCAACGAAGAGGAAGATGAGACTCCATGGACTGTTATATTTATCCCAAAACACCCGCCCCACCCACCCCCACCTCCCCATATAGCAGTCACCAACGAAGAGGAAGATGAGACTCCATGGACTGTTATAACCGAACCCCCCCCCCCATACCCACCACCCACCCAACCCAACTCCCCCCCCACCCACCCACCCACTTTACTAGCTTTGGCAATGCCAAATACCTATTCGGACGTGCCAATAAAGCATTTTTTGATTTGATTTGATTTGATTTGGTCTCACTGGGAATTCAAAGAATATATTGGGCTTACATATAACTTCAATTCCAGGGAGAAGCTTGTCAGTGTAACGTGGCACTGACGGGCTCAATCGCCGCAACCCAGCTTTCCCAGGATCCTGAATGGAACACACTGACAGTGTATTCCCGTATACCCCATATATACACCCCAAATCCCCGTTCCAACGGTGTGCCCCCCCACCTTCACCTCAGAAATACCCTGCAAGTCCCCTAGCAATAGAATTGGGGCTATATACACCCTCAATTTTTGCTACTGGTATATAGTGCCATTGTCTGACTGGGAATTCAAAGAATATATTGGGGTTATGTGCACCCACAATTTTTGCTACTGGTATATAGTGCCATTGTCTCACTGGGAATTCAAAGAATATATGGGGGTTACGTGCACCCACAATTTTTGCTACTGCTATACAGTGCCATTGTCTCACTGGGAATTCAAAGAATATATTGGGGTTACGTGCACCCACAATTTTTGCTACTGGTATATAGTGCCATTGTCTGACTGGGAATTCAAAGAATATATTGGGGTTATGTGCACCCACAATTTTTGCTACTGGTATATAGTGCCAGTTTCTGACTGGGAATTCAAAGAATATATTGGGGTTACGTGCACCCACAATTTTTACTACTGCTATACAGTGCCATTGTCTGACTGGGAATTCAAAGAATATATGGGGGTTATAAATACCCTCATTTCTTGCTACTGGTATATAGTGCCATTGTCTGACTGGGAATTCAAAGAATATATTGGGGTTACGTGCACCCACAATTTTTGCTACTGGTATACAGTGCCATTGTCTCACTGGGAATTCAAAGAATATATTGGGGTTACGTGCACCCACAATTTTTGCTACTGGTAGATAGTGCCATTGTCTCACTGGGAATTCAAAGAATATATTGGGGTTACGTGCACCCACAATTTTTGCTACTTGTATATAGTGCCATTGTCTCACTGAGAATTCAAAGAATATATTGGGCTTACATATAACTTCAATTCCAGGGAGAAGCTTGTCAGTGTAACGTGGCACTGACGGGCTCAATCGCCGCAACCCAGCTTTCCCAGGATCCTGAATGGAACACACTGACAGTGTATTCCCGTATACCCCATATATACACCCCAAATCCCCGTTCCAACGGTGTGCCCCCCCCCACCTTCACCTCAGAAATACCCTGCAAGTCCCCTAGCAATAGAATTGGGGCTATATACACCCACTATTTTTGCTACTGGTATATAGTGCCATTGTCTGACTGGGAATTCAAAGAATATATTGGGGTTACGTGCACCCAAAATTTTTGCTACTGGTATATAGTGCCATTGTCTGACTGGGAATTCAAAGAATGTATTGGGGTTACAAATACCCTCATTTCTTGCTACTGCCATATAGTGCCAGTTTCTGACTGGTAATTCAAAGAATATATTGGGGTTACGTGCACCCACAATTTTTGCTACTGCTATACAGTGCCATTGTCTCACTGGGAATTCAAAGAATATATGGGGGTTATGTGCACCCACAATTTTTGCTACTGCTATATAGTGCCAGTTTCTGACTGGTAATTCAAAGAATATATTGGGGTTACGTGCACCCACAAATTTTGCTACTGGTATATAGTGCCATTGTCTGACTGGGAATTCAAAGAATATATTGGGGTTACGTGCACCCACAATTTTTGCTACTGGTATATAGTGCCATTGTCTCACTGGGAATTCAAAGAATATATTGGGGTTACGTGCACCCACAATTTTTGCTACTGGTATATAGTGCCATTGTCTGACTGGGAATTCAAAGAATATATGGGGGTTACGTGCACCCACAATTTTTGCTACTGCTATACAGTGCCATTGTCTCACTGGGAATTCAAAGAATATATTGGGGTTACGTGCACCCACAATTTTTGCTACTGGTAGATAGTGCCATTGTCTCACTGGGAATTCAAAGAATATATGGGGGTTATGTGCACCCACAATTTTTGCTACTGGTATACAGTGCCATTGTCTCACTGGGAATTCAAAGAATATATTGGGCTTACATATAACTTCAATTCCAGGGAGAAGCTTGTCAGTGTAACGTGGCACTGACGGGCTCAATCGCCGCAACCCAGCTTTCCCAGGATCCTGAATGGAACACACTGACAGTGTATTCCCGTATACCCCATATATACACCCCAAATCCCCGTTCCAACGGTGTGCCCCCCCACCTTCACCTCAGAAGTACCCTGCAAGTCCCCTAGCAATAGAATTGGGGCTATATACACCCACTATTTTTGCTACTGGTATATAGTGCCATTGTCTGACTGGGAATTCAAAGAATATATTGGGGTTACGTGCACCCACAATTTTTGCTACTGGTATATAGTGCCATTGTCTCACTGGGAATTCAAAGAATATATTGGGGTTATGTGCACCCACAATTTTTGCTACTGCTATATAGTGCCAGTTTCTGACTGGTAATTCAAAGAATATATTGGGGTTACGTGCACCCACAATTTTTGCTACTGGTATATAGTGCCATTGTCTGACTGGGAATTCAAAGAATATATTGGGGTTACGTGCACCCACAATTTTTGCTACTGGTATATAGTGCCATTGTCTCACTGGGAATTCAAAGAATATATTGGGGTTATGTGCACCCACAATTTTTGCTACTGCTATATAGTGCCAGTTTCTGACTGGTAATTCAAAGAATATATTGGGGTTACGTGCACCCACAATTTTTGCTACTGGTATATAGTGCAATTGTCTGACTGGGAATTCAAAGAATATATGGGGGTTACGTGCACCCACAATTTTTGCTACTGCTATACCGTGCCATTGTCTCACTGGGAATTCAAAGAATATATGGGGGTTACGTGCACCCACAATTTTTGCTACTGCTATACAATGCCATTGTCTCACTGGGAATTCAAAGAATATATTGGGGTTATGTGCACCCACAATTTTTGCTACTGCTATATAGTGCCAGTTTCTGACTGGTAATTCAAAGAATATATTGGGGTTACGTGCACCCACAATTTTTGCTACTGGTATATAGTGCCATTGTCTGACTGGGAATTCAAAGAATATATGGGGGTTACGTGCACCCACAATTTTTGCTACTGCTATACAGTGCCATTGTCTGACTGGGAATTCAAAGAATATATTGGGGTTACGTGCACCCACAATTTTTGCTACTGGTATATAGTGCCATTGTCTCACTGGGAATTCAAAGAATATATTGGGGTTACGTGCACCCACAATTTTTGCTACTGGTATATAGTGCCATTGTCTCACTGGGAATTCAAAGAATATATTGGGGTTATGTGCACCCACAATTTTTGCTACTGGTATATAGTGCCAGTTTCTGACTGGGAATTCAAAGAATATATGGGGGTTACGTGCACCCACAATTTTTGCTACTGGTATATAGTGCCATTGTCTCACTGGGAATTCAAAGAATATATGGGGGTTATGTGCACCCACAATTTTTGCTACTGGTATACAGTGCCATTGTCTCACTGGGAATTCAAAGAATATATTGGGGTTACGTGCACCCACAATTTTTGCTACTGCTATACAGTGCCATTGTCTCACTGGGAATTCAAAGAATATATTGGGGTTACGTGCACCCACAATTTTTGCTACTTGTATATAGTGCCATTGTCTGACTGGGAATTCAAAGAATATATTGGGCTTACATATAACTTCAATTCCAGGGAGAAGCTTGTCAGTGTAACGTGGCACTGACGGGCTCAATCGCCGCAACCCAGCTTTCCCAGGATCCTGAATGGAACACACTGACAGTGTATTCCCGTATACCCCATATATACACCCCAAATCCCCGTTCCAACGGTGTGCCCCCCCACCTTCACCTCAGAAATACCCTGCAAGTCCCCTAGCAATAGAATTGGGGCTATATACACCCACTATTTTTGCTACTGGTATATAGTGCCATTGTCTGACTGGGAATTCAAAGAATATATTGGGGTTACGTGCACCCACAATTTTTGCTACTGGTATATAGTGCCATTGTCTGACTGGGAATTCAAAGAATATATTGGGGTTACAAATACCCTCATTTCTTGCTACTGCCATATAGTGCCAGTTTCTGACTGGTAATTCAAAGAATATATTGGGGTTACGTGCACCCACAATTTTTGCTACTGGTATATAGTGCCATTGTCTGACTGGGAATTCAAAGAATATATTGGGGTTACAAATACCCTCATTTCTTGCTACTGGTATATAGTGCCATTGTCTGACTGGGAATTCAAAGAATATATTGGGGTTACGTGCACCCACAATTTTTGCTACTGGTATATAGTGCCATTGTCTCACTGGGAATTCAAAGAATATATTGGGGTTATGTGCACCCACAATTTTTGCTACTGCTATATAGTGCCATTGTCTCACTGGGAATTCCACAAATAATTTGGGGATTCATTCACCCTACATCTCAGGCTCTTGCCATATTCACCCAGGTTGTCAGTGCTGCACCAGCTCGTTCCCAGACAGCTCGGCCCGAAAAACACGTTACCTATATAGAGGATTTGGACAATGAAGACAACATGTTCTAAATCTAATGTCTGCACCTTCTCCAGAATTAAAATAAAGGCAGCGTTTAACTTTCAAATAGCACTGCACAAAGGAAGAGCTTATCAGCTTGTCTCATGACATGCTACTGAAAAGTGTCATTTGTGTATCTTAATGTAAATATAGTTGTATAAGCTTTTTGGGTTTTAGGCACTGCCAAGTTATTTATTAACACCCGCTCCCTTATAATGATGATGATGCCAAAGTCACTGTGGGTGTTCAGAGCTCACAGCTTTGGTTGACATTTGTCTTGCTCTCTGTCGGTACCAGCTGTCTTTTTGGATACCGTAAAGTTATGTTGACTTTATTAACAGCTATAGAAGCTTTAGCCAGGTTGTGACGGTGTGTAACCCCAACAACACTAAGTGGGATGCACATTAATAATCAGTCTATGTACGCTAAACGTATCACTGAAGTAATTTTTTTTCCCTCTCCCCTAATATAAGAAAGGAACAGACATTAGACCTAGACCGGGGTTCGAGGCTTGTAAAAATCCAGTATTATTTGTTCTTCATGATGTGAAATATGTGTTGAAAAGCAACCCAAGATGAAGTCAGCCATGTGTGCCAGTGTGTTACTTGGCATGCCTTTGCTGGCCCCAACTGTAAGGGTCACTCTCCATTTCCTCCATTTTCCACTCCCCTTCACACCATTTGTAGTGAAGCAATGGGATGCACTGAAGTGCACCCTCTAGCCTCGTGTGGGACAGGGACATCAGATGCCACTCCAACCCCCTCGTCTTCCTCCGCCAGCCAACGGTGCGAAGATGAGAGGAGTGTGCTCTGAATGTTTTCTGCCTAGCAGAGGCTAGTTCTCACTTACGAAAATGGCCCCACTTTGACCTGTATATCAGGCACAATGGTGTAGGTTTCAAAGAAACATGGCACCAACAAGTTGAAAAACGTGGACCATGCGTGGACCGTGTTTGAGTCTGGCAAGCTCCAGATCTGCTACCAGGTTCCAACCATTATCACAGGCGCAAAAATGCCAGGCCCCAGGTGTAGCAGGGAAAAAAAAATGCCATCTCAGCCAGGATGGCATCCCTGACCTCGGAGGCACTGTGCTGTCTGTCCCCCAAGCTGATCAGTTTCAGCACGGCCTGCTGACATCTCCCCATGCCAGTGTTACAGTGTTTTCCGCTAGTAGCTGGGGTGGAGGTTGCAGCATCGTAGGGTTTCAGTCTACTCCTGCCATGAATTTTGGCCTGGGAGAGGAGATAGGCCACCCCAGTTTGCACCCGGGGAACAGACTCCACCACATTCACCCTGCCTGTCATTAAAGATAAGCACTGCAGCATCCCTGACCACAGGCGCTTGTCCATGTGTCGGTGGTCAAGTGGACCTTGCAGCAAAGCGCAGAGCTCTGGGCCCGACTGATGTTATGGGACACATGCAGGCGCAAGGCAGGGACAGCACACCAAGAGAAGTAGTAACGGCTAGGCCCAGCATAGGGAGGTGCCCCAGCTGCCATCTGCTGACGGAAGGCCTGGGTCTCCAGAAGCATAAACAAACACCAACATCTCCAGGGCCAGCAGTTTATCGATGAGGCTGTTAAAGGCTTGGGCATGGGGGTGGGTTGTGTTGTACTTCTGCCTGCAATGAAAAGCTTAGGAAATGTGGAGTGGCTGGGAAGAGGCGCATGATGGTGCAGGCCAAAAGGGCGCATGAGGGTGAACTCCCCAATGTGTCAGAGATAGGTGTGTAGGTGTCCTTGCATCATATACTTGCACCATATTTGGCTTTGGAAGTTAATTTTGTGCCAAAAAGTGGTTAAGACAGCGATCCCTCAGCTACTCCCGTTACACTGTCTAGTGAAATTACCATCTTTGGAAGTGGACCACCACTTGTAAGATCCCAAAGGAAGCAGGCAAGAGATGTGCAGTGCAGAAAAAAAGATGAGAAAATAAGTGTAGGCTGTAGAGCACAGAGGGATCGGAGAGGACAGAGCTGGTGTCGGCCAGGTATTCCCACAACATGCGCCTATACTTGTCCCTCCTGGTGACACTAGGCCCCTGAGTGGCAGTAATTTGTCCAGGGGGGCCATTAACGTGTTCCAGACCTAGGAATAAGTCTTCCAACAGGGTAGAGTTTTGCATGCCTTTGCTTCTACCCACTGTTTTTGCTGCTTAGCTTCCCTCCACATCTACACTGCTTTCACCCCTAAACATCACCACAGTTTATGCCTTTGTTTCTACCCTGTTTTTTTTTGTTGAATTAGCTTCCCTCCACATCTACACTGCTTTAGCCCCTAAACATCACCCCAGTTTATGCCTTTGCTTCTACCCAGGTTTTTTTTGTTGAATTAGCTTCCCTCCACATCTACACTGCTTTAGCCCCTAAACATCACCCCAGTTTATGCCTTTGCTTCTACCCAGGTTTTTTGTTGATTTAGCTTCCCTCTACATCTACACTGCTTTAGCCCCTAGACATCACCCCTGTCCATGTGGGGTCGGTGGCCTCGTCATCCACCAACTCCTCTTCCAATTGCGCACTGGCCCCTTACTGCAAACCGCACATGACCACAGCTTGCCCTGATGGCAACTGTGTCTCATGATCCCCACTTAGGTCCAGACAAGTCGGTGGCGGGTCCAAAACCCCAAAATTGGAAGGAAATGGCGGATGCTGCAGTATTTCTAACACCTGTTCCTGGTGCTCGGGCCTGGTCTGTGTTGTACCCTGCACCCTGCTTAACGCAGCTGCCATATCCGAAGTTGTGCTGAGCGCATGCTAATGTTTCGTGTCCAGTGCAATGGATGGGATGGGATTTCACATAAGTCTGCCACCCATGGCCACTCATGGTTGAGCAACTGAGGGAGTTGACTTTGACGAACCCGAGGGTTTTGGAGTTGGAACTACATCAAAGGTCTGTGCTGCTCACACACTCTGCTCAACACATGATATGTTTAGTGCCAGCAGTGTGGAGACGTCGCACAACAGCTGTTGTTCCAGCAGGTACAGGCGTTGTAGGAGTGCATAGAGGCTAGCAGCGGCAACTATAGACTTTAAAAACTATCCGCACAAGCGCCACACTTTCACCAGTAGCTCAGGAACATTGGGGTACCTTTTTAAAATGATTAGCAGCAATGAGTTAAAAACGTGGCCCAGGCATGGAATATGTTGCAGGCTGCCAAGCTACAGAGCCAATCCCAGGTTACGGCCATTATCACACATGACAACATGCCTGGGCCCAGGTGCAGTGGCAAAAACCACATTGCCGTCTCATCGAGGATGGCATGACTCACTTTGTAGGCAGTGTGCTGTTTGGCCCCCAAGCTGATGAGCTTCAGCACGGCCCGCTGACGTCTCCCCACACCAGTGTTGCAGCGTTTCCAGCTCGTAGCTGGGGTCAATTTAACAGCGGAGGAGGGTGGTGTTTCAGCCCTCCTCCCAGGAATGTTGTGTGGGGAGACAAGTCAGGCCACCACATTTTGCGACCCGGTCCACGCCTCAACTACATTCAACCACTGTGCCCAAATTGAAAGGTAGCATCCCTGTCCGCATGCACTTGTCCATTCGTAACTGGTCACATGGAACTTTAGGGCTAAGCGCTGAATTTAGGGACCGCCTCATGTTTGGGGGAAAGTGCTGGTGTGGACGGCACAGTGCGGTGGCGCAGTAGACACTTTGCCCAAAAAGGGCAGAGTGTCCCCCAGCCGGGATTCCAACATCTCCTGGGCCAGATTTCTTGAGATGAGGCCGTTGAAGCCTTGGGCATGTGGGTAGGTTGCGCTGTACTTTAGCATGAAATGAAAGGCTTGGGAGATGGGGAGTTGCTGGGAAGAGGCGCATGATGGCGCGGGCAAAAGGAGAAATGGCAGGAAAAGGTGAGGATAAGGGTTAACTCCCCAAAGTGTCAGAGGCAGATGTGGAGGTGTCCTGGCTGCTGGTCTGGACTGCAGCGCCAGCCCTGTCAACAGTGGGAGAGGCAGTGGCTGCCAGGCCAAACGACGATTATCCTGCGCTTGCTCTCACCCACTGAGCCCAGGGCTTGCCTTCCAAATGATGGCACCCGCAAGAGGTGGTGAGATTCCTCTCCGCAGATCTCCATCCCATCTTGGACTTGCAAATTGCACTAAATTTGTCATGTAACTGACATGTATATGATGAGTCTATCCATTGTCTGTTCATTTTGGTGAAAGTCAGCCTGTCAGCTGACAGACAGCTGTGCTTGTCAGTGATGATGCCACCGGCTGCTTGTACCCCCAGTTTTTGCTGCTTAGCTTGCCTCCACATCCACACTGATTTTGCCCCTACACATCACCCCTATCCATGCCTGTGCCTCTAGCCATAAGTCTGCCACCCATGGAAACTCATGGTGCAGAAAGTGAGGGAGCTGACTCTGAGGAACCCTTGGGTTTTGTAGCTGGTACTCCATCAAAGGTCTCTGCTGCTCACACACCCTGCTGAACATACGGTATCTAGGGTTAGAGCGTGTGGTGACCTCGCACAACAGTAGGTGCTTCAGGCAGATGTAGGCCTTGCTGGAGTGTATTGCGGCTAGCTCCAGGTACTGTAGACTTGGGAAAGTGGGTGTCCAAGTGCCGCACTTTCACCCTTAGCTCAGCTAATTTGGGGTATGTTTTTAAAAATCATTGCACCACTACATTGAACACGTGGGCCAGGCATGGAACGTGTTGGAGGCTGGCAAGCTCCAGAGCCCTCCAACAAGACAAAAAAGCCTGGCCCCAGGGGCAGCGGGGATAAACAAATTGCCATCTCATCCAGGATGGCATCCCTGACCTCAGAGGCAGTGTGCTGTCCGTCTCCCAAGCTGATGAGCTTCAGCCCAGCCTGCTGACGTCTGCCCACACCAGTGCTGCAGCGTTTTCAGCTCGTAGCTGGGGTCAATCTAACAGCGGAGGAGGAGGAGGGTGGTGTTTCAGCCCTCCTCCCAGGAATGTTTTGTGGGGAGACAAGTCAGGAAAATTCTTGAAACAGGGGAGAGTTTTGCATCTTTGCCCTTGCTGCCTATGGACATCCCTTTGCCTCTAGCCACCATTTTCCCTGCTTTGCTTGCCTCCACATCCACACTGCTTTTGCCCCTAGACATCACCCCAGTCCATGCCTTAGCTTGTACCCCCAGTTTTTCCTGCTTAGCTTGCCTCCACATCCACACTGCTTTTGCCCCTAGACATCACCCCAGTCCATGCCTTAGCTTGTACCCCCAGTTTTTCCTGCTTAGCTTGCCTCCACATCCACACTGCTTTTGCCCCTAGACATCATCCCAGTCCATGCCTTAGCTTGTACCCCCAGTTTTTCCTGCTTAGCTTGCCTCCACATCCACACTGCTTTTGCCCCTAGACATCATCCCTATCCATGCCTCTGCCCCTAGCCATAACTCTGCCACCCCTGGAAACTCATGGTGCAGAAACTTTGGGAGCTGACTTTGAGGAACCCTTGGGTTTTGTAGATGGAACTCCATCAAAGGTCTGTGCAGCTCACACACCCTGCTCAAGATATGGTATTGTAGGGTTTCAGCGTGTGTGAATGACGGACAACAGCCTGTGTTTGGACAGATGTAGGCCTTGCTAGAGTGTTTTTAGGCTAGCAGCGACTCCTGTGCACTTGCAAAAGTGGGCGCACAAGCGCCGCATTTTCAACAGTAGCTTCGGTACATTTGGGTATGTTTTCAAAAAACTTTGCACCACTAGGTTAGACGTGGGCCAAACATGGAACGTGTTGGAGGCTGGCAAGCTCCAGAGCCGCTACCAGGTTCCAGCCATTATCACAGGCATAAAAATGCCAGGCCCCAGGTGTAGCAGGGAAAAAAAAATGCCATCTCAGCCAGGATGGCATCCCTGACCTCGGAGGCACTGTGCTGTCTGTCCCCCAAGCTGATGAGCTTCAGCACCGCCTGCTGACGTCTCCCCACACCAGTGTTTTAGCGTTTGCCGCTAGTAGCTGTGGTGGAGGTTGCAGCGTCGTAGGGTTTCAGTCTACTCCTGCCATGAATTTTGGCCTGGGAGAGGAGATAGGGTACCTCAGTTTGCACCCCGGGACCAGACTCCACCACATTCACCCTGCCTGTCATTAAAGATAAGCAGCATCCCTGACCACAGGCGCTTGTCCAAGTGTCGGTGGTCAAGTGGACCTTGCAGCAAAGCGCGGAACTAAGGGCCCACCTGATGTTGAGTGACACGTGCTGGTGCAAGGCGGGGTCGCCACACCGGGAGAAGTTGAGACGGCTAGGGACGGCATAGTGAGGTGCCACAGTTGCCATCAGGTCCGGGAAGGCGGGAGTTTCAACAAGCCGGAACGCCAACCTCTCCTGGGCCAGCAGTTTAGCGATGTTGGCGTTCTAGGCTTGCGTGGGTGGGTGGTTAGCGGTGTATTTCTGCCGGCGCTCCAATGTCTGAGAGATGGTGGGTTTTTGTAAAGAAGCGCCTGATGGTGCCTTTGATGGTGCAGGAGAAGGAGATAAGACAGAAACAGGGGAGGATGAGGGAGAAGTCAACAAAGTGTCGGAGGCAGATGAAGTGATGTCCTGGCTCGTCCTCTGGAGTGCATCGCCAGCACTGTGAGCAGAGGCAGTGGCATGAACGGCGGGCGACGTTTGTCCTGCTGTTGCTGCCTGCCACTGATTCCATTGCTTGGATTCCAAATGACGGTGCATTAAAGTGGTGGACAGGTTGCTCTTCTCAGGGCCCCTACTCGATTTCGAGAGGCAAATTGTGTAGACGACACTATATCTGTCCTCGGCGCATTCCTTGAAAAAACTCTACACCTTCAAGAAACGTGCCCTCGATGGGGGAGTTTTTCTGGGCTGGGTACAAAAGGGAACATCTTCGGACATTCCGGGTCTGGCCTGGCTTCGGCAAAGCAGCTGACCTCTGCCTCTGGACATGTCTCTGCCTCTAGCTACCCTTTTTGGTGCTGCACCTGCCTCAACATCCACACTACTTTCCCAGCTTTACATCCGCCTTGTCCAGGTGGGGTCGTTGTCCTCGTCGTCCACCACCTCCTCTTCCAACTCCTGTCTCGCCTCCTCCTCCTGCACAATGCGCATGTCAACTGGCTTCCCTGACAGCAACTGCGTCTCATCGTCTGTTAGGTCCGTGGAATCGTGAAATGGAGGGGCAGGTTGCGGTACAGTCAAAGGAAGGGAGAACAGCTCTGGGGAGCAGGGACAGTTGGGGTTATTGTTCTGGGAAGATTGGGAATTTTGGGTGGAAGGAGGACAAGACTGTTGGGTAAGAGGAGGTAGAGGCTGACTGGCTGGTGGACAATGTGCTTTAAGCGTTATCCGACAGCCATTGCAAGACCTGTTCCTGGTTCTCGGGCCTACTAATCTTTGTACCATTCAGCCTAGTTAATGTGGAACTTTTGTGCAAAGCGCAGAACTTAGGGCCCGCCTGATGTTAAGGGACACACGCTGGTACAAGGCTCAACTCACCCTAAGTGCCAAAAACACTGCTGGTGCAAGGTTCTATTCATGCCAAGGGCCTCAATCTCTGCTGGTAGCTCAGCTTAAGGTCCTGTAACTTTGTTTGGAAGGGCTCATGTTAAGGGCTAGAAAAGTGAATTTTGGAAGGTCTTACCACATCACACACACACACACACACACACACTCAAAATGACAGTTAAGGGTGAGGGCTTTTGGAATTCCCATTGCCTATTCCATTTGTGGTTGTCATGGGGAACGTGATTTAAAGGGGTGGTTGTTACTGTTTGTTGAGCTTAAATTGGGGTTTGTGTCCATCCATTTGGGGAGTAAAGAAGGTTTCCAGGTATTTTCCCACTTTGATAGAGGTTTTTTTGAATGTGGAAAGTGTGTAGTTGTTAGGCAGTGATGTTGGGGTAATAGAGGGTCTTTGGTGTGTTAGTATGCCCCCAGACATGCTTCCCCTGCTGTCCCAGTGTCATTCCAGAGGTGTTGGCATCATTTCCTGGAGTGTCATAGTGGACCTGGTGACCCTCCAGACACGGATTTGGGTTTCCCCCTTAACGAGTATCTGTTCCCCATAGACTATAATGGGGTTCGAAACCCGTTCGAACACACGAACATTGAGCGGCTGTTCGAATCGAATTTCGAACCTCGAACATTTTAGTGTTCGCTCATCTCTAGTCCTCTTTAATGTCAGGCATTTGGGGTGATTACTTTTGTTTTAGTAACTCCATGTGCCTCATATTAATAGCAGTTAACCCCATCATGTCCCTCACATTAACCCCTGTGTGCCTCACCATAAGAGTTACTGATATGTGAGACATATGGGGGTAAAAATAATGAAGATACTTTATTATTACCTCCATGTCTCTCACATATCAGTAACTCTTGTGTGAGGTACACAAGGGTTAATGTGAGGGACATGATGGGGTTAACTGCTATTAATATGAGGCACATGGAGTTACTAAATTGTAATGCACATGACCAGATTTTTTATCCACAATTGTCCTGGTATAGTGGTCAGCCACTATGGGACATAATACTGTGTGCAGGGGCCACTATGGGACATAATACTGTGTGCAGGAGCCACTATTGGGTATAATACGGTGTGCAGGGGCCTCTAAGGGACATAATACTGTGTGCAGGGGCCACTATGGGACATAATACGGTGTGCAGGGGCCACTATGGGGTATAATACTGTGTGCAGGGGCCACTATGGGACATAATACTGTGTGCAGGGGCCTCTAAGGGACATAATACTGTGTGCAGGGGCCACTACGGGACATAATACGGTGTGCAGGGGCCACTATGGGGTATAATACTGTGTGCAGGGGCCACTATGGGACATAATACTGTGTGCAGGGGCCACTATGGGACATAATACTGTGTGCAGGGGCCACTATGGGACATAATACGGTGTGCAGGGGCCACTATGGGGTGTAATACTGTGTGCAGGGGCCACTATGGGACATAATACTGTGTGCAGGGGCCACTATGGGACATAATACTGTGTGCAGGGGCCACTATGGGGTATAATACTGTGTGCAGGGGCCACTATGGGGTATAATACTGTGTGCAGGGGCCACTATGGGACATAATACTGTGTGCAGGGGACACTATGGGACATAATACTGTGTGCAGGGACCACTATTGGTCATAGTAGAGCGCGCAGGAATGCGTAGGAGGGACTCGATCGAGATCTTCAGTGTCGGGGGGGCCCCGCCATTCCTAGTTACGCCACTGCCCCAGACTATAATAATTGTTCATGGGTGTCCACAATGGGGCATAATACTGTGCGCAGGGGCCACTATGCGGCGTAATACTGGGTGAAAGGGTCACTATAAGGTATAATGTTGTGTGCAGGGGCCACTATGGGGCATAATACTGTGTGCAGGGGCCACTATGAGGTATAATAGTGAGTGCAGGAATGCGGTTGGGGGCCATGTCAAAAGTTCACCATGCGCCCCCACCATTCCTAGTTATGCCACTGACCCTGTCCTATATTGCCCCCAAAATATTAACTACTTTAGCACTCCTAGAGACCCTCTTTTCCCAAATGATCGCTGAAGGCTTGGAGTAGGGGCGGATTCAAGGAGTTGTCAGACCCCAAAATGATTTTTCATACTGATGACCTATACACAGATTAGCTAGTGCAGGGTGCTAGTGTTGGACATACACAGATCACATACACAGGGCATTGTACAGTGGACAGCTTCGAAGACTCAAGCTGCTGGTGGTCGCCCAAACCACTTATATTATAATGCACCATTTGCTTGGAGTGAGGTTCGTGGAGTGGATTATGGGCCATTAATGGCCCTTACTGGCTTAGGGACTGATACTTAGGTGTCTTAGGTGTATAGACCCCATCCTGGATGTCAAGACCTGAAGTTTATCATGTAGTGTGGTGACAGTAGGTAGTCCCCTGGAGCTGTGGGAATAGTCAACCTAGTATGGTGCCATTGTTAGGGGCAAGTACAACTGTACTCAGACCTTTGGGATGGCCTGGTTAGGTTCTGTGTGAGATTAGAGGAGACTGGTCGTCCTGTAAGCCTGAGATATGGCCTGGTGGACATTTCTAGATTAGATTAGACTAAGATGTATGGGGAGAAAGTTGGGCAGCTATTGTGACACAACTATTGAAACCTTGTAATCCCACCATCACTGAAATGGCGCCACCCATTCAGGTCCAGATAGATCAGTCTGTAGGTTGGCTATCTATTGAATTTGTTCTGTTCCTAGCTGTGCCAGTTATAGTTATTGCACCCTAGGGTGCTATCCTAGTGATCTTGAGTTTGACTGTCCTTCTGGATATCTTTCTAGCTCCTGGTGTTTGGTTCCTGTACTATCTGACTTTGTCTGCTATTCTTGGACTTCCAGCTATCACAGGATTCTGACTTTGTGATTTGTGACCCTCACATTATATTCTCGATGGCTGTGATGTCTTCTCTATTATATTACCAGCTGTTATATGTGGTTATTCCTTACCATTAGTCATCAACTAGATGCAACCTGGGTATTCATAGCATGGAATTTCAGATCCATGTACATGACTTAAAGGGGTTCTCCAGGACTTATATGTTGATGTTATATCCAATATATTTTCAATGGTAGTCTGACACCTAGGACCCCTATCTATCAACTTTCTGAAGGAGCCACGATGCTCACAGCCTGTTCCCTGTCCTATATTGATGACATGTTAAATGATCACATTGTACACCAGCAGCTTAGTCCTATTCAAATGAGGCCAAACCAAAACCAAGGAGAGCCCTAGTAATGTGTATAACGCGGTGCTTGGTATCCAGTGAGAAGGCTGCAGGACTCACCCGAAAACTGCAGTCTTTTCAACCATCTAATTTGTGATGGTCCTGGGTGCTGAACTCCCATTGATGACATATTGATGACCTATCCTAAAGATAGTCCATCAATATATGAGAGACAGAAAACCCTTTTAAAGGCTAAATATCTGCAGTTACAGAAAGCTGTAAATGGAAGGTCTACTGAACACTGAGAAGACCGTCACAATGTATTCTCCAATAAGGTGATCTATTAGTCAGGTTTCAGAAGGAAAGTAATGAATTTTGTATAATTTGAGTATAAATGAGGACCAAGTATGTTTTAGGACAGAACAGAAGGTGTATTTTAGTAATAAAGTGGTCCAGTCTTTGGTATGAGGTGTGAGCAGAGGCTTAGTGGGTCAGATCAATCACAATTGGGCTACCATATTTCCAGATATCAACCATTGTCATTGTGCTGCAATTGAAGTTTCATTTTCCTGTACACTATAAAATAATGTGGACCTTTTGAAGGGGGAATTGAGTAAGGGGTCCATGTAGGCGCATAACTTGATGGGGTGCAGAGGGTGCAGGTACACCAGGGTCAGGAGCCTTAGGCATGCCATAAGCACTTGCATCAGTATTGAGTTTGCAGATGCCATCTGCCCATAAGCCAAAGAGACCCACAGATTATCCTAAACAAACTAACGTGGATTAACCTCCTTAGCCCCCGTAACCATCACTATCAAGAATTCACTGTAGGGATGAGGTAGGGGGCCCCGGACAAAAGATTGCATCGGGGACCACAAGACTTTAGTTATGCCACTGGGTCCATGACCAGGATGATGTCATCACCTATGATGGCTACACCCTCTGAGAAAGAAGAGGAACTAGCCATTCCACTTGGCCCAAGTAACAAGCTGGAACCTGTAATACTGTTCAGAAGGATATTCCTTCCATCTGGGCCTTACCAACTGGAAAAGTATACAAAAGAATCTTTGGATTTGGAGTAAATGGTTACTAACTTTTCACACAACTTATGCTCAATTCATAGAATACCCCTGCCTGAAAATAACTGCAAATCACGTTCATTAAAAAGCACGTTTTCCACCCTAAGGCCTGGGGCCCCACGGGACGTAAACGCCACAATTTGCCCGCAGCGGAGACGCTGCGGGAAAAATCACAGCGTTTTACAGTGCAAGCAAAGGGGATGGGATTCATGCGAATCCCATGCCCACTTTGCGGAAAAAAAACGCAGTGCGGACACACTGCGATTTGCAAAGCCGTTGCAGCTTTGCAAATCGAAGCATGTCAATTATATCTACGGAAACACCAGCGGCTTTCCCATAGATATAATTGTAACAGAAAGTCCGCGGAGGAAAAATATGCAAACTTTCTGTTGAAAGCACTGCAGAAAGAACCGCAGTGCATTCACACAGCATTTTTTTCCGCAGCACTTTAGCGCTGCGATTACGGCCCGTGGGGCCTTAGCCTTAAAACTGTTCCAAAGGCTCCTATCTTTTAAACCTGCTGTTCACTAGTTGTTGCTAGACAATGTACGTCCTTAGCGACTGAGACGGGAACGTGAGAAATAGGTGAAGGCATTATCTCTGCAAAGATACTAATGTCATCTCAGTTTCCATGCAGTGCACCCTGACTGGCATCTCTTCAGTGGCCTCTGCAGACTTTCTGCTTCCATTATACCTATAGGAAAGGGATGTTTCTTCTCATTTTCTATGAAGGATACAATAACGTAGTATTCCATATTTTTGTGTGTCAGATAAAAGAACAGAAACTCATTCATATTTTTTTTATATTAATCTCTCTGTAAACAGATGGCCATTCATTTGCATCCTTTTTTGCATTTGATAAATGTACCTGCCAAACAGATGTGAAAAACCTGATGTGAACGGAGGCTAATATATATCAAGCTGGTATATATCAACCTCCAGCAAATGCTTACAGATGATAAATCCTTGGCTCCACATATGTAGACCAATGCACACGGAGTAACGCCGGGCTTGTAAAAATCCTCATTCACAGCCGTACACGCGAGCGCAGCGGAAGGCTCCTGAACACTTCCCATTCATTTCAATGGGAGCGCTCGTAACGCCGGCTTTACGAGCGCTCCCATTGAAGTGAATGGGAAGTGTTCGGGAGCCTTCTGCAGCGCTCGCGTGTACGGCTGTGAATGAGGATTTTTACAAGCCCGGCGTTACTCCGTGTGAAGGCAGCCTTAAGAATCTTTCTTACTATCCAGACAGAACCTTGAGATTCTGGGAAGGTTCTGACATTGGGACATGTGATAGAAACCAGCACCCGGCACCCAAGTTATTCCACCTTCTTACCCAGTAGAGAGTGGGCCACTCTATTGTGCCCCACAGTGACCCCCTTGCAGCCTCTATTATGCCCCACAGTCTATTGTGCCACTGTGGGGCATAATATTTGCTACAGGGGCCACTGTGGAGAAGTGAGAAGTCAAAGATGTCTGTGTTCTAAACTTTACAGAGTCAAGTCGCAGCTGAAAGTCATGGCGGTCAAAAGGGAAGAGGCGGGAAATGTGGGAAGACGTCTCCTGTGAGTATTACTGCACAAAATATTACATTGTATTCACTTTAATGTTACTACTAGCAAACCCCCCCCCCCCCCCCCCGCCTGAGGCGGGCAATCAAAAGATGAACATCGTCACCGCCACCACCCAGTATTCAGGCGGGAGGGGGGGCTGCATTTTCGCAACGTGGGGCCTCAGCCTTAAGAAGCTTACTTACTATCCAGGCAGAACCTTGAGATTCTGGATTCTGGGAAGGTTCTGACCTTGGGACATGTGATAGAAACCAGCACCCGGCACCCAAGTTATTCCACCTTCTTACCCACCAATAAAGAATCTTTTTGTTTCTCAGATGGTTTGAAACATTTCTTTATTTACAGGGTGACAGCTGCAAAGTTTTTCATAAAATGTATATATTCTTGAAATTCAGGAAATATATTCCTTATGTTTTGTAGCCTGGGAACCCCACAGCAGCTTAGCACACTTGGGGAGATGTCATTCATATGGGCATGACACCAAGCTTTCGTCTTCTCATCATAGTATTCATCAGTAAAAGTGGTGCTGAAGCCATTCCTGCCACCCACAATGTAAAGGTGGTCATCTATCACTCCGGTGCCAAAGTTTCTGCACTGCTTCAGTATATTTGGTGCCCTACACCAGGTCTTCGTGATGGGGCTGTAAACCTCAACAGTCTGCAGGCAATTCTGTCCATCAGAACCACTAACCTGTGAAAGGAAAATGAATAACTAGAAAATTTGGTCAATTCCAACAAATCTGTGTAGAAAATGTAAATTAACCATGGATTTAATGTAGCCTAAGCCTAAACCTGAGATTAATCAGATTGACGAAAAAGATGGGCAGGTCTATCTGCTGACTCCATTTATCCTTTAGAGATGGTAAACTCCCTTTATAGGCCTGGAGCTAAAGTTTCTTCCATTTATACTTTAACTAACTTGATGCTGAAAGAGAAAATGTCCATTATCATACCGCAAATACTTCTCCTCTATAGGCCGTGACTCCGACGCCACTACGTCGGCTTTTCATTTGGCTGATGTAACTCCACTGCTTGCATCCAGGATTGTAGATCTCAGCTGTGGACAAGCAATCCTGTCCATTGGATCCACCACATATATAGATCTGAATGAAATAAAGAATGGACAATTATGTAGCAAACAGCTTCTAAATTCACATTGTATAGAAGATTCTTGTAAGCAGGTCCTCTAGACTTAGACATCAAGACCAATTCCTAGTCAGTTATACAGTTTGCAACACATAAAATAAAAGTGTAAAGAATAAAATACAAAAAAAAATTAGCTATGGAAGAACGAACAAACATCAAAGTCTTACTTTTCCATCAAGGGTGGTGGCACCAGCATCCTTCCTTTTCTCATGCATAGAGGAGATTAAGGTCCACCGGTTGGAGTCAGGATTGTAACGTTCAACGTCTTGCCCATCAAAGCCGCCCATGGCATAGATATAATTATTCAGGACTGTAACACTGACATATATTCTTTTATAATTCATGAAGGCTGCTTCATGCCAGGTCTTCTTCACTGGGTCAAAACATTTTACACTTCTCAAGTAGTCCACACCATCAAATCCACCGATGAAATAAATGTGGCCGTTGAGATAGCTGTTGCCATGATAGGCTCTAGGTTTCTCCTCTGCAGATGTAATGCTGATCCACTCGTTGGCTTGGGTGTCATAAGACCTGAGGTTTTTGTTGACTTCTGCGCCATTACAGCCACCAAAAGCCAATAAAATGGCGCATGGTAGGCGTGGTCTTACCATGTTAGGCCCTAATGTGAGGACAGTATTAATAATGGCTTTGCAGTCCTCATTGTCTTTCACATACTTGTTGGCTATGACATTGTCCAGGATGTATTCTTTATTATTCAGGGCCAAGCGAATCTAGCAAGAAATATAAGAGGGTTAAGACGTTTTATTATGCCAAAATATTAACTTTCCTATTGAATGAACAAGCACATTGTACAGATTACAACATGTATCTTTATGCAAAGGTTAAAGGGGTTATACCGGGCACTGGACATCCTTTATTACTAAAGACACCCCTTTTATTATTGTTGTGCAGGGCAGCTGTGGAGATGAGACCTCTTGTTCCCGTACTTCCACGGCTGGCACTCCAACTCTCAGTTTCACGACCAACTCCACCCTATTCAATGGGTCTTTTTTCTCCGAGTAGTGGGGAGTCGGAATATTAGTTATCTCTCATTCACATCAGCGTCTGGATTCCGTCCGGGGGACTCCACATGGGGACCCCCAAACGGAATATCAAATGCAAGTGCAAGCCCTGGTGCAGTAAAAGTCCCCGGATATTTATGCTTGGTGGGATCCATACATCCAGTCCCTGATATAGTAATACAGCATGGAGCCTGGACACTGTTATGGCAACTCTGTTCCTTATTACGCTATACCTAAGGAAGAAGATTTTTCATGTACTCTTTTCTTTCTGCAGGAACGTAGTCTATCCATCTGACAACGGCCTCAAATACTGTGCTCTCCTCTGTGACATTTAATTCATCCTTTTCTATAAGGTCTCTAAGTTCTTCTGGTGTAAACTCAAAGAACTTGTCTGAAGTCTTAACTAGTTCTTCAAAGTGGTGGAGGATAAATGTGAGTCTTCTGGCAGAGATCAGGGCAGAGGTAAGTGTCAGTAACTCTCCATATGTCCATGAAGTTTTCAAGATCAATCTTACGTGCAACAAATTTGCTGCACAGATGGACAATTCCCACGATATTAAACTGGTCAGCCGCAATAAAGAGGTCCATTGCATTTTCAGGGGTTATCTCAACTCTGTTGGTATAGGCATATTCTATTATATGCCACATGATGTTTGGGCGAACGCCTGTTTCTATCTGCATTCCCCAAAACTGTTTTGAAAGAGCCCTGAAAAATAGAAAACACATAGAAGTAAAATATTACTATTACTAACCTGTAAGCATAAATGTAAAATGCTACTAACGGGTAGTTCAGGACCAAGATTTGTTGTGGGTCAAACAAGTTCAGTACAAACCAAACCTTAAATTGGTTTAAAACATAGTGTAGAGTTACTCCAGCCGGTATCAGGCCCTATTTACTTACCAATCCTGGCAGGGGCCGGGATTGGTAAGTGACGCTGCGGGCCCCAAAAACACTATTATTATACTCGGGGGTCTTTTCAGACCCCCAAGTATAATGATCAGAGGCCCAGGAGAGGTAAGGGAACATAAAATACACTGTTACGTACCTCTCTGGGCAGGCTTCGGGCCTACTTGTATGACGTCCCTGACATCACATGACCGGGGCCTGCGTCCCAGGTCATGGGACATCCCGGACGTCATTAAAGATGGCCAACACCACCGAGGAGTGCAGTGGAGCCAGGGATAGGTAAGGGATTGGTATCCAATTATTATACTCTGGGGACTAAAAAGACCCTAGAGTATAACAATTGTTCATGAGTGTCCACAGTGGGGCATAATACTGTGTACAAACATAAAAAACAATGTTACTTACCTGAGCTCCTGCGTACTCCCTTCTGATTTCGGTCATCTTCAATGATAGACCACGTGAGCCATAAGGCCCACATGGCGTCTGGGACGTCACACAAGTAGGCCTGAAGCCCACTGAAGCAAGGAGAGGTAAGTAACAGTATTTTTTTATGTTCCCACTCCTCTCCTGGACCTCTGATCATTATTCTGGTGGGGTCTGAGCAGAAGGAGAAGCAAAGGGAGCCATGAGCAGGAGCCATGATCAGTAAGGCCCATTACCTACCAGAGTTATTCCAGCAGGTAGCTGCCTGTTAGAAAAAAAAATCTGCAGTGGTAGCGGCTGCCGCCGGCCCCCTGATGTCCCGGGCTCTGTGGCAGCCACTACCGCTGCTACCCCAGTAGTTACGCCCCAGCTATAAATGGGGCCTTATATTACAGCACAGCAAATTGCAACATGCAGGAGGACACCACTGGAATATCCATGAAGGTGTGGCAGGACTTGTGTATGAAGATATGGTCTTTTAGCAAAAAGAAGGTCAAAATCACATCTACCATATGCCATATTCACACTACTATTGTTGCAAAACATGTTCACTTCTGTGAATACTACATGCCACTTTATTCCCAGGCGTAGGTGCTTGTACATGGTGCAGGTATTGTCTGTCATGCTAAATTCTGCTTTGCCCTTTGTCAATTACCCCAGTCTACCTTTTCCTACCAACTTCCCACTGGTAAGAAGTTCTCTGCCTATTTAGAAATAAAATGGCAGAAGGCAGGCATGAAGTATTGTGTTTTTCCGGCACCAGTGGAACAAAGCTTTGAAGTAATGCTCTGCTATAGTGCTAACCCAAGACCGCTGCTCTCTAATGCTACTTCAACTGTGGAGATACAATGGAGGCAGGAAGACACTTTACTGATGTATGTACAGAGTATACAAAGCCTTTGCATACTGAAAATGTACAAGGGCGTATCACTGAGGGCATGTGATGTAAAAAGTCCATTATATAAGACCCTAAGTCTCACATTAAAGTTGGAAAAACTCTGCCAGAAATGTTACTAATGTAGATCTGATGCATACGTCAGGTGCTTTAAGTGCAGGTTAACCATTTAATGGCATAACTAATTTTAGATTAAAGGGGTATTTTCATCTCAGGGATCCTATCTATACTGCTAACTAGTGAATTGTTTTAGCAAGGCTGCTTTGTTTGCCTGCTATGTGAAATTATTCCTCCCAGTGTTTACTCATCTTTCGTGGAGCCAGATGTGTCCGATAAAATAGGACAAATGAAGTCAGTCACAATTAGGTAATCTAATTACAGTTTACTGATAAAGCCAGGGGGGCAATGAAAACCAAGTACAATTTCACTATTTTTCTTTCAGTTTTGTTTATATGTTATTAACCATATACACAATGAATATGCAAATAAGCACTGCTTGATCAAAAAGGGAAAGTTGCTCTAGAACTACCTTTTGGAAAGGAGCTTCTAGAGATGGGCGAACCTAACAAGATTTACTTTGTGTTCTGGTTTGGCGGATTGGGTCTCCAGTTCAATAAAACATCTTAGGGCTCCTAGGATCCTATATATAAAACATAGTGTAGAACACTGTCAGGACTCCTAGGAACCTATCTATAAAACATAGTGTATAATACTGTCAGGACTCCTAGGAACTTATCTATAAAACATAGTGTAGAACACTGTCAGGGCTCCTAGGAACCTATCTATAAAACATAGTGTATAACACTGTCAGGGCTCCTAGGAACCTATCTATAAAACATAGTGTAGAACACTGTCAGGACTCCTAGAAACCTATATATAAAACATGGTATAGAATACTGTCAGGGCTTCTAGTATCCTATCTATAAAACATAGTGTAGAACACTGTCAGGACTCCTAGAAACCTATATATAAAACATGGTATAGAATACTGTCAGGGCTCCTAGGAAACTATCTATAAAACATAATGTAGAACAGTGGCGTAACTAGGAATGGCGGGGCCCCATGGCAAACTTTGGACATGGGCCCCCCCAACCGACACCGACGTCGAAGACCTCGACCGGCCCCCTCCTCTGCACTCTATTATGTCCCTTAGTGGCCCCTGCACACAGTATTATGTCCCTTAGTGGCCCCTGCACACAATATTATGACCCTTACTGGCCCCTGCACATAGTATTGTCCCCCATAGTGGCCCCTGCACACAGTATTATGTCCCTTACTGGTCCCTGCACGCAGTATTATGTCCCTTAGTGGCCCCTGCACACAGTATTATGTCCCTTACTGGCCCCTGCACACAGTATTATGTCCCTTACTGGTCCCTGCACGCAGTATTATGTCCCTTAGTGGCCCCTGCAGACAATATTATGACCCTTACTGGCCCCTGCACACAGTATTATCCCCCATAGTGGCCCCTGCACACAGTATTATGTCCCTTACTGGTCCCTGCACGCAGTATTATGTCCCTTACTGGCCCCTGCACACAGTATTATGTCCCTTACTGGTCCCTGCACGCAGTATTATGTCCCTTACTGGCCCCTGCACACAGTATTATGTCCCTTAGTGGCCCCTGCACACGGTATTATGTCCCAATAGTGGCCCCTACACACAATATTATGTCCCATTACTGGCCTCTGCACACAGTATTATCCCTCATAGTGGCCCCTGCACACAGTATTATGTCCCTTACTGGCCCCTGCACACAGTATTATGTCCCTTACTGGCCCCTGCACACAGTATTATCCCTCATAGTGGCCCCTGCACACAGTATTATACCCCATAGTGGACACTCATAAACAATTATTATACTCTGGGGTCTTTTCAGATCCCAGAGTATAATAATCGGAGACCCGGGGAAATGAAAACATAAAAAATTACTGTTACTTACCTGTCCCCTGGCTCCTACGCTGTCTTGTCCACTGTCGTCCTTCTGAAATGACGTCAGACGTCACATGACCCGGGATGCAGGCCGGGTTCATGTGACGTCAGACGTCAGAAAGGACATCAGGAAGGAGGCCTGGCAGGATCGTGGAGACGTAACAGTGTTTGTTACATTCCCTTACCTCTCCCGGTCTGCCAATCATTATACTCGGGGGTCTGCAAAGACCCCCGAGTATAATGATAGTATTTGTGGGGCCTGAGGTGTCACTTGCCGATCCCGGCCCAGCCAGGATCGGCAAGTGAATAGGGTCCGTAATGGCCTATTAAAAAAAAAAAAAAAAAAAAAAAAAAAAAAACAACGCAGCGGTAGCGTCTGTCACCGGGCCCCCTAATGACCCGGGCCCTGTGGCAGCCGCCTCCACTGCCTCTATGGTAGTTATGCCCCTGGTGTAGAACACTGTCAGGGATCCTAGGAACCATTTATCCTATTTCTCTCTCTAAGGCAAACACATCTTATGTCACAATGAATGCAGAAAAGACCCCAGAGTATAATAATTGTTCATGGGTGTCCATAATGGAGCATAAAACTGTGTGCAGGGGCCACTATGGGACATAATACTGTGTGTCTGGGCCACTATGGGGGATAATACTGTGTGCAGGGACCACTATGGGGGATAATACTGTGTGCAGGGACCACTATGGGGGATAATACTGTATGCAGGGACCACTATGGGGCATAATACTATGTGAAGGGGCCACTATGGGGATAATACTGTGTGTCTGGGCCACTATGGGGGATAATACTGTATGCAGGGACCACTATGGGGCATAATACTATGTGTAGGGGCCACTATGGAGATAATACTGTGTGCAGGGGCCACTATGGGGCATAATAGTGCGTGCAGAAATGTGGACCGGGGGGGGGGTTGGGGTCTTCGCGTCGGTTGGTTGGTTGGGGGGGGCATGTCAAAAGTATGCCACGGGGCCCCGCCATTCCTAGCTACGACACTGCTTCTGCAATATATGAATAATCTATAAAAGGGCAGAAAGCTAAAGATGTTTCCATAATGCAGCCATCCTCAGACCCTTACAGTTTTACCTTTCTCTATATCTAACCTCTATCTTAATGTCTATATAATAGAGAGATTATTAGATCATTAATACAGTGAGTAAGTGCTGAAATATCCAAATATTAACTTTGCTGCCATCTAGTGGCAGTTCATTGCATGGACATTTACAGGGCAATGCGGTTTAATCTCGTCATTGTATAATGTTTTGTGAATATAATGCGAAGAAGTGATATCTAGTAAATGTATCTTATACTGACTGTAAAATATTGCAGAAGGTTATAGAAAAATAGAAAAGCAACAATTTACTGTAAACATTGAAAATAGAATAAAATTATCAGTTGATTACTCAAAATGCCATAGAATTCCATAAAATTTGTGACATTGTGGCTTAGGTTATGTTCACACATTGTGTTTGGTTCATGATTTTCCGGCAAAAATGCTGCATTTTCACAAAACTTCTGGGGTTTTTGCCATACAAGATTTGAATGCAGTATAAGAATACAGACTTAAGTAAGACCATCATAAATCGAGTCTTCATTTGTTTCTATATTCCTGAAATCACTGACTATCTGGCATACCGCGGTTGCTAAGCGCAACGACACGTCCACTCCTTGCTGGAGAATTTTTTATCTTTATGTCCTGGGTAAAGGCTGGTGCCATTGTACAAACCCGGGCTATGGAGGCGATACTGAAGCATCTCGTGCAGTCCAATGTGCAGCAACAGGAGACCAACCGTTTTCTGTTGGAGCAGATTACGCTCCAAGCCTGCCTGAACCCAGTTGTATGACCTGATTCACCTGGTGAAAAAGTGGCTGGAACCAGACACCTGTACCCCTGCAAAGATGGTGGAGATGGTGGTCCTAGACCAGTTCACCAGAGCTCTTCCTCCTGCGTTGCAGTGTTGGGTTGGACATGGAGACCCCAAAGATGCCAACCAGCTCGTCAGCCTTCTGGAAAGGTACCTGTCGACTGAGGCGGAACTCTGAGATGACCCTACATTGCGATCATCCCCCAGGAACACCCGGTGAAGGGCACCTCCCGTTAAGACTGTTCCGTTATTTGAGAGCGGAGGGAAAAGAGCTCGTGATGGGTTTCTAGGCAGCCCACCAGCCCAAGAAGAGACTCTCTGCTGGAGAAACCAAGTCTGGTACAGTGTTGGAGATGCCATGAGCGGGGACATATTGCTGCCCAGTGCCCATTCACCTCTGAGCTAATGGGCTGTGACGCTGGTGGGCGTCGATCATTATTTGCCAGACCTGTCTGTGCTGCGGCACCGGGACTAGAGACTGGGCTTCAGGTCTGCCAAGTTGTGGTGAATGGCCATTCTGTCCAGGCACTGTTGGACTCTGGTAGCCTGGTCACTCTGGTGCATGCCAGCTTGATAGCTGGGGACTTTATCATGGACTAACATATAAATGTTTGTTGCGTCCATGGAGATGTCAAGGTCATGTCCAAGGTCACAATGGAGACTATATTAGGTTCTGTTTATTATGAAGTGGGTGTTGTAAAAAACCTTATGCATAATGTGATTTTGGGACGTGATTTCCCTTTGTTCTGGGACTTGTGGGGAAAACGAACAACCACACAGTCAAATGTGGAAATCCTGCCTACACCCAAAGTGCATGAGGAGGGCGACACCTTTCCGTTACAGGTCCTAGCTGGAGAGGAGGATGATGCTTCTTCCCCAGCTCCTGAGCCTAACATACCTGAATTAGAAGTCTCATGTGATAATTTTGGTACTGCACAATTGAGAGATCCCACTCTTGCTAATGCTCGTGATAATGTGACAGTTGTTAACAATGTGCCTCAGGAACCTGATGCTGACCACCAATTCCCACATTTTGTTATTGTAACCCCTGTGTGCAGTTCAAGGCAACGAGGGGTTAACAGTTTGCAGACATTATGCATGCAGGATGAAAGCAATTGTTTATCAAATCCTTGGAGGATGGGAGGGGCTGCTCTGCAAGGAAGACCATGTGCTCAGTCAGTCTGCAGGATAGAGGGATCACAGATGGATGTAAAAGGAGGATCTCTTGAGCTCCCAGAGGCTGAAAGCAAAATGAAAGAAGATTTCATTCCTTCAGAGAAAGGGTTACTGGCTCCACAGGAGGATCTGCTGAAGAGACTGGGTGTTTATACCTTCCACAACCGACGGAGGCGCCTCCCAGCTACACCTGAACATTCTTCCAGACTTAACCCTTTGGCAGCCTGTTGGACGGGATGGGGTTAATCCCTCTGGGACTGTAAGTGTACATTTATTTAGACTGAATCCTATGATCCAGGAGTAAATGGTTCTTGCTAGAGTAATCTTCCTTTAGGAGTAAGAGACTTGTTCCATGCAGGTATGTGCTGTGCTGCCATGTCATATTACAAGGGATAGAGCCTGCTGCTGCTGATAGATGATTGTGGCCAGTATTGGATTTTCTGCAGTGTACTACAGCATCTGCACTAAGGAATCTCACCCTGCTAGGATTTAAATGAGCATTATTAACTTCTGACATATTTCATGTGCACCAACGAACAAAGAGTTTCCCACAACCGCGGCAACAGGCCTTGTATTAAGACTGAGTTTTTTGTGATTGTTATACATTGTCCTAGGGCTTTAGGTTTATCGCTTAAAGGGGCCCTGTCAGCAAAATTATGCTAATAGAGCCCCACATATGCGTGAATAGCCTTTAAAAAGGCTATTCAGGCTCACTCGCGAACTGCCATTAAGTAAAATGGCGAGTGAGCCTGCACAGTAGCGCTTCGGAGGGAAGCGCTACTACGCAGGCACGAGATTTAAAGAGAAGAAGCCGGAAGACACGGAACCAGAGGGCGTCGCTCCAAGAAGACAGAAGAGGCAGGCGTGCCCGAAGCTGACGTCGCATCCTTTATCCCCACCCAGAGTGCACGTTCAGGTAAGTTTTGCATATATGTTTTAATACTTTTATTTAAAAACGGGACCGGGATTAAATGTAACATTTACAGTGCCTGAATAGCCTTTTTAAAGGCTATTCATGCATATGTGGGGCTCTATTAGCATAATTTTGCTGATAGAGCCCCTTTAAAGTATAACCTCTTACTGATGCTATGAATATTATTGCATATTGTACTTCACCATTACTTTTCTTAAGTTCCATATAAAAGTTTCTTTGTTTATACCACAATCCTCTCTGGTGTGTTGGTGTGGATGGGGCTTTCCCTTGTCAAGCCCCGGGCAAAGATCTAAAGAAAGGCACTGTCAACCCGGAAGCACCAGAATATCACTGACAAGGGTGGAGGCACTGCGCAAAGCAAGGTAGAACGGCAACTTATACTTACCCGAACGCCCCGCTACCCGGGGGTGTGGCCAAAGGGGGTGTTACATTGGAGGCCCTGCTGAGATCGATACGAAAAACCAACAACCTCTATACAGTTGCAATGGAAATCTTAGCTGAGAGAGATGTGGCTGAATGGTGTAAGGAGATGGACATTCCTGCAGAATGTAGTTTCGCAGTGACCGGAGAGTTCCATGACACCCTGGATGATGAGGTCATACAAGTGGTGAGCACACTTCACGGAGTAAATCATCCTAAGGTGGTGGACTGGAAGAAGGTAACTTCTCAGAACATGATTTCGGTTTTAATAACGACAGATAAACCCCTAGATAGAGACTGTATACCGATTATTCTAGTTGCACCATGGAAGCAAGGTCAGCGGTGGAGAATCACCTGGCCTTTGAGGTCTGAAGTGGGAGTGTGCCAAGACGAAGAATCTGAACAGGGGGAGTCCAGTCCTGTCCCTTTTAATAATCCTACAAGCACTCAGTCTGATGGAGCAGTAGACACTACTTTTATTCTACTTACTGCCATAGGAAAGTTGGTCGACCAGATTGCAACCTGAAGCAAGTTATCGTCGGTTGAGAATCTTCTCAGGCACCATCCCAGTACCCTCTGGAGAAGATCGGTATGAAACCTGGAGAGATGTCACCATGCAATGCCTGGAAGAATGGCAATGCTCGGATGTGCTGAAGAGGCAGCGAATTGTGGAGAGTCTCAAAGGTCCCGCTATGGAAGTGGTGCAGGCCGCTTGGAGAGGAAAGCCGCAGGCCACTTATCAGGACTACATGGAGGCCCTTGAACGTGCATTTGGGTCGCCTCAAGACACCACTGACCTCTTATTCAAACTTCGTACCACATACCAAGAAGGTGATGAGAAACTGTCTGACTATCTCTACAGATTGGATAAACTTGTGCACCGCATAGTGGCTAAAGGAGGACTTAGCCCCAGTACCTGGGCTATGTCATTGGCAAAGGGGTAATAAAGCCCCAAATCAATAAGGTGGAGGCAATACAAAATTGGTCAAGACCACTGACCAAGAGGCAAGTCCGGGCATTTCTTGGCATTGAGGGCTACTACCGGAGGTTTGTGCCAAACTTTGCCTCTATTGCAGCTCCTCTCACTGACCTGACAAAAGGTGGGAAGGCACTGATGATCCACTGTACTGTACACCAGAGGCAGAGGAGGGGTTCCAGAAGCTAAAGTTAGCTCTTTGCCAGCAGCCAGTGCTGATAGCCCCTGACTTTAAAAAAGAGTTCTTGGTGCAGACAGATGCCTCAAATGCAGGTTTAGGAGCAGTGCTGTCCTAGGTGGTAAATGGTGAGGAGCATCCAGTGATGTACCTGAGCAGAAAGCTGTCCCTTGCAGA
Organism: Leptodactylus fuscus; assembly: GCF_031893055.1. Classification (NCBI taxonomy): domain Eukaryota; kingdom Metazoa; phylum Chordata; class Amphibia; order Anura; family Leptodactylidae; genus Leptodactylus; species Leptodactylus fuscus. The sequence continues at coordinate 123,649,685 of NC_134271.1, forward strand.
GAAAAACTACGCTATTGTAGAGAGGGAATGCTTGGCCATTAAATGGGCACTGGATGCCCTGAGGTATTACCTCCTGGGCAGAAAATTTAAGCTAATAAGATAAGATAAAATAATCCTTTAATAGTCCCACAGTGGGGAAATTTCAGCATGTTACAGCAGCATAGTAATACAGGTACAGGATAATACAGAGTAATATATTACAGACGCAGACACACATAAGCTGAGAAGAGAAGATATACTAGGAGTCCATGGCAGCTAAGGAAAAACGGAAGAGAAAGAGGAAGACCTCATGGTCATCGTCATAATCATTAGTTCTCTGTGCGGAGTGATCTTCGTTTGGTCTGATGTAGATTATACAGCCTGGTCGCGGTTGGAAGGAAGGACCTGCGATAGCGCTCCTTCTCACACTTGAGGTGAAGCAGACGGTCACTTACAGTGCTGCAGAGTCCCATCATGGTCCCATACATGGGGTGGGATTTGTTCTCCTGCATGGAGGTCACCACAGACAGTATCCTTCTGTCACCCACCACCTGTACTGGGTCCAAGGGGCTCCCCAGGACAGAGCTGGCCCTCCTGATCAGCCTGTCAAGTCTTTTTCTGTCCCTGGTTGATATACTGCTTCCCCAGCAGGCCACACCAAAAAAGATGGCTGAGGCAACCACAGAGTTGAAGAAGGCCCTAAGAAGTGTCCCCTGGACTCCGAAGGCCCTCAGCCTCCTGAGCAGGTAGAGTCTGCTGTGGCCCTTTCTGTGCAGCGCCTCCAGGTGATCAGCCCAGTCTAGTTTATTATTGAGGAGCATGCCCAGATACTTATAGGTCCTGACTATCTCAATACATGTTCCTTGGATCTCCACCGGGGTCGGAGCACCTCTTTGTTTACTAAAGTCCACCACCATCTCCTTGGTCTTCCCAGCATTAATCCTGAGCTGGTTCTGCTGGGACCATTCAACAAAATCCCGGTTTAAGTCTCTGTATTCCCTATCGTCGCCATCAGTGATAAGGCCGACTATAGCAGAGTCATCGGAGTACTTCTGTAAGTAACAGCTGGATGAGTTGTGCCTAAAGTCAGCAGTGTACAGTGTGAAGAGAAATGGGGCAAGAACTGTACCTTGTGGTGCCCCCGTACTACAGATCACAGTGTCAGACACACAGTCCTGGGCTCTCACATACTGAGGGTGGTTTGTCAGGTAGTCTAGGATCCAGTTGGACAGGTGATGGTCTACTCCACCAAGGTTCAGCTTCTCCCTCAGTAGCCCTGGTTGAATGGTGTTGAACGCACTGGAGAAATCAAAGATGGTAATAACTTACCATGCTCCTCTTTCATGGATGAAAATGAATAAGGACAGAAATGCAAGGGTTACCAGATGGTTCCTATCCTTGCAAAATTTTTCCTTCAGTGTGGAGCATAGACCCGGGAAATTATTGGGAAATGCTGATGCCCTGTCACGGGTCCATTGTATGATGGCCACAAATGCCTAGTTTGCCAACTTTTGTCTGCTGAGCATTTTGGTAAATGCTCAGTATTGGGCTGGATTTTTAGTAATGGCAGGTAGATTGGTAGTGGGACCTGTCATTCCACCCCCCTACAGTCCACACTTTGGGGATGTTCCAGCAGCGACTCAGCTGCAGAGAGTCTCCTCGTCAAGGGAGGCTTAAGAAGTCAGCTCCAGCAGCAGACTCTGAGCAGAGCTTGGCTGGAGAGACAAAGAAAGAGGTCATATTTTTGGAGCTGTGACCTGAATGATTCAACTGGCCTTTTGATTTCTGTTATTCTAGGTGAGGTAACCTATTCTATGTTTAGTTAGAGCCTAGACGGGCAGGAATTTATTTTTGTATTGTTTCCTTTTGTTGCTGCACTATATTTTTGAGTGAAAATAAACTCTACCTTTGTTTTGGACTAAAGAAACTGGACTCTTGCGTCTACGCCACCCCACCTAGCAACCCCAGACCCTGACTATATATATATATATATATATATATATATATATATATATATATATATATATATGTATAATTTAGAGGAACTGTTATTAAGAGGGCCTTATATTAGTAAGGCTGGAGGAACTATTACTTATAAGGGAAACATTTAATAGTAAGGCTGGGAAAGAGCTATTAAAAATTAGGGGTATAGAGAGAGAGAGAGAGAGAGTGAAGGGTGTTGTCTGGGAATACAAGTATATTCCAGCCAGGCAGCTAAAGGGTGTTTGGTAAAAACTCACACCAGGGAGGTCAGCTGACTAATCAGGTCCTAATAACAGTCTGAGTGTGAAGACTAGCAGTGTGGCACCACACTGACAGAGTTGAACTGTCCAGACTGGACCTCCAAAGCAGGTACTGTGCCACCCATTGTTATTGCCAAGGTGGGAGACTGGTAGCCAGTCTCCTGCATAGTCAGGGAAAAGTTTCCTTACGTTTAAGTTAGTTTCTCAGCCGAGAAGGGTTTTGTTTTGTTTATCCTGTGGCTTTGCAAAAGCAGTGTATGCGTTACATGTGAATAAAGCCTGAACTCATGTGCAATCCAGTGTCTGTGTCCCTGTTTCCTGCACTGCTACAAGCATCTACCTGAGCGATTCCCCACTGTGTATATATATATATATATATATATATATATATAATGAAGGATTATTATTATAAAGGCTTGGGGAACTAATATACTGTATATAAGGGTGAACTATTAATAACAAAGCTGAGGGAACTATTATAAATAAGTGGGGAACTATGAATAAGGCCCGTGTGGGGAAATTCTTGTTAATAAGTAGGAACTAATATTAACTCTTTCCCGACATCCACCATACTTGTATGGCGGATTCTGGGTGTTTAAATGTGGGGGCTGCTCAGGAGCCGGACGGCCGCCATAACCGCCGGCTGTCTGCTGTTTTGTCGGCTCGTCCAAGCCTTCAGTGTCCTCTTCTTCCGACGTGATGGCTTCAAATCCCATGCCTGCATAGTAGCGCTTCCCTCCGGAGTGCTACTCCGCAGGCTTCGGTGCCATTTTTAGCAATGACAGTTCGCGAACGTACTGCACATGCGCAGTATGCTCGTGGAGTTGTGAGAGGAACTGAGCATCCTGAGTGCTGAAGCCTTCGCAGTAGCGCTCCGGAGGGAAGCGCTACTATGCAGGTGTGGGATTTGAAGCCATCACGCCAGAAGAAGAGAACGCTGAAGGCGTGGAAGAGCCAGGACCAGTGGACATCGCTGCAAGACGAAAGAAGAGGTAAGCGTGCCAGAAGATGACATCGGACCGTGCATGACCGCCCAGCGTGCACATTCAGGTATGATTTACATATATGTTTTTAAAGTTTTATTTTAAAACGGGGGTGGCGTTCAAAATAAGATTAGCGGTGCCTGAATATCCTTTTTAAAGGCTATTCACGCATATATGGGGGTCTCATACAGTAAAATTTTGCTGATGGAGCCCCCTTAATCTTTTAAGACTGTATCAATGGCGCTGTGTAGCACTGACTGAAATTCCTAAATATGACGGTGTTGTTGGTATGTCAGGATTTGGGGCCCGCTTTTAATTTTACCCAGGGCCACATTTTGTCTAAAACCATCCCTGCACAAAGGTATGTTTCTCCTCTCATTAAAGATCCCCTACACAACACTATTATTGGTTTGGGAGCCATTTTGGACCTCTTTGCATACAAAGTAGTTGCTACAACCGCCAAGCAATCCCTGCTCAACCTTATTGTAAAATGTATATGTTCTTCAAAATGTCTCCCTGCTGCTGTGTGCCCCAGGTTATACCTCATACCAGACCCCGCCAGGTAACCTGGAGGGGTAAAGCATCAACATGTGCCCTCGCACTGCCCAAATCTATCATGTTGGCAATGCAATGCAATGCTGAGAGAGCCAGAAAATATTATATAAGATTAAGTATTGGCAGCACAAAGTGAGTGTGACCATGTGTGGTTCCTGAAGAACAAGGACTTGGACAGGAACTATGAAGACCCCAGCCATAGGTAGTTAGTAAATCATGTATCAGCCATGAGGGCCCTAAGAGAAGCATGGCATCCCTATTCTTAGTCATTGGTGCAACCCCATGTATGGTGCATGGGCGAACCAAACTATGACTTAGAATTACTTCTCAGTTGTCCATAGTGGCAAAAGGTAACAATCCCTTTGTTGCAAACCAACTTTGATAGAACTTTGAGTATATTCCAAGGTCCGCATTCCCAGTGTGAGAACTGCTAAAGAATTGTCATACCCAAGTTGGAAGACAATAAATGAAGTTCATTAACTAGAAAAAGATCTGCGTCATTCTATAGGAGAGTAACTCATACTAGCTGTCTCTTCCCACGGCTTAAGGAGGACATTGTTCCATGTATTTACAGCTATGCGGCTCACATGAAGGAACGTCATACCACACTCTTTGGAAATATCTTTTCCGCACCTCGGGCCCCTTGTGTTTGGACATGATCTGCTGATCAGTTTCCAAACATAGGCTAAGGATTAACAGACAGCTGCTATCCCGAGAGAGGCGATGAAAGATAGAAATGATTCACTACTTACTCACAGTGAGAATGCTTCAACTGGAGATCAAGATTTCATTGTATCTATTAGCCGCTTACAACATGGTGCTAACAACAGGCTGCTTCATCTCCTGAAAGACAAATGCTCTATGGAGCCGGAGACACTTTAAGAGATCCTATTTACAGTATGTAGTACAGAGAGCAACACAAATAGATGATGGCACAGATTTATCACCAGAAGAATTTTAAAAGTCAATGTTGCCGGACTCTGTTGCCGTAACAGATCCTAAGTGTACATGTGTTTTATAAAGACCCAGAGACACCATGATGTCTAGTACAGGGATACCAAGCACAGGGTTATCACTGTAAGGATATAACAAATGCAGTGATGTCATAGAACAGAGATAAACACAGTGATGTCATAGAACAGACATTATAACTCAGTGATGTCACAGTACAGGGATAATACACAGTGATGTCAAAGTACAGGGATAATACACACAGTGATGTCACAGTACAGGGATAATACACAGTGATGTCAAAGTACAGGGATAATACACACAGTGATGTCACAGTACAGGGATAATACACACAGTGATGTCACAGTACAGGGATAATACACACAGTGATGTCACAGTACAGGGGTAATATACACAGTGATTTCACAGTACAGAGATAATACACACAGTGATGTCACAGTGCAGGGATAGTACACACAGTGATGTCACAGTACAGGGATAATACACACAGTGATGTCACAGTACAGGGATAATACACACAGTGATGTCACAGTACAGGGATAATACACACAGTGATGTCACAGTACAGGGATAATACACACAGTGATGTCACAGTACAGGGATAATAAACACGATGATGTCACAGTACAGGGATAATACACAGTGATGTCACAGTACAGGGATAATACACACAGTGATGTCACAGTACAGGGATAATACACACAGTGATGTCACAGTACAGGGATAATACACACAGTGATGTCACAGTACAGGGATAATACACACAGTGATGTCACAGTACAGGGATAATAAACACGATGATGTCACAGTACAGGGATAATACACACAGTGATGTCACAGTACAGGGATAATACACACAGTGATGTCACAGTACAGGGATAATAAACACGATGATGTCACAGTACAGGGATAATACACACAGTGATGTCACAGTACAGGGATAATACACACAGTGATGTCACAGTACAGGGATAATACACACAGTGATGTCACAGTACAGGGATAATACACACAGTGATGTCACAGTACAGGGATAATACACACAGTGATGTCACAGTACAGGGATAATACACACAATGATGTCACAGTACAGGGATAATGCACACAGTGATGTCATAGTACAGGGATAATACACACAGAGATGTCACAGTACAGGGATAATACACAAATAAGGGACCCACTATACCACTATACCTTTATACCCAAGGATAATACACACAGTGATGTCACAGTACAGGGATAATACACACAGTGATGTCACAGTACTGAGATAATACACACAGTGATGTCACAGTACAGGGATAATATACACAGTGTTGTCACAGTACAGGGATAATACACACAGTGATGTCAGTACAGGGATAATACACACAGTGATGTCACAGTACAGGGATAATACACACAGTGATGTCACAGTACAAGGATAATACACACAGTGATGTCACAGTACAGGGATAATATACACAGTGATGTCACAAAACAGATGTAATAATAAATATGTTGATGTCATAGTAGAAAGATAATGTTATAGTACAGTAATAAAAACTAATCAACACAGTATAGTAACAGTACAGTGCTCATAGATACTGTGAGGATGGAGTCCAGGTATTATAAACATAATGATGTTACTGTACAGAGATACTAAGCTCAATGATAGAATGTCACAGTACAGAGATAATACACACAGTGATGTCACAGTACAGGGATAATACACACAGTGATGTCACAGTACAGAGATAATACACACAGTGATGTCACAGTACAGAGATAATACACACAGTGATGTCACAGTACAGGGATAATACACACAGTGATGTCACAGTACAGGGATAATACACACAGTGATGTCACAGTACAGGGATAATACACACAGTGATGTCACAGTACAGGGATAATACACACAGTGATGTCACAGTACAGGGATAATACACACAGTGATGTTACAGTACAGGGATAATACACACAGTGATGTCACAGTACAGGGATAATACACACAGTGATGTCACAGTACAGGGATAATACACACAGTGATGTCACAGTACAGGGATAATACACACAGTGATGTTACAGTACAAGGATAATACACACAGTGATGTCACAGTACAGGGATAATACACACAGTGATGTCACAGTACAGGGATAATACACATAGTGATGTCACAGTACAGGGATAATACACACAGTGATGTCACAGTACAGGGATAAGGCACACAATGATCTCACAGTACAGGGATAATACACACAGTGATGTCACAGTACAGGGATAATACACACAGTGATGTCACAGTATAGGGATAATACACACAGTGATGTCACAGTACAGGGATAATACACACAGTGATGTCACAGTACAGGGATAATACACACAGTGATGTCACAGTACAAGGATAATACACACAGTGATGTCACAGTACAGGGATACTACACACAGTGATGTCACAGTACAGAGATAATACACACAGTGATGTCACAGTACAGGGATACTACACACAGTGATGTCACAGTACAGGGATAATACACACAGTGATGTCACAGTACAGGGATAATACACACAGTGATGTCACAGTACAGGGATAATACACACAGTGATGTCACAGTACAAGGATAATACACACAGTGATGTCACAGTACAGGGATACTACACACAGTGATGTCACAGTACAGGGATAATACACACAGTGATGTCACAGTACAAGGATAATAAACACAGTGATGTCACAGTAAAGGGATAATACACACAGTGATGTCACAGTACAGGGATAATACACACAGTGATGTCACAGTACAAGGATAATACACACAGTGATGTCACAGTACAGGGATAATACACACAGTGATGTCACAGTACAAGGATAATACACACAGTGATGTCACAGTACAGGGATAATATACACAGTGATGTCACAAAACAGATGTAATAATAAATATGTTGATGTCATAGTAGAAAGATAATGTTATAGTACAGTAATAAAAACTAATCAACACAGTATAGTAACAGTACAGTGCTCATAGATACTGTGAGGATGGAGTCCAGGTATTATAAACATAATGATGTTACTGTACAGAGATACTAAGCTCAATGATAGAATGTCACAGTACAGAGATAATACACACAGTGATGTCACAGTACAGGGATAATACACACAGTGATGTCACAGTACAGAGATAATACACACAGTGATGTCACAGTACAGGGATAATACACACAGTGATGTCACAGTACAGGGATACTACACACAGTGATGTCACAGTACAGGGATAATACACACAGTGATGTCACAGTACAAGGATAATAAACACAGTGATGTCACAGTAAAGGGATAATACACACAGTGATGTCACAGTACAGGGATAATACACACAGTGATGTCACAGTACAAGGATAATACACACAGTGATGTCACAGTACAGGGATAATACACACAGTGATGTCACAGTACAGGGATAATACACACAGTGATGTCACAGTACAGGGATCATACACACAGTGATGTCACAGTACAGGGATAATACACACAGTGATGTCACAGTACAGAGATAATACACACAGTGATGTCACAGTACAGGGATAATACACACAGTGATGTCACAGTACAGGGATAATACACACAGTGATGTCACAGTACAGGGATAATACACACAGTGATGTCACAGTACAGGGATAATACACACAGTGATGTCGCAGTACAGGGATAATACACACAGTGATGTCACAGTACAGGGATAATACACACAGTGATGTCACAGTACAGGGATAATACACACAGAGATGTCACAGTACAGGGATAATACACAAATAAGGGACCTACTATACCACTATACCTTTATACCCAAGGATAATACACACAGTGATGTCACAGTACAGAGATAATACACACAGTGATGTCACAGTACTGATATAATACACACAGTGTTGTCACAGTACAGGGATAATACACACAGTGATGTCAGTACAGGGATAATACACACAGTGATGTCACAGTACAAGGATAATACACACAGTGATGTCACAGTACAGGGATAATACACACAGTGATGTCAGTACAGGGATAATACACACAGTGATGTCACAGTACAGGGATAATACACACAGTGATGTCACAGTACAGACATTATAACATAATAATGTCACAGTACAGGGATAATAAGCACAGTGATGTCACAAAACAGATGTAATAATAAATATGTTGATGTCATAGTAGAAAGATAATGTTATAGTACAGTAATAAAAACTAATCAACACAGTATAGTAACAGTACAGTGCTCATAGATACTGTAAGGATGGAGTCCAGGTATTATAAACATAATGATGTTACTGTACAGAGATACTAAGCTCAATGATAGAATGTCACAGTACAGAGATAATACACACAGTGATGTCACAGTACAGGGATAATACACACAGTGATGTCACAGTACAGGGATAATACACACAGTGATGTCACAGTACAGGGATAATACACACAGTGATGTCACAGTACAGGGATAATACACACAGTGATGTCAGTACAGGGATAATACACACAGTGATGTCACAGTACAGGGATAGTACACACAGTGATGTCACAGTACAGGGATAATACACACAGTGATGTCACAGTACAGGGATAATACACACAGTGATGTCACAGTACAGGGATAATATACACAGTGATGTCACACTACAGGGATAATACACACAGTGATGTCACAGTACAGGGATAATACACACAGTGATGTCACAGTACAAGGATAATACACACAGTGATGTCACAGTACAGGGATAATACACACAGTGATGTCACAGTACAAGGATAATACACACAGTGATGTCACAGTACAGGGATAATACACACAGTGATGTCACAGTACAGGGATAATACACACAGTGATGTCAGTACAGGGATAATACACACAGTGATGTCACAGTACAGGGATAGTACACACAGTGATGTCACAGTACAGGGATAATACACACAGTGATGTCACAGTACAGGGATAATACACACAGTGATGTCACAGTACAGGGATAGCACACACAGTGATGTCACTGTACAGACATTATAACATAATAATGTCACAGTACAGGGATAATAAGCACAGTGATGTCACAAAACAGATGTAATAATAAATATGTTGATGTCATAGTAGAAAGATAATGTTATAGTACAGTAATAAAAACTAATCAACACAGTATAGTAACAGTACAGTGCTCATAGATACTGTAAGGATGGAGTCCAGGTATTATAAACATAACTAGCTGGTACCCGCGACTTCGTCTGCGGTGATTGTAGAAGTGGGTATATACAGGCGTGGGTAAGGTTTTCGTACTGTGTATAAGGTATGGGATATAAAATGTAACTTTGTATCTTGTTTTTGCTAAAATTCAGAGAATACGTGAGACTTTTGTGTTGAAGTTAATTTGTATTTGAGCTGCTATATATACGGTGTTGTGAGAAACGTGACATAGTGACTTTGGGACAGAAGTATTTGAAGTTAACCCTTTCCCGCCGATGGCATTTTTTGATTTTCGTTTTTGACTCCCCTTCTTCTAAACCCCATAACTTTTTTATTTCTCCGCTCCCAGAGCCATATGAGGTCTTAATTTTTCCTGGGACAAATTTTTCTTCATGATGCCACCATTAATTATTCTATATAATGTACTGGGAAGCAGGGAAAAAATTCAAAATGGGGTGGATTTGAAGAAAAAATGCATTTCTGTGACTTTCTTACGGGCTTTGGTTTTACGGCGTTCACTGTGCAACCAAAATGACATGTCCCCTGTATTCTGTGTTTCGTTACAATTCCGGGGATACCAAATTTATATGGTTTTATTTAGATTTTGACCCCTTAAAAAAAATCCAAAACTGTGTTAAGAAATTATTTTTTGAAAAGTCGCCATATTCCGACAGTCGTAACTTTTTTATACGTGCGTGTACGGGAATGTATAGGGCGTCTTTTTTGCGGGACCGGGTGTACTTTGTAGTTCTACCATTTTCGGGAAATGTTATTGCTTTGATCACTTTTTATTCAAATTTTTATCAGAATCAGAACAGTGAAAAAATGGCGGTTTGGCACTTTTGACCATTTTTCCCGCTACGGCGTTTACTGAACAGGAAAAATATTTGTATAGCTTTGTAGAGCGGGCGATTTCGGACGCGGGGATACCTAACATGTATGTGTTTCACAGTTTTTAACTACTTTTATATGTGTTCTAGGGAAAGGGGGGTGATTTGAATTTTTAATCCTTTTTATTTTGTTTTTATATTTTTTTTTACTTTTTTTAAACTTTTTTTTTTTGCATTTATTAGACCGCCTAGGGGTATTGACATGGGTGGGCAGTGTCACGGATTGTCAGAGCGGTGGGGGTCGGCAAACATGGCTGCTCCGGAGCGTTAAAGAGCGCCTCCTGGAGTATCGTTAAGGTGAGGGGCAAAGTGGTAAAGTATATGTATATTAGATTGTGTGGGGTTAGGGGCGAGGCTGTAGAAGGCAATATGAATTTTGTGGCTTGCTATGGTCCAAAGTGTGTGAGATTGCAGAGAAGGTGGTGTGAGTTTGGGTTTTGTGGGGGTCCTGGCACAAACGTATGTGTGCTATTGTGACGAAAAGTAGCCTATTGTTTAATCGGGTGTATTAACTATGTTTGTGGAAAATTTCAGCCAAATAGGTGGAGCGGTTTTTCCGTGATTGAGGAACAAACATCCGAACATGCAAACATCCAAACACACAAACCCACAAACCCACAAACTCACAAACTTTCACATTTATAATATTAATAGGATGATGTTACTGTACAGAGATACTAAGCTCAATGATATAATACAGGTGTAATAAACAGCCATATTGCTCAGTGATGTCTCAGTAAAGAGGTATCAAACACAATACTAGGATAACATGCACAGTGATTCCACAGTACAGGGATTATGTGCATAGTATTGTCACAATATGATGATGATGATTATTATTATTATTATTAGTTCCATGGTGGGTTACACACATAATACAAAAATAAATACAATGGGCTAACTTAGTGACCAACGGTGGAAAAGAAGACCCTGCCCAGATGGGCTTTCAATCTATAAGAAGAAGGGGATTAGAGGCAGTGAGTGAAGGTAGAAGCTGTTCAGGAGGTAGTGTGGTGGCCATTGAGTTATTGAAAGTTGTAGACCTTCCTAAAGAGATGAGGCTTCAGGGTCTTCTTGAAGGTTGTGATGTAGTCTTATGCAGCGTGTTGTAGTCTTATGCAGCGTGTTGTAGTCTTAGACTGCATTCACACGGAGTAAACGCTGGCGTTTTTTGTGTGTTTTTTGCACATAGCGCCGCGTTTACGCCGCGTAGCGTCGCGTTAACGCCGCGTATACGCCGCGTTAACGCCGGGCAACGCCACCGCTAAATAGCGCGGCGTTAACGCGGCGTATACGCGGCGTTAACGCGACGCTACGCGGCGTAAACGCGGCGCTATGTGCAAAAAACACACAAAAAACGCCAGCGTTTACTCCGTGTGAATGCAGCCTTATGCAGCGTGTTGTAGTCTTATGCAGCGTGTTGTAGTCTTATGCAGCGTGTTGTAGTCTTATGCAGCGTGTTGTAGTCTTATGCAGCGTGTTGTAGTCTTATGCAGCGTGTTGTAGTCTTATGCAGCGTGTTGTAGTCTTATGCAGCGTGTTGTAGTCTTATGCAGCGTGTTGTAGTCTTACATAGTGTGTTGTAGTCTTACATAGCGTGTTGTAGTAGTGAGTATAGGAGCTATACAGGAGATGTCTAGAAGGAGGTTGTGTGAAGAGCAGATTAGCAAAAAGTGAAGAAGGAAGTCTTGAGAGATACAATACATGGACAATGTACACAATGATGTCTAAAACAGTATTACAATTGATACAGTGCAAACAGCAGAGTGAAAACGGCAATGTCACAATAGTGGGACAATACTGACGTTACAGGACAAAGAAATATGCACTTGATGTCCCAGTTCATTGATATTAAACATAATGATGTCATAGTACATGGATGATGTATGTAAGCTTGTACACAGTGACATCACAGTATACAAGGGTAGAAAAAATCGAGTGATATCACAAGCAGACATAATACACATGATGTTATTGCGCAAGAATAAGTCAAAAAGATAAGAAAATGCATATATCAAAGTTAACCATGGCGCTCCATAGTAAAGCCTAGAACGCTATATACAGTATAGGGGAGTCCGGAGGAAGGTTCAGCTGGACAAGTGTTCAGATGACCGCTGGGGGTTTGGACAGTTTTACCACCAAACCTCACTACAGATTACAGCTGATTTCCAGGGGTCCAGTGTCATCAGTTCATTGTTAAAGGACCCTTCTAAAAAGTTGGTATTGTACAAAGTGGACATACCCTTTAAGAAGAGTAATACAATGTTATAGAATTAAAATATGCACCTCCACTAGGTTTGCTTCTGCATCGGCAATAATTTATTTTATGTAGATTGTGACGTGAGCCCCACACAGGGATCACGATGTACATGTTTTTTCATCCTATCAGTATGTCTTTGTAGAATGGGAGGAAATCGATGCAAACACGGGGAGAACATACAAACTCCTTGCAGATGTCGTTCCTGGCGGAATTCAAACCCAGGACTCCAGCGCTGCAAGGCTGCAATTCTAACCACTGGTGCCCCACTTCGACAATAATTTGACCTTATATGTGTAGATTCCATTAAGTTTTCTAAGTTACAAATTTTATTTGACAAAACCCACTTGTCAGAAAACCTCCAGCAGATTCCACCATACAATATACATGCGGTTGGTACACGTGCCATGAGTGCACAGACTGGAAAAATCTGCTGTAAGACTTCTCTGATAGCTTATTTTCCCAACCACAAAGGGATTGGACCATTCCAATCCAATTCCAATCCCAAACAGGAAATTTGGAAGACCCCCAAAATCAAGGTGGCCCTATAGGATTGTAGGCGAACGCATATGGCCCGCCTTAGTACAGATATTCAGTTTCTTTACAGTATCTCCTATTATCACCCTCCAAATGAGGATACTTTAAAAAAAAAAATTAATTTTGCTAGAGTAACTTGTAAAGTATTAATTAGCGCAGAATACGGTAATGTCTACTGTATTGATTCATTAACATAATTACAGTAACAGTAAATTCTAATTCCTTAAACAAAGAGTATCATTGAATCACACTATATTTAATAGTCCCCATGAAATGTAATTTGTAATGTTATGATTCATTGCTGATGAGTAGAAGTTCAGGCGGATTAACTAATTAACTCCAAATAAAGTTCTTAACACTGCAAATGTCTTAATTAACACTATAGGAATGACTAAGGAATGATGAAGGTCTCGGTTCGATGGGGAACATCTTTCTATAGTTCTGTTTACAATTAAGTCTATCAAAGACGCATTCAAATAATTTAAGGGAAAATCATGCACGACAACATCCGGCCATAAATCCATAAAACTCGTAATTACTGACTAAAGCACAAAGATCCCGAAACATCTTTCTTGACTATTTAATTGCAGCCCAGATTATGTGCAAGCAATCTTAGCAGATGTCCAAGTCCCAGCATGTTAATGGATATCATGACATGTAATGAGCCAGCTACAGAATGGAAGCTAGAAATCAGAGATCAGGATCTTGGCTAATTTGTAACCAGTTCTTAAGGGTTAAACTGTAGATCTTTAACGCAGTCATCCTCTCAGTATAAAGTTGTGTATACATCAAAAGCTGATGGCCGAAAAACTTGTTTGTCCAACAACTGTTCCTCCTGACTAGGGTTGAGCCGATCTTGAGATTTCAGGATCATTTTTAAAATCCAATTTCCGATCATTTTCCATCCGAACCCAATCCCGATCCCAATATCGATCCTAATGCAAGTCAATGGGATTTTTTAATGATCGAAAATCGGATTTTAAAAACGATCCTACTCACTACACAGCATGGAGTCCAAAAATTGAAGGCTTCAATTTTTGGACTCCATGCTGTGTAGTGATTAAAAAATCCGTCGGCTACTTAGTCCCCCCTGCTATCCGGTTACCTGCACAGAACCGCTGCCACATCCCGGAGCTCCCGGCCGTTGTTCTCTGTCCTCTCCTCTCTCATTCAGATGCTGGCAGAGCAACGTGCACACAGCCCGCCTCCCTAGGCTAGTGTTACTGATGCTGGGAGTAGGCGGGGCTTGATGTGGCTTAGGAGAGTGTGGGCGGGTATAGGGCGGGGAGACGCAAGTGCCCCCACCTCCCTAGTGTTACTGATGCGCGGAGTACGTGGGGCTTGTTGTGCCTACTCCCAGCATCAGTAACACTAGCCTAGGGAGGCAGGGGTGGGCAAGGCGCTCTGCCGATTTCAGAATTAGAGAGGAGAGGACAGAGAACAATGGCCCAGAGCTCCGGGGAGTGGCAGCGATTCTGTGCAGGTAACTAGGGTTAAGCGATCAGGATCAGAATTCCGTTCCTGATCTTTTTTAGGTGGGATTCGGTCTTTTCTGATCCCGATCAATCAACCCTACTCTTGACTTCTCCTTAGACATCCATGCAACAACTAAAAATAATGTCAGGGTACCTGAAACCTACTTGCATCTTCCTAGTAAGATGTAGGAGCCCATTATGTCTCTAGGGGTATGATTTTGGGGGGGAAAAATGGACGCCACTGCTCTTCCTTATAGAAAACCTGTCTTGGTTGGGTTTCCTGCTACTGGAGGGGGAACAGGGCCAGGCAATGTTGCGGTGAGGTGCAATGGTTTCTTTTCGGGGTGTGTATCAACTAGGCAGGATTTCTGAGGTAGTGACCATGGCTACACTACTACCAGAAGATGGTGGAGCAGCATATCCTCTCTTCTCTGACCAATACCATTCTGACAAAAGAATTGAGTATGGTACATGACAGATGGATTGGTGTACCACTGACCTGTATGTCCACAAATGTAAGTGTAAATAAATATGTTGGTATTGTGCACTATTATATAGACACTATATGGCCAGGTTATGCTAATGTTATGAACCTTCTTTGGAGACTGGACATGAACTGTATTATTATTGAGACACTGTATACTAGTGATTACTAGGTGTTATTATACTGATATAATGTAGTCACTATGGCGGTGTTATTTACTGTATGACACAATACGGTATTTATATGCAGTCACAATACTGTAATAATATTCTGACAAGGTGTATGATAGCTATGTAATAAATATGGCAGTGTTACTCAATGATTATGGGAATGTTTTTCTCTATACAGCGGTGTCTTTATATTGTCACAATCTGGCAGTGTTATTCTGTCACTGTATGGTGGTGCTCTTGCTTCATTATATAACTTTGTGGTGGAATGATACATACACATTGAGAAAAAAAAAGAATGCACTGATAGAAATGTTGGACTGCTGCTCGGCAATGTAGTTATATCTCAAGCGGATACATTACCACCTAGATATTAGGAGGTATTTTCAGCAGTGGTCACATGGGGAGCCCAGACAGACCACCGGTATTGAGGATTGTTTGAGCCACTGACAAGCATGCGCAGCTTCCACATTCTCACTGTCCACCATCCAGACATAGGTGGCCCCTTCATTAGACACCCCTATCTGTTAAGACCATTGCCTGAAACTTAGCAAATGGAACTTACCAAGCACCAATCACCATTGATAGTCAGCCATTGTTGTCTTCATTTGCAGTGATGTTGTCAGTGAGAAACCTGGACTGGAACCATTATCTTAAGTGGCAAGTGTTTTTAATCCAACTACAGTTGGGTTCAAGTATGGAGGTCTCTTGGAGAGAGCTTCAGTCCTGCCTCTGCGCCATCTGCTGATATGATGACCCACAGAGCCATTGCATAAGGGTCCATTCACACAGAGGAAAATGGTGAGGAATTTGGTGTGGAATTTCAGCACTGAAAAAAAGCCTCCCGTTGACTTCAATGGGTTCCTCTTTCTGCTAGCAGACAAAGTCACCTCTAGTTGTAATACAAGATACACTTCAATGACATGTGCAGGACATCTCCATACTGTATCTTGCCTGGGCTACCAACTGGCATTTTTCAGCAGGATAATGCTCGCCCACACACAGA
The DNA here is from genome assembly GCF_031893055.1 of Leptodactylus fuscus. Taxonomy (NCBI): domain Eukaryota; kingdom Metazoa; phylum Chordata; class Amphibia; order Anura; family Leptodactylidae; genus Leptodactylus; species Leptodactylus fuscus. Next base: position 123,666,450 of record NC_134271.1, read on the forward strand.
AATGGTTTCTTAGGAAAGTCTTGTTGGTGTGTCACCACTTCACGTCTTGTGTCAGCAGGATAAGTAGAATCACAGTAAATGTAGAGGGCAGAGGCTTCTTCAGAGTCACATACAGTACACAAGTGTGCACAAAAAAGAGTGCACACTGCTATTCCACGGTATACCCCCCACACACTGTGCATGTCTTTATAATAGGGAGGGGAAATAAGTCATTTACATACACCTCTGATGGTAGCTTACTATTTTTGAGAACCAAGGATGCATGATGCATTGAAATCCAACATGCCCAATATCTGGTGTCGATGAAGAGTCAGGACAACATCATAGATATTAGATGGTCAGCCCCCCTGCCAAAATCATGGGTGAATCCAAACTTGTGTGGGCATTGAGATGGTATCTTGCAGGTCATTACTGGACAAGTATATTGTATTCCAAAAACAGGACAGACCTAACAGGAAAGCCTTTCTCAAACTGGGCTCTGAGTATAGAGCCCCTGCCCAGCGCTGTAATGCCGCCATCTCAATGGAACCTAAACAAAGGAAAGTAATGTTTTCCCTTAAAGACTAAACGCCAACTAACTCGCACGAATTATATTATTTGCCTTCTTCTGGATCAATAGAGCATGAAAGTAATAGCTGGAACTTCATGTTTGTGTCTGTTTGTTGAGTCTTACTAACTCTACTTATGATTTCCAACTTATTGTTAAACTTTTCTGATGCCCTCTAGTGGAAATTCATCAAACTTTGTAAGTTCTTTCCTAAAACTATCGGTATATAAATTAATTATTGGAAGTGAAGGAACAATTCAGTTTCACAGTGTCATTTGTCACAGGTTTTAAAGGGATTCTACCATTAAAAACGTTTTTTTGTGTATAAGACGTCGGAATAGCCTTTAGAAAGGCTATTCGTCTCTTACCTTTAGACTTGGACTCCGCTGCGCCGTTCCTTAGAAATACCGGTTTTTACCGGTATGCAAATGAGTTGTCTTGCAGCGATGGGGGCGGGCTCCAGCTCTCAAACAGTGATGAGGGCTTCCCCACCGCTGCCAGAGAATTGTCTCCAGCACCGCCTCCTTCTTCGTCCGCAGCGTCATCTTCAATGTCTTCTTCCGGCGCAGGCTCGTAACGTCTAGGCGTCGGGCCTTGAGCAGAGCAGACTGCGCAGGCGCACAGGCCACGGGAAAATGGCCGCTTGCACAGTATTGTTAGCGGCCATTTTCCTGTGCGCCTGCGCAGTCTGCTCTGTACTTGTCATTTCCTTAGTTTGGCAATGTTGACTTTGATAAATATATATATATATTTTCAAGCTAAAGCTTTTTTGTATATTTCTATTTTCTTCAAAAAACACATATAAATGTATGCCGAAAATATTGCACATTTGTTTAAGGGCTAAACCTATGTCAGATGTGCACTGCTTTGGCATATGTCTATATGGAGTACACTGCGGAAACTACATTGTTTACATTGTTTTCAGTGTGTTTCTATTTTCAGGCATCCATTCTACCCCCACAGGACTTGCTTGGTCCATAATGTTTCACAGATCCATAGGGGTCTTTATTAGAGATGAGTGAGTAGTGTTCGATCGAGTAAGTGTTCGATCGAATACTACGGTATTCGAAATACTCGTACTCGATCGAACACTACTAGCTGTTCGAAGTTTAAGTCTCTTACCTTTAGAAGTCTTCTCCGTGCAGCATCCCTGCGGTGTCTTCCGGCTGGAATTCACTCTGCCTAGGCATTCGGCCTAGGCAGAGCCGACTGCGCATGCAGGGTTAGTAGACGTGGACTAACCGCTCTCAAGATTTACACCAATGTACTATTTCAGTATTCCTATTATCTATGTGGCACAATGTTTTATTGTAATGATATGGTTACTAAGAATACAGATCTGTAGCTGTAATATTCTACCTCTACCCATTTTTATATGGGGCAGCTTGTTTTTATGCAAATACTAATGGTCGGTATCGGGTCTATGTATTTTAATTTATTTGTAATGAATAATTTCACCCAATCGTAAGTGGATAAATCACATTATTTATATTTTTTTAGCTTTCAAGAGGTCTGAAGCGTTCCATCATTGGACAGGCGCAGTCATCCTGAGCATTTTGTTTTTTTGCTTATCCATATCTGTTCAGCTATTCCGCTGATATATACACTGTCTACTAATAAGTACTTGGACACCTGTGGTAGAATAATAAAACAAAATTTCTTCCTATCCAATAGTTGGTAGACCCCAGCAGATGTTTCTTTACGGATGTTATTGAGCGACACAATACTCCCGGATGCCTGGTGAGACTCCTGGTGTATGTGAGCCATCGGTTGGGTGCGGTTTCTCTGGCCAGCACTCGTCGGTCTTTATCTCCCAGTTTTGGGGGTCTGCCAACTTGGGGCACATTCCGACAATCACCGTTCACCTTCCACTTTGTAATCACATAGGCCACTGTCGATTTTGGGCAATTCCGTTCGCTTGCTATGTCCCTTAAGGATCGACCATTTCTGTGGTACCCCACAATTACTCCTTTCTCAAAATCAGACAACTCTGCACTTCGTTGCATCTTACATGCGACTAATGCCAATATACTAATGCCAATGCTGTTTTCTATTTAATGGCGGAAGGCATGACGTACATCACGGCCGCAGAGATCTTCATTTGCATGAGTGTCCAAATACTTATTGGTAGACAGTGTATAAGAAAATTAGGATATTCTAGCCAAACATGGTTTCTTTGTAGGAGGGTCTCTCTGTGATGGATGTTATGCAGTGTTAGCGCCCACTTTGCTATTATACCCTAATTTGCATCAACTCTAAAAAGCCTTATAACTTTGGAATAGTTGAATGGATTGGATAAATAAAACCCCATAATGCTGAGGGTTATGATTAGAGATGAGCGAACAGTGTTCTATCGAACACATGTTCGATCGGATATCAGGCTGTTCGATGTGTTCGATTCGAATCGAACATCACGTGGCAAACTCCAAAAAAAATTGATTCCCCTCCCACCTTCCCTGGCGCTTTTTTTGCACCAATAACAGCGCAGGGGAGGTGGGACAGGAACTACGACACCGGAGGCATCGAAAATAATCGGAAAAAGTCATTGGCTGCCGAAATCAGGTGACCTCCATTTTAGACGAATAGTGGATTTGAAATCCGGGTCATATGAGAATGTGAACTTTGTAACTAAGAGACAGGGATAGCTGTACAGGCAGGGATAGCTAGGGATAACCTTTATTTAGGTAGGAATGTTATTAAAAATGCACGTAGGTATAGGTGGCACTACTCATACAGAGGTATATATCTGCACGGGAGACAAAAAAACGCTAAATATGGTGGTGCTCTAAGTCCAGAGTAAAGAAGCATGTGAAAAAATGAATAGAAAGAATTGCTTGGCACTCACCGAAAATAGCGTAAAAAGTTGAAACTTTATTGAAGAATGTCCATACAAAGTTTTAAAAGCGGGAGGAGGCACGCTCAGCAACCGGGCGACAGCTGTTTCGTATATAAAATATACTTTTTCAAGCTCGTCAATGTTGTAGGTCTTCTGTAACTTTCAAAGTAAAGGTCAGAAACTGTGGATGAAATTTGCACCCATAATTAACGCGGCTCACATGTTAATTATGGCCCCACCATATAGTACAAAGGCCCATTTATGCCCGCCCCCATTTAATTTCCCCTTTTTGCCCCATACAGCACAATGACCCCTTATACCCCATATAATGGTCCCCTATACCCCCATACAGTAATCTTTTATTCCCCCATATACTGTATTGGCCCATCATATTCCCATAGAGTACAATGCCACCTAATGCCCCCCATATTATGGCCACTTATGTCTCCATACAGTACAGTGCCCCATATAGTGGTCCCTTTTGCCCCATTCATCACCTTTTTAGTCCCCTTAGAATGGTTCATATGCCTCTATACAGTACAGTGCCCCTTTATTCCCCAAATAATGGCCCATTAAGTGACAATATAGTGCAGTGCCTCCTTTTGCCCTCATATGACAGCCCCAAATTACCTATACAGTATAGTGCCCCATTATGTCTTAACTCCTCCCCCTGCTTTATGGGGAGAGTTTTGGTGAAGGGTCTGAGGATCTTTGAATAATAAGTGAAAAGTGACATCAACACTTACATCTCAGCTCTATCAGTGCAATGAGCCCTGCAATCTGTATTGATGGAAGTTCTCATTGCTGAACCTGAGTTGGCCCCCGGCCCCAGCACCTGTCCAGGTATGCCTGGTGCTAGCATCAGCCCTGAACAAGACTTCACCTCACAAGAAGTCATTTTAAAAAACATATATTAGTAAGTTGGACATTTTACTGCCCTATGGCAGACCATTGATGATTCCTCTGCACCCCAGTTGTCTCCCTTAAAGGGAACCTGTCATCACAATTTTGCCCATCAAACCATCACCAGTACCTGGCAGGGTATATTTCCTGTTGTCCATTGCTGTCTGTGTAGTGTTAAAGCAATGCTTATATCAATTGAAAATCCAATTTTATTCCATATGCAAATTTGCATTTTGCAGTCAATGGGGTGGAGAACTAAAGTACAAAATCAAACTCCCCACAACCCCTCCCCTCCTTTCTGTTCCAATGCACCTCCCCTACTTCTGTGACATCAAAAATACTGTCCAATGAAATTCCACGCCTATGCAGTATAAACGAAGGCAGATGTGCATCACTGGTTTGAGATCAGTACTGCGCATGCGCCATGTATTTGAGGTCAGTGTCCATAAGGGGAATGAAGTCACCAGGTCCTCTTCTGAAGCACACACCCTTCCTTTCTCTGCATGCATGAATTACACACACAATGGCCCTATCATAGAGCACCCTGCGCATGCGCAGCACTGATCTGAAGCCAGGGACGTACACTGAATAGAGCTGATCTCACATAGGCCAGCGGAGGTGCAAAGGAGCCAAGAGGAGGAGAGTGGACCAATAGATGGAAGTAGTGATCTTACATTACACAGACAGCATTGTACATCAGTTTAGATGTCCTGCCTGGCGTGTTGAAAACCTACAGTCCTTCGATATAATTTGCATTAGGATATCTCATAGCTTTTCCCATTACAAAAATAGGACTGGTTTATCTGTTAAGTATTATTTGTAGCTTGCGGGTCTGCATACATAGTATAGCCTAGCGCACATAAATATGCATCATTCTGGTATTTCGGCTTATGGGGTAAAAAAAGAAAGGAAAAAAAAAAAGAGAAGCACTTCGTTCCATTCATTAGCATTTTGTATGACATCTGCTAGATTGTGACATTTTCACAGTTTCCATCATTAGAATAGGTATGTAAGCTTGCACTGACATAAAGGATTTCTTAAGATTAAAAATAGAAAATTGAAATGATTATGTAAACTACAGCTTGAAAACTTTTCACAAGTCATTTACATAGTCTTTCTTCTCTCCCTCTGCTTCGGAGGAATATTTCTGGTAAAACATTAAATGCCCTTGTTATTCTGCTAGAAAACAAAATAAAATCTGCATAATTCCCTGACAAGTGTGCGCTGCATACATTCTATATGTGAACGTTTCCTAAGACTGTGCAATTTTAGGAGTTCGGCTTTAAACATATTTTGAGATGCAATATTTATTTTTTTTTTAAAGATTTTTATGTTTTAAACAGCTTGTCTATGTACTATTGTGTACATTGAAAGATTCATCAAGTGCCTATACCAATGTTGTGGCGATAAATAGTCGCTGATTTTTGTTAGACGGCACTTACAACAAAAAAAAATGTTGCCAAAAAGTTGGTGTTGCAATGCCATGACTAGAGATGAGCGAACAGTAAAATGTTCGATATACGTTTCGAGTAGCCGCTCAATATTCGACTACTCGAATCGAATATCGAATCCCATTATAGTCTATGGAGGGAAAATGCTCATTTCAGGGGTAGGCAACATTCGATCAAATTATACTTACCAAGTCCACGAGTGAGGGTCGGGCTGGATCCTCCGAGAAGTCTTCTCCTTACAGCGTCCCCGTGGCATCTTCCGGCTCTGAATTCAATTTGCCAGGCATCGGGCCTGGGCAGAGCCAACTGCGCATGCCCGCACTACAAGAAATTGTAGTGCAGGCATGCGCAGTCGGCTCTGCCCAGGTCCAATGCCTGGCAGAGTGAATTCAGAGCCAGAAGACGCCGCGGGGAAGCTGCACGGAGAAGACTTCTAAAGGTAGGAGAAGAACCAGCGTTGATTGGCCGACTGTATAGCATTCGGCCAATCAATGCTAGTTCTGCATCGATCTTTTCCATTCGAATAGCGAGTGGTATTCGATCGAGTACGAGTATTTCGAATACCGTAATATTCGATCGAATACCTACTCAATCGAATACTACTCACTCATCTCTAGCCATGACCAATTTTCAAGGTACATAAGCCAGAGGTGGATAAGCCAGAGCAGCAACCTACTCTATTCTCCCTATTTAGAACACACGTACACCAGCTCGGGGTTGGAAGAAATATGGTAACTTTGGTCAACGCTAAAGTGTTTGGCTAGCATTTGCGTTTGGTAATCCATTCGGGGAGTCCACCAAACGCATTGGCAAGCGATGTGTGCAGTGAAAGCACACAGACCCCATAGACTATAATGGGGCCGTGTGCTGCCCGCACGAATCATGTGGACATGAAACTAGATCACGAAGTACTTTCCTGTCCACATGTTCCGTGCAGACACCGCGCGGAGAGCACATGGACCCCATTATAGTCTATGGGGTCTGTGTGCATTCACTGCACACACCGCTTGCCAATGTGTTCAGTAGTCCTTTCCGAGGGGTCCCCATGCAGACTCCCCGAACGGATTACCAAAACACAGATGTAAAGGAGGGGTGAGAAAATGTTATCTCAGATTGCAAACTACTTGTGAAAATCGACTTGCTTGGAACTTCAGAAGGAAGCAGAAGATGAACTAAGTTATGTTCACTCTAGGATGATGACTTCAGAATCAATGATGATGTATTTTTCACCACCGACATATCACGGGTTTGTCGAGTTTTTCACTTGATAGATGGTTACAGCATGTTACACTGTTACAGCTGACATATTGCAATGCAGACCTAGTGTTACAGAATTTACAGAGGTGTTCACATTGGCAGCATAGGCTATATGATGGATATGACTAATTATTATCTGTCTTGATTGTTTTATTTAGTGTCTGTTCTTACCAACGTTGAAGAGGTTGTGCCATTACCAACATTTTCCCCTATCCATAAGATAGCCCTGTGAAGCCTGATCAATTAGAACTACGACAACATAACTCAGGGGTCTTGAGCCCCTAACAGCCCCATGAGTGGCACATCGCTGCGGCCGGACCACTGATTGCAGGAATAAGCAAGCTTGTTCTGTTATTTCACTCAGAAGAAGAAAAGGATCCAGATTGACCAGCTATACATCCATTTGTTCAGGTTTTGTCCTGGTTCTGTGGGGTTCCATGTATGCTGCAGCTCACAATATTCTAGCTGTGAAAAGTAATGAAAAGATGTAAAGCCCAGCAAAATACACATCTATAGTACAGCCTGTAGCATGCTTATAGGGAATGAATGCTGGGACTTGTGATCTAACCGAACTGAATGAACTATTGAACTAATATGCTAGGAGAACAAGTGATGAAAGTCTAATTCAAGCAGATGTATTTGGATGAGCACAGTAGCGCCACCTATGGTAGTTTAATGGTACAGACTCATGATGAGTGAGCTGAAAAGCAGTGCAGCACCTAGTATGGCAAATGGGAGGAGTGGATTGGAGGAGGGGGTGATATAGCACAGCAGTTTCTCCTGCAGACTCACTCAGTGGCAAACACTACTTGCCTTTTAGTTCTTAATGCTGGAAAAGCAAAGCACAAAAACTAATGCATGAGTGAAAGAAAGTCTATGTGTATAGCTTCATGCAACTCGCCTGTTTTTTTATGTCTTGTCAGTCCAGAGGTCCAGTTTATTCTGTGCTAAGTAGGAATGTGAACTTAAAGGGATCCTATCATTAAAACTCAATTTTTTCTGCCTACCACGTAGGAATATCCTTAAGAAAGGCTATTCCTCTCCTACCTTTAGATGTCTTCTTCGCGCCACCATTTGGTATATAATCCAGTGTCCGTCAGTATGCAAATGAGTTCTGTCGCAGCACTGGGGGCGGGCCTCATCGATCAAACAGCACTGGAGGCGTCCCCAATGCTGCGAGAGAACTCTTCAGCACCTCCTCCATCTTCTTCAGGAACGGGTCTTCTTCCGGCGGTGACTTCAAACTTCTAGGCTTCGGGCAGCCGACTGCGCATTTCTGCCGGCCACAAGAAAATGGACACCTACAATACTGTGTAAGCAGTTATTTTTTCTTGTGGCTGGCAGGCATGCACAGTCAGCTTTGCCCTAGGCCCGAGGCCTAGAAGTTTGAAGCCATTGCCAGAAGAAGACACGAAGAAGACCCTTTCCTGATGAAGATGGAGGCGGCGCTGGAGAGTTCTCTCGCAGCACTGGGGACGCCCCCAGTGCTGTTTGAGTGCTGGGACCACCCCCAGTGCTGCGAGAGAAGTTATTTGCATACTGACAAAAACCTGATTATATACCGAATGACGGTGCGGTGAAGACATCTAAAGGTATGACAAGAATAGCCTTTCTTAAGGCTATTCCTACGTGGTAGGCAAAAAAATTGAATTTTCTTTTCTGTAGATTGTGAGCCCCAGATAGAGCTCACAATGTATATTTTCCCTATCAGTATGTCTTTGGAATATGGGATGGAAATTCATGCAAACACGGTGAGAACATACAAACTCCTTGCAGATGTTTTTTTGCCCTTGGTGAGATTTGAACACCAAGACTCCAGTGCTGCAAGGCTAACCACTGAGCCACCATGTGGTCCCTTGAATATTAATAATAGGATTCCTTTAAGGAGTTAGTTCACTATGAAGCTCAGTTCACGTCAAAATAATAGCTCATGAACTTCTCATCACTACATTGGATTTATTAAAGAGACTGTGCCATTACAGACACTTTTTTTCGACATGCCACATGATAGACGATAAGTGTCATATCGGTAAGAGTCTTACCATTGGCATTCCCAGCGATCAGGAAGACTGGAGCTATCCGTCCCCATGAAGCCCTTCTGAATGAAGCAGCTGTGCACTTGCATGGCTGGTGCTCTCTTCAGTTCTAGAGATGAGCGAGTACTGTTCGGATCAGCCGATCCGAACAGCACGCTCGCATAGAAATGAATGGACGTAGCCGGCACCCAGGGGGTTAAGCGGCCGGCCGCCGTCAAAGTGGAAGTACCAGGTGCATCCATTCATTTTTATGGAGCGTGCTGTTCGGATCGGCTGATCCGAACAGTACTCGCTCATCTCTATTCAGTTCTATAGGGCTACCAGAGAGTACAGCCCCAGCAATCACATATACGTGACTGTATCATTGGTCACACTAGTGTACTGGTCCAGGTTGTTTAATCCTGTCTAAAAGCTAGACTTTTTAGACTAGACAATCTTAAACTTCATCAGATTTATCAGTGTCCGATGCAGTTTGATAAAAAAAAAAGGGGTCTGAAACGCTTGATAAATATGGCACGCAACATACTAGATGTTTTTTGGGGCAAAGTACACCAGAATTCTGGCACATTTTGCTTAATAAATCACCTCCACTGTGGCTGATTTGCAGAGAGGAATCAGGGGGACTTTTGGGGACCCCTTCTCTTGATCACTGAGGGTCCAGAGCCAGACCCCAATAATTGAACATTTATCTCCTATGTAATAATGGCACAACTCCTATAATAAGTCCAATGTGGTTTTTGCTGGACTTTTCACCTGCAGTCTGCAGTACATTTCTTGTGAAAAAAACATGGAATCCCAACAGAACCAGGACAGAACCTGAACAAATGGACGGATAGTTGGCCAATCAGGATCCTTTTCTTCTTCTGAATAAAATAGCAGAGAAAGCTTGCATATTCTTCCTTCTCCATAGAAACTGAAATGAAAAAAGTTGTCACAATTGTAAACGGAGTCTTAAAGGGAACAAGTCACATGGAAAATACAATGCAATCTGCGGGCGGCATGTTATAGAGCAGGAGGAGCTGAGCAGATTAGCATAAGAAGTCCTTAGGCTAAGTCCCCACGGGCCGTAATCGCAGCGCTGCGGAAAGAACCGCTGCGTGAACACATTGCGGTTCTTTCCGCAGTGCTTTTAAGAGAAAGTTCACAGAGTTTTCCTCTGCGGACTTTCTCTTAACATTATATCTACGGGAAAGCCGCCGGCGTGTCCACACTGTAATTTCTTCCGCATGAATCCCATCCACTTTGCCTGCACTGTACAACGCCACGTTTTTTCCCGCAGGGCAAATCGCGGCGTTTACGTCCCATGAGGCACCGGCCTAAGAGATGTTTATGAGCAGCAAATTTGTACAAATACAACTGAGAAGCGGTATCCTATGCTGCAGTAGGAATGTAAGCACGAGTATGGGGTAATGGGAGAATTAGCATTCAGACAAGCAAACATTTGGCTGACAGCTATTGAAGGTGTATGGCCAACTTTAGCTCATTCTGCTCATACATACAAGTAGTAGTCTTACTTACAGGAAGGCAAAACAGAGATGGCCAATTGACCCCCGGGCCAACTGTTGTTAGCTTTGTTTAGTAGTTGAACAACATCCATGGGTCATTGCTAAATATATGCCATTTGCCATTCCGGAGACATCTGGCCTTTGTTTTGAATGATGTTATAGAAGCTGCCAATGGTGAATTTCATAGATTGACTACTCTAACTGTAAAGAACTCTTTACTATGATAATAAGATGTAGAAAATGCTGAAAAGTAAGAATTAGTGTTGAGCGAATAGTATTCGTCGAATACCTCGCTCCCATAGGAATGCGTGTAAGTGGCTGAACACCAAAGGGTTAAATATTTGACGGCCGCTTACACGCATTCCTATGGGAGCGAGGTATTCGACGAATACTATTCACTCAACACTAGTAAGAATGCATCCAAAAAGAGAAGTGTTTATTTTCGTCAATTTACAAAATGAAGTGAAGGAAATAGAAGTCGAAATCCCATCAATATTTGGTATGACCACCCTTTCGAGAAGTCCTCAAGTCATGATATGACCCCCACAGAACCCTGATCTCAACATCATCCAGTCTGTCTGGGATTAGATGAAGAGACAGAAGGATTGGAGCAAGTCTACATCCACAGAAGACCTGGGCTTAGTTCTCCTAGGTGTCTGGAACAACCTCCCTGCCGAGTTCCTTCAAAAATTGTCTAAAAGAACTCACCGAAGACAAATGGTCACTGCAATTATTGATGGGGTTTAGATTTCTCTTTTAAGTGTCAAAGATAAACTATTAATAGAGATGAGCGAGTAGTACTCGATCGAGTAGGTATTCGATCGAATACTACAGTATTCGGAATACTCGTACTTGATCGAGTACCACTCACTATTCGAATGTAAAAGTTTGATGCAGAACCAGCATTGATTGGCCGAATGCTATACAGTCAGCCAATCAACGCTGGTTCTTCTCCTACCTTTGGAAGTCTTCTCCGTGCAGCTTCCCCGTGGCGGCTCCCGGCTCTTCATTCACTCTGCCAGGCATCGGGCCTGGGCAGAGCCGACTGCGCATGTCCGCTTGTAGTGCGGCTCTGCCCAGGCCCGATGCCTGGCAGAGTGAATGAAGAGATGGAAGACGTCGCGGGGACGCTGCAAGGAGAAGACTGCTTGGAGGATCCAGCCCGACCCTCACTCGTGGACTTGGTAAGTGTAATTTGATGGAACGTTGCCTACCCCTGAAACGAGCATTTTCCCCCCATAGACTATAATAGGGTTCGATATTCGATATGAGTAGTCGAATATTGAGGGGCTACTCGAAACCTCGAGCATTTTACTGTTCGCTCATCTCTAACTATTAACCCTTCTATTTTGATAGTATTCTTACTTTCAAAAAAATTTTCCACAATTTCATCTATGGCTTGAAATTCGTCCCCGTACCAACCTCATCTCTCTGCCTCTTCCATTTTGCTCCTATTTGGTTTTCCTACGTCCTTCTGCGACATAACACTTATCTCACAGGAACATCTTCATCCAAAGCCTTACCGTTTAGTCATCTTATTGGATTTCTAACGTCTTACTCATGCCATTTGCTTTTTATATATCCCCATACGTTTTTTTTTTCGGAGGACTGTACAGATTGCTTGGAATATAAACAGCCTGTGACGTTGGGAGATGTTATGGAAAAGATGGTTTGGAAAAGCTGCACGTGTCACCTAAAGCTTTCATTCAAGAGCTCAACCCAAACAGCAAAACTTCAAGCAAGTCTGTCAACTCTTAAGTTTTAACAAGATCTCGGTGATGAAATGTCTGATTTTTGTTAGTAGAGTAGAGCTGGACAAGGCGATTGCTCAGTGAGTGAAGCTTGCACCAATACCACTTTTCTCTGACAGATCTGCTCATTGATAATGAACATCTGGGGGCTTACTTATTTAATTATTGTCTTTGCTAATTGGCATACTACGCTGAATAGTCGCGAAGCACAGAAGCGCCCATTTGTAAGCTGCCAATCACAGCTGAAGGAGAAAAAGACTTATTTCTTTCCATGTCAAATTCATTTGTTTATGAGTGGCTGCCAAAAGAGGGAGAATATACTATAATTATATAGTGAATGTAATGCAAGAAATATATAATGCCCAAGCTTTTTCACTCAGCTTCGGGTCCTTGTGTGAATGGGTTTCAACAATGGCATCTTGAGAAAATAATCCCATTTCGCTTTGTACTGAGATGGGCTGAATAACACAACTATCAAATTATTTTTGTGGCTGCATTGAATCAAACAGTGGCAAATTCCTTTGTCACCTCTTCAGAGAGGCATCTTGAGCTATGACAGTTTTTCTTGTCAGTGACTGTACGATTTTAATAAAGGACTTCATCTGTGTTCGAGATTTTACCTCCAAGACAAGTTACTTTTATTTCGAAATAGATCATGCAGCCCCTTCGCCGTTCTAGATCTAAGAAGTTTTTTCGTCTTCATTTAAAGGTAAACTTTAAATTATGTTTATGTGTGAGATGCTAAGGGTAGAGGTTGCCGGAAAACGGAGGGGGTTTTTGTTGAACATTTGGCTATATTTTTTGAGCCAAAGCCAGGAGTGAAATTTGCTGAAGAAAGAAGTATAGGAAGGTTTTTTAGATTTTTCTTTCCTTGGTTTTGGACCAAAAACTGCAGCTTTTCTACAATGTGTGGCCATAGACTACATAGGTTTTCTAACGCTTAAAAAATGGGCCAAGGGAGTGAAATACCAAAAAATAACAAAAAACTTCTTAATTTTTTAATAAATACAGCGCCATTCCAGTGTTGATACTCTGGTACTCCCCACTAGTGTGGGTTATATCAATGAACTGGTCGGTTGATCCCAAGATTTTTGGGGTTTGCCAACCACAAATTACTTTTACGCTCTGAGGTCTCTTCAGTCCACCTCACATCTCTTGGTACTTGGCGCTGTGATCTTCTTCTGGTCTCTTCCAACTTCTTGGGTGATGTCACTAGCCATGGGAGACTAATGGGGCACATGATTGAACCTTAAGGCTGAGGCCCCACGTTGCAGAAATGCAGCTTTTTTTGTTGTAGATTTTGCTACAATTTTTTTTTTCCTATCAGTATGTCTTTGTAGAGTGGGAGGAAATCCATACAAACACGGGGAGAACATCCAAACTTCTTGTAGATGTTGTTCCTGGCAGGATTCAAACCTAGGACTCCAGTGCTGCAAGGCTGTAGTGTTACCCAGTAAGCCACCATGTTGCCTCTTGCTGTATTATTTTGAGCCTAAGCCAGGCAGGAGTGGAATGACCAGAAAGTAGACGTATAAACACTTCCTATATACAGGGTGGCCATAATATAACCTCAGGTGTTTGGAGTCATGTGCAGACTGACCCAATGGACGGAATTGCCTGAAAATTTGTGTGTGTGCTAATCAAGGCATGTGGAAATGGACGGCATGAAAAAAAAACATAAAAAATTTAATACGAAAACTCCCCACCAGGGGATAATGTGCTTCTATACAGTGAGTGTGCAGTGCAAAACCCGTCTCTCGATACTTGGGGATGTCCCATTTGGATCACCGACTAGCATGACTGTTCAATGTGGCCGCCATCATGCATGGTGAGCATGGTCATCCTATGCAGAATGTACTTGACGCTTGCGTGTGTCTCTGGTGAGATGCTGCGCACTTCCAACGTGAGGCGGTCTTTGAGGTCAGGCAGGGTTTTGACAATAAACACGCTCCTTCAAGTGTCCCCACAACCAGAAATCACAAGGAGTGAGATCCGGACAGCGCGGTGGCCACACTTTAGGGAATGAGCGGCTCAAAATCCTGTCATCGGGAAAATGTACTTGAAGAGCGTTCTTCACAGGATTTGCAATGTGAGGAGGGTCTCCATCCTGCATGAAGGTGATCGTCTGCAGACACTGCCACTGTTGGAGTTGCGGAACGACCACTGTTTCCAGGATTGTCCGGTACCTTGCTGCTGTGACGGATTTTTTTTTTCTTTTCTCATGCCGTCTGTTTCCCCATGCCTTGATTAGCACACATACAAATTTTCAGGCAATTCCGTCCATTGAGTCAGCCTGCACACGACTCCAAACACCTGAGGTTATTTTATGGCCACCCTGTATTTCCCATTCCTTTTGTAGCCATGCTTAGCTTTGGCTCAAAAAAAACACAGCAAAATCTGCAACAGAAAAGCTGCATTTCCGCAACGTGGAACCTTAGCCTAATGGTCATATGGGGTGTTCTAGATGACACAGGGGATTCCAAGAAAGGTGAGGGAAGGTAAGTAGCAGTGTTTATTATTTTACTGCCCCAACCTGGGCATCTCCTTATTATATACTGGGGTCTGTAGAGAACCTAGAGCATAATAGATTTTTGGTTGGAACTGAACAAGTTCTGTCTGAAAACGTATTCACAAACCAAATTTTATGAAGTTCACCGATCTCTATCAACTAACTGCATGGCCACTGTAGCTACTAGTTTCAGTGAAGTGCCACTATGGCCATTGACTGGCTGCAGAATTTCCATGGGCTTGTCATAGTTGAAGCCCAACACTGCGTTGATGATATCCCTGACCATCCATGTGACCACTGCGTCCAATCACTGGCTTCAATACTGTAGAAATTGGCTAATGCAAAAATTGACTACCCAACAAATTCTTGCTAGTTGTTTCCTTCTCTGACTATGTTTATAACATCCAATATTCTCCGGCACGGTATGGTTTTGAACTCAATGTATTTCCAGCAGAAAGCCCCTGTGGCCAGCCACTTACTCCAGGATAATGGAAGAAGAATCCATGTGTGACATATGTTCTTGTCTTTAGGTATATAATGTTTGGTGATTATTTAGTCTACGAGGATGACAGTGATGGGTATCGCTCAATGTGAAGCCTGACTGTGATCGCTTTATCCTGCTTTAGTCATATGTATAAGTCTGTTATTTATGTGTGCAGCTGGCTGATATATATAGCTATGTCTAATTGCCTGTGATTCTTGTAATAAAGGTAATCTGTGTGTTTATGACAGCGAGTGTTACCAGACAGGCTGATGTGGCTCGAAATGTTTCAATGTTTTTGGTGTCGTATGCGTTTTCCTACCTGTTTGTTTTGTTCACCTTAGAAAATAGAAGCTTATTAAATATCACTAGATTTCCAGATTTTTTGACAGGATACTTAAGTGCTAAAGTAATTAATGGATATGATTCACAGCCAGCACATTAAAGAAAAAAAAAGAAAATATAAATCATGTCATGTGTTTTATCTGACAGCATGAAGTAGGGAGTTAATGGAAATCATCTAACCCTTCGTATGCCTGAAGCGTTGCATCCAACAGTGCGGTAAGTAGATCAGAAATGACTGCTGACCAAGCAAGTGCTTTATAAAATAGCCTTTATTCTGTTTATACATGCTTCCAGTAGGGGCGCTGTTGAGAATTTTTGAGCCAGGAGTAGCCAAGGAGTCTGGGTTGGGCACAGTTATCACGGTTGGTTGTAGGATGCGGGAAATGGTAGACAAGTGCTCTGTTGAAGAAGTAGGGGACACAATTTTTTACAGTGGTGGGAAATGATACATAGGTGGTGCTCTATGATTAATTTGGAGGTAGGTAAGGGTTCTATAGAACTATAAGGTAAGGGTTCTATAGAACTATAAGGTAAGGGTTCTATAGGGGACTCTATCCGGGAGGCTCTAGGGGTGAGACAATAGGAGGCAGAGGCTCTATGGGGAAAAATAAATTGACCATAGGAAAAAAACTTACATAAAAGAACTCATAGGGGCAAAAGCTACAGCTCCATGATCTGCACTAACCTAAGGGTCCATTCACACTGAGAAATTTGGTGTGGAATTTCAGTGCTGAAAAGTCAATGGGAGGCTTTTTTTTCAGCGCTGAAATTCCACACCAAATTCTTCACCATTTTC
This sequence comes from Leptodactylus fuscus, assembly GCF_031893055.1. Taxonomy (NCBI): domain Eukaryota; kingdom Metazoa; phylum Chordata; class Amphibia; order Anura; family Leptodactylidae; genus Leptodactylus; species Leptodactylus fuscus. The sequence continues at coordinate 123,682,867 of NC_134271.1, forward strand.
CTCCGTGTGAATGGACCCTTTGGTTGGAAAGCTGTGACTGTAGAGTCTGTATTTTAATGATTATTCCAACTATGGTGCACCCCGCACATGTAGAGATCATTGCAACATGGTACCCAACCAATCCCCAGTAGCCAGAAAAAAAACTGCATTTCTAAGGTACAAGTATTAATATTAACAAAATTACAACTGAATGAAGAAAAGAAAATTGTAAATTCCATCATCATTTGGGGTTACCTTTTCGCTTCCATCAGTTCTTCTCAGTACTTCGAACAGTTTTTGAAGGAACTTGGCAGGGAGGTTGTTCCCACCATCTTAGAGAACTAAGCCCAGATCTTCTGTGGATGTAGGCTTGCTCCAATCCTTCTGTCTCTTCATGTAATCCCAGACAGAGCGGATGATAATGAGATCTGTAGGGGCCAAATCATCACTTCCAGGACTTCTATTTTTTTTTTTTTTTTTTTTTAATGTAGATTGTGAGCCCCATATAGACTTGACAACTTATATTTTTTTCCCTATCAGTATGTCTTTGTAGAATGGGAGGAAATCCATGCAAACACGGGGAGAACATACAAACGCCTTGCAGATGTTGCTCCTGGCGGGATTCAAACCCAGGACTCCTGCACTGCAAGGCTGCAGTGCTAACTGTTGTGCCACTGTTTTGACCTTGGACTTCCATTTCTTGTGGGCACTAAAGGTTGAACTTAAAGGGGTTGGCCACTTTCAGACCACTATTGACAAACAAATGTACAATGAAAACATATACAATTTTCCCATACACTTTCTGTATCAATTCCTCACGATTTTCTAGATCTCTGCTTGCTTTCATTCATTCTGTTACTTCTAGCGGATAAAACTCTGACCATGGTCATGTGATTTACAGTCCATGGTCATGTGATGAGCACACAGGTGCACAGCTGATCAGTATCCCTGCGCTATGCTGAGGAGGACCAAAAGACCGAAACAGCGCTGTCCATAGTTGGGAATCTGTTCCTTTTGGAATAGAAATACTAATTTGGCAATAAACTCCGCATCATGTCAGTAGGCTTTTTAGCTGAGTCACACATGATGTTAAGGGGGCTGTTCCTAGAGGGCAGCATACAGAGTGCACTGTTCTCCTAATTACATCCTGGAGAATAGATTTGCATATTTTTTACCCAGCTGATTACCAGGCAGATGTCTGATTATTGAGTTGTGACTGTAACGAGCGGCACCTATGTGCTCATCACATGACCATGGACCGTAAATCACATGACCATGGTCAGAGTTTTATCCTCTAGAACAGGGGTAGGGAACGTACGGCTCTCCAGCTGTTGCAAAACTACAACTCCCAGCATGCATACTTGCTCTGCTGTTCTTGGAACACCCATGGAAGTGAATGGAGCATGTTGGGAGTTGTAGTTTCACAGCAGCTGGAGAGCCAAAGGTTCCCTATCCCTGCTCTAGAGGTAACAGAGTGAATGACAGCAAGCAGAGATCTAGAAAACTGTGAGGAATTGATACAGAAAGTACATTGCAAAATTGTATATCTTTTTATTGTACATTTGTTTGTCAATATTGGTCTGAAAGTGGCCAACCCCTTTAATACCATTGCTTGCATGTTTGGGGTTATTGTCCTGCTGCAGAATAAATCTGGAACCAGCCCAACACTTCCCTGATGTTATAAACTGCCTTCTGTTACAGCCAAATTTGAAGAAACCCCATGATAGGGGCAATGATGAGGACGGTAGATGCAGTGGTCAGCCGAGGACACTTAGTGCAGCAGATGAAAGTTCCTACAAAAATTGCATGCAAGTATACCTAGAACAATTGATGCTTGAATCTTGAAGACAAATAGGATGTAGGATGGAAGGATTTATTAAGAAGAAACCAGACTTATTTACTGAAAGTTGGGACTACCAATAACCGAGACACTGTAGACCCCAAAGGTATAGTGGTCAAATGTTTTCTAAAAAAAAAAAAAAATCTATTCACAACTGTTAGAGAAGTACCCCAAAAATAATTTGGACACAGACTGTCCCTATAGATCATCTTTATGTGGGGGAAACCTAAAACTAATTGTTTAACTCCACAGGGAAGGAAAATATAGTCCTCAAGAGAAACCAGGACTTCAACGCTAGAAGACAACAGTGCTAACCACTGGGAGCCGCCATGATGCCAAGTGACTTCCCTCTTTTAACCCAGAATATACTAATGAGACAGTCTCTATACCAGGGAGTCTACACCCTGCAGCCTAGGGGTCCCCTAATGTGTCCCTTTTTGCTGTTCTGTGCAGCCTCAACCATCTGTGACGCCCCGTATATTTAGGATTCCTCTTGGTTTAGTATTCCTTAGAGGTAAAGTTGGTTGTGCATTAATGTGGCAAGATCTATGAATGAAGCCTCGGGCCAGGAATGGCTGTGAACCGCTGCTCTATACCAAACATTGTTCAATATTCTAATGCAGACAAAAACTCTTCCACAATATTATTGGGATTAAGACTGTGGCACATGGGTACATTTTAGGGTTCTAATGAAAACCAGAAGAATTGTGAATGTACTTGGAAGCTGTGATCCTTCCTGCAACTCTGGACACATGTAAGATCAAAAAGTATAAAAAAAAGGTTATTCAACAATTCATGTATATTGTATCTATATATGGAACTATATCCAAGGGAGGAACTGTAAAATCCTTACTAATATTATAAATGTGAAAGTTTGTGTGTTTGGATGTTTCTGTGTTTGGATGTTTGGATGTTCCTCAATCACAGCCAAATGGCTGAATGGATTTTGGGGAAATTTCACACATACCTACATATTGCCAAGGAAGGAAACATAGGCTACTTGAGATGTTGCTCACTCACCTGAAATCGCCACCGTGACCGGCAAAAGTTGTCTTCGGCTCCGCTGCAGGACCTGACATGACGTCAGCGCAGGTCTTTCAACGGGCCTCCTATTGGGGCATGGCGGTGTGTGGGCGGGCCGCAGGGACAGCAGAGCAGCCCCATACGTTGGCAGCGATGTGTCGGTGGGCCACGTGAGCAAGTGCACACTGAAGAACATGGCGGCTGCCCGCATCTCCAGAGCGCTGCTGCCATGCCAGCCGGCTGAACATTGCCTGATGCCGGCTTACTATGTGGCTGTACTACCAGCCGTGCGGCGGAGAGCCACACGTCCCCGCGTACTGTGCGGCCGGAGAAGCAGAAGTCTGGGAAAGGAGTGCACATGCTGGCTGATGTTGCGGCCGCGCCACACATACCTCCCCAGCATCTACATGGTGAGTGCAGCGGGTGCAGGGAGGAGGGGTTTTGAGTGTGCGGAGTTTGGGGGGGGAAGGGGAAGTGTGATGGGAGGTGGGGGTTCAAGGGTAGGCCTGCGGGGCAAGTGGGGGGGGGTGTTGCACTGGCTGAGGCCATTGTCGCGTGCCACGGAAGGGTCCGGCTGCTGCGCGTGGGCAGGAGAAGTGGCCGCGGATGTGCCACAGCACAAGAACGGCATCTGCGCTGCCGCTCATGCGGTGGGGAAGAGGGAAGGTGCGCGGGGGAGGGTGGGACCGCGCAGGAGGTGAGTCACGCAGGGAGTGAGGGGACCACAGACGTTGCTTGTGGCGCGTTACTGCCGATATCAGTGTGGTCACTTGCGGTCACTTTTGAATGTGGTAGGGGAATCTACCCATATTTGCTCTCTAATCATTTGCCCCTGATAATTCCAACTTTTGATGAAACGCAGCGTTGGGCAGCTATTTAGGGTGACGGTCAGTTTAATAAGTTTCATGTCTTTTGCTAGACAAGCAGCATCCAGGTCCATGTCACTCACTAAGTACCTTCAGACTTGTCAGACTCTATTGGCGTGGCGTTAGGCCAGTAACCTCGGGTGAGATGGGTTCTGGAGGACCTGATTAATTTATAGTGAGAAAGACACTTGTTTAACCTGGCTATTGGTCTATCTGACATGTATTGGTATGGTTGAGGGAGGCAGATTACTAGTGTGAGGGAATATCAGTGACTCCACTCTCTATATAGCCTGCTATTTATACATTTGAGACCCTCATACCTCAGCCTTTATATTTAAATCTGACCTTCTAAATCAATCTTTTGGTAAATATATCAGTTATTATATATGGGATGAAACTAATCTTAGTGAATATAGTGACCATAAGCCGTGATCCACTGTTGTTTTGAATTTTGAAACACATTTGGATACTATTTTAAATTATTTAATAAAAGTGAAGTTTTATATATCTATTTTCTAGCAGTTCTTGTCAGTGAATCTAGTTTGCAATCTAGAAGTACGCATATCTTTTGAATCAGTGAGGGGTTCAAGAGTAGGCCCGCGGGGGAAGTGGGGTGGGGGGCCTCCGGGGGGTTTGTGTGTGTTGCACTGGCGGGGGCCGGCTGCTGTGCGTGGGCAGAAGTGGTGGCCTTGGGTGCGCCACAGCGGAGGAACGGCCTCGGTGCTGCCGCTCATGCGGGGGGTAAGAGGGCAGGTGCGCGGGGGAGGGTGGGACTGCGCAGAAGGTGAGTCGCGCAGGGAGTGAGGGGACCACAGACAAGGTCACGGGTAATGCTAGTACATCTATAAGTAAAGGATTTCATGGTTATGTTTCATGTGTCGAAGTGCATATCAGGTCATGATGTAAGCAGCTGAGCTCACAAGTTCTAAGAGGTCAGGGCGGGTTCACACCTGCGCCCAGTCTCTGATTTGTGGGTTTCCGTCTTCTGCCGACAGGAGACGGAAACCCGGCAGTCAGTGTCCGCCCTTGAGCATTTTGTGCTCACCGCAGTGAAACGTTTTTTGTTTAACCGGACACAAAGTCCTGCATGTCCGACTTTGTGTACAGTTAAAAAAAAATTGGTTTCGCAGAAGACACTCACGGGCGCTCATGGGCGGACACTTTGCAAACCCGTTCAAATGAATGGGTTTGATAAGTAACTCCCAATTTCCGTCTCCTGTCCAGTTTCTCGGGCAGAAGACGGAAACCTGCAAAGCGGAGATCGGGCGCAGGTGTGAACCCGCCCTCACTGATTATTTAGGAGGCGTAGAATAATAGAGGTTATCAAAGCATCTGTCTAAAAAGACATAAAGTAAAACAGTAAGAGTTCCATGGTAAACATTGACAGTTTAGGTAATATCTGACAAGGACATTCTCCATCTTGGCTTCCTTTCGTTGAGCATTTTCTGAATGAGACAAGTTCCATCGCACTCTTGCATACAGGTGTCAACAAGAGAAAGTGGATCATATAACAAATAGCTTAAATATGATATGAGACTTGGAAGAATATCTGATATGACACCTGAAAGAAAACGCCGCAGTGCAAAGTACACAGATCTAATCATGTTATGGATAATTGACTATCAATAATTTGTGGGAGAACAAACAAATCAGTAGGAACTGTAGCCGCTGATGGAAATCACTATTTATTTGTTTTAGTTTTACACCTCTTTGTACACGCTCCATTTGCTAAAGCTATGAAGGACTGAATAGGTTGATTTGATTATATTACGGTCGTAACCATAACATCGCAGCCTGTCCAAACACGATTGAATAATAGATCTTATGATGTGGCTTCTTCTTCATCATTATTTGCTTTCTTCATTTACACCAAGAAGCAGAATGTTTCGGCTATGTTGTCATTGCTACAACGGAGCAACAAAATCTGAGGCATTGCATTAGTTTAAGAATGTATTTCTGAAAAGATACAAGTAGGCGTCAAGTAATGGGAACATGGACAACAATCATGAATTCACATGTACTAATCCTTGTGATGCATAAGAAACTAGTTAGACTTTTTTCTTGTGCGAGTACAATACAAGGAACCTAGCAGCCAGTACATTGGGTAAATAAGTAATTCCATAACTCAAAATGAACGCTTCTTAAAAGACAACATGTCACTAGAACAGGCCCTTGACAAATATCCCTAATGCCTTGTGAAGCACAGAGCGAGGCATAAGGCATAATGTGAATACTTAGGCTCTGTTTAGCCTCCAAATATTAGCATGCACATAACACATATACATTAACATCACACGTGCATACATACACATTACACATTATATACTCAACTTCCCTGCAGAGCACTCATGTCCCATAGGTGGATAGAAGTCATGGTGAGCATAGGTCAGCACCTTTCATGCAGAGTTCTTCCTCCTCTCTCTTGTGTCAGATCTGAGAGAACTGTTGCCTGGATCAGGTTACAACAGCTGGTAAGGCGTTCCAGCTGCTGTAACTTTAAGAAAAAAATACTGTGTCTTCTTAGTTTTTATTGCATATGGGTTTTACTCATGTAAATAAGGTGATGAACATGCAACAAGGCTCTTAGCATGAATAATTAGTGCCACAACTCTGAATGGACATCTATTAAAATAGAAGATAGAACAGCCCCATAAACAGAACATTGTTGAGACACTAGAGTAGATGTCCACAGCAGAGAGCAAAGCATAATATGTATAAGTGAGTTTGAATTCATGATATATATATATATATATATATATATTAACATTACACACAAGTATACACAATGCAAATATACCGTAACATTACACACTTATGTACATATTATATACTCACCTCTTTTGCAGTGCAATAACATCCCAGCAGTGCAGAGGAGCCATATTGAACACAGAACAGAGCCTCCCTGCAGACTTCTTCCCCCTCTATTTTCTGCATAACGTGACAGAGCTGCTGCCTGAATCAAGTTACAACAGCTGGTAAAAAGCTCCAGCAGGTGTAACTTAAAGGAACAAATCCAGTGTCCCTTTACCCTTTTAGCGGTATGGTGTTTATGTATAAATGTTGTAGGAAATGTCTTGTGTATGTACATAACAACAGGCTCATTACAGTAGGTCTATTGTATACATGAGCAATTCTACAACTTAAAATGAACGCCTCTTAAAAGAGAGCATATAAGTAGAACATAGTAAATAGAGTATTGTTTAGACCCAAGTGTAGACTTTCACAGCACACAACAAATCAAAATGTGCGTAAGTAATATCTATTCTCGCTCTCAGCCTCTATATATTAGCATACACATTACACACCTATACAGTAACATTACACACACATACATACACATTACACAGTATGTGCTCCCTTCTCCTAGAGAACAATCACACCCCGTCATTGGAGAGGGGCCATGGTGATGCGTCAGAAGAAAACAATGGAGCTGACTGCTGCTCCCGTAGAGAATTAATGGAGCAGAAGGGCGCATACTTGGCTACCCCTCCATCAGGACTGGAAAACCAGAGCCCCATTCTCAGGATTGGCAGGGGTCAAGCAATCAAACCCTCAAAATAATGAAGTTATTCTGTATCCTATCGATAGGGGATAACTTCAAAACCGGCTGCAACCTCTTTAAGGACAAGATATAACTACCAGTGTGGGAGTATAAGTTGATAAAGCCCACCGCCTCTGTTAAAAAAGTCTCAGATGTCAAAAGGAGCAAATATTCCCAGTGGTACTCAAAGACTGAGAAGATAGATGATGTCCCAGAAACAAGTTCAGGCAAAAATAATGGATTTATCTCACCCAGAGCTCTTGTGGGTGTCAAGTGTCCAAAGGAGAAAGTGGTGGCAAATTCCAGGTAGGATTACATCAAGGGATGGCATTGCAGAGCTGGTTTTGGTATAGGAAAGGAGTCAGAAACCCATTGATCATGATAGACAGGTTAATCACCAATGGGTCCTACATAGGATATGGGCCATAAGACTCTTTCAACATCATCTGCATACTCAGAGTGTGAATTAAGTTGAAAACCATTGACTCCATGCTCCACCATTCACCCTTATACACCAAAGACCACTTTAGGCCTGCGGCCTATAAGAGAGCATTTCTCTATCATAGGCAGGACAATAACATCAATGTGCATGCTTGTCCTGCCAGACTGTGCCTGCCCTCCAGCTGCCTCTACATATAGTCTACTTGCCATGAGCATATAGTCTTCTCTGAACCATCCCAGCACCAAGATCCTCTGCAAAACCCAATGGCAGGACTTTGAACTCCAGTACTTTTAGGGACGTGTATAAGGTAAGAGAGCCTATTCCACTGCCAACACAGTGTATATATGTATGATATATTATCTGATGCACAATATTCAAAGTATTATCCATGTTAACAATATTAGATTCCTGCAAATTATTGACCTTCAGCTGCTGAACTACAACTTACCTGAACCTGGAGATAGCTGATGATGGACCCAGGGATTCCAGACATGTCATGACTAGGGTTGAGCCGATCCTGACTTTTCAGGATTGATTTTAAAATCTGATTTCCGATCATTTTTTCATTCGAACCCGATCTCAATCCCAATTCCGATCCCAATGCAAGTCAATGGGATTTTTTTTATTAATCGGAGATCGGATTTTAAAAGCAATCCTATTCACTATACAGCATGGAATCTAACAATTGTCAGAATCCAGGCTGTGTAGTGAATCACTAAGTAGCCAGAGGATTTTTTTTTAATCCTCTGGCTACTTAGTTCCCCCTGGTGTCCACTTACCTCCAGAGATGGCTGCTCCGCTGCTGTTCATCTAGCTGCCGCTCCAGCTGCGGTCTTCTTCTCCCTTCGCTGCCCCCTCCCTGCCAGGTTAGGAGAGTATGGGGGCGGGTTAGGAGAATGTGGGCGGGTACTGGGAGGGGAGAAGTGACGTCTCCCCGCCCTGTACCTGCCCACACTCTCCTAACCCACCCACACTCTCCTAACCTGGCAGGGAGGGGACCGCGAGGAGAAGAAGACCGCAGCTGGAGCGGCAGCGAGGTGAACAGCAGCGGAGCAGCCATCTCTGGAGGTAAGTAGCTACGAGACATGTTAGTTTACTCTCCCATTAGAATGAATGGAGGCAGCCGGCGCGCAGGGGGTTAAGGCTGTGTGTCAGCTGCTTCCATTCATTTCCTATGGAACCGCAGCAGAGCCTTCACACTGAGTATACACTATATACTCAGTGTGAAGGCATTGTGGGAAATACTACTGATCCCGATCCCACCTAAAAAGATCGTGTTTGGAATTCCGATCGCGATCGGGAAATTTTCTCGATCGCCGATCGAAATCCGATTTTTTTTTCCGAACACGATCGCTCAACCCTAGTAATGACCCTGGATCATGTTATCCGATGCAAAGTTTGGGTCATTCTGCCCCCCAATGATCTTATAGGTAGTTAATTACCTGTGAGCTTCATGGAGGAAAGTGCAGAATGACCTAAGTGATGGAGCGACCCAGGGGGTCATGATATTCCCGAATCCCCGAGTGCATCATCAGCTCTCTCCAGGTCCAGGTCAGTAAATTACTACTCCCTGCACAACCCCTTTAATGATGGAGGATTATCATTAGCACATTATCATGTCTGAGCAGTTGCAGTCATTGTTCCTTCCAATGTACTTTGCATGGGCCTATTGATTTGTTATTTCGCTCTTCAGCCCAACCATTGATCCATGTGATAGGAACTTTACTTGTACAATGGTGGTTTAAAACAGCAGTTCCCAGCAGCAGGCAGGCAGGTAAGATAATGCTATGTTCTGCTTTAGTAAAAAAAAAAAAATACTATAGGAAATGTACGACAGACTTTCTGACATTCATAGCGATCACAGCGCTCCAAATACTGCCTAGGCATTTACTAAACCAAACTATAAGCTGTCGAATGTAAACTGAACCAATACCAGAGCCCACCTTGTAAATCGCCTGCATATTACTGTCTGGAGATACAAGGCATGCAGGAGAACGCAATGACTGATGCTACAAGTCACACGGCATATATCACCGCTCGGATGTGAAGAGTCAACCACAAGCTGATTTGCAGAATATAATTAACTTGAGAAAATATGTAAAACATTCTTAATCCGTCAATGGACAGTTTATTCTTTTAACATAACAGACTGTAGGTTCCCTGTTTGACTTGCGACTGTGCGCTTCACTTGTTCAGATTTTTCTACCCAGCATTTCCAACTTGGCAGTAGACGTCCACCCACACAGACATGACTAAGCGTGCCAAATGACGATCAAATGGAATATGTGATGAGACACATGGAGCTATAGCTGCAATGTCCAACGCATCTTCCATATGAGCTGAAGATTCATTATCTCTCTGAATCTTAAAAAAAAAGAAATACTTCCTTAACACGGGCCCCATGCTGTGACAATGACTGTGTTGGTGTAAATAAACAAATGACTTAGGAAACCTTGCAGAAATGATACTATACCAGAACCTATGTTTAGCCTCTGCATCGCACTGTCACGGAAAACATGCAGTTGGTGTATTTTCTAATTATTTTACACAAATGAAATAGGCTGAGGCCACACATTGCAGAAATGGAGCTTTATTATTGCAGAATTTGCTGCAGAGCCAAAGCCAGGAATGGATCGAGCAGAAGGTAGAAGTATAAAGAGCTTCCGAAATATTTCCCATTCCTTTGGTAGCCATTCTTGGCATTGGCTCAAAAAATTGTAGCAAAATTTGCAACAAAAAAAGTTGCATTTGTGCAACGTGAGGGCTCAGCGTTAAGTAGGTTTGAGATAAATAGCACACCCAGAGAGGGTGGGGATGAGTTAAAATAAAACAGAAGTGATACCCACCTTGGTCCATCGTTGGGTTGACGTGTAGTCCCATGCAATTGGCATGTACTTGTACTTGCAGATGTTTTCAATGGAAATCATAGGTGCAGTCATTGCTGATACATCCATGGTACCCAACATGTGACCACTGAGGCCGGTGATTGGCAGGAGAGGTTACTGCCACTGAATGGGGGAAGCGCCAACTGAATGGCGGTCCAAGGGTAGGACTATCACTTCTTGCATTTGAAGTCCAGGGGTCGGTGACTATCACTTTTTTTTATTTTACATTACCCCAGCCACCCTGGGATTGCCAAACCCCTTTAAGATTGCTGGTGGCTAAACAGAACCCCTATGTCAGGAACTTGACCCCCACAAAGGCAAAGGGAGGGGCATTTGGAAATATGACTCCAGTTGGGAACAGTTGGAAGACTTGAATTTAGTTGCATTTATTTAATATATATAGTAAACTTTAATTGATAAAAGACATAAGTCCCCAACCCCAGGTGCATAGTGAAAAGCCCACTGCCATGAAATGTCTATGGATACACATTGGCGTTAACATTGGTCATACTGAAGAGCTCAGTGACCTTTATGGTGGCATTATCATAGGAAGCTAACTTCTTATCAAGTCATTTTGTTATAATTTTTTTTTTTGGCAGGTCTGCTCTGTTCATCTGTAAATGTTATTATTGTGAACTGGAAACATTTTGGAGTGACTGCTCAGCCAAAAAGCAATAGATCGTGGAAACTGAAAAAATAGAGCCAGCTAGTCCTGCAATACATCGTACATTCACATTACCTATCCTCTATTATGTTACTAAAACTATAGAGATCTAACCTGTGTAAGTCAGAAGAAGAACTATGTAGGGGCAATATGGTGGCTAAAATTGTCAAAAAGGACTTTGTATGGGGGGGTAACATGGTGGCTCAGTGATTAGCGTTGCAGTTTTGCAGAACTGGAGTCCTGGGTTTGAATCCCACCAGGAACTACATCTGCAAGGGGTTTGTATGTTCTCCCCGTGTTTGTGTGGATTTCCTACCATTCTACAAAGACATAATGATAGATTCTACAAAGAAATACTGATAGGGGCAAAGAAATGTACGTTGTGATCCCTATATGGGGCTCACATTAAAAAAAGAAGAACTACGTGTAGGAAGCTTCATAAACTCCAACAGCAACACACGAGCCTAAAATCACCATGCACCATGGCAAGTGTTGGATGGAACGTTGTAAAGTACGTGACCCTGTAAAGTACCATGTGACTCTATAACAGTGTAAACTTGTGTTATGGTAGGATAAATAATTTTTCACTATGGCAGATGGACAATTCTGGGTTTAGCAAATGGCCAGAGAAATGCCACTTACCAGAGCACATAGGATCTACTGTAAAACATAGGGTTGGGCTTGGTCTTTTGGTTCAAGTGAAGAGTAAGTAATGCTACTAGAGATGAGCGAACAGTAAAATGTTCGAGATTCGATATTCGTTTCGAGTAGCCCCTCGATATTCGACTACTTGAATCAAATATCGAACCCTATTATAGTCTATGGGGGGAAAATGCTCGTTTCAGGGGTAGGCAATGTTCGATCAAATTATACTTACCAAGTCCACGAGTGAGGGTCGGGCTGGATCCTCCGAGAAGTCTTCTCCTTGCAGCGTCCCCGCAGCATCTTCCGGCTCTGAATTCACTCTGCCAGGCATCGGGCCTGGGCAGAGCCGACTGCACATGCCCGCACTACAAGCCCGATGCCTGGCAGAGTGAATTCAGAGCCGGAAGACGCTGCGGGGAAGCTGCACGGAGAAGACTTCTAAAGGTAGGAGAAGAACCAGCATTGATTGGCCGACTGTATAGCATTCAGCCAATCAATGCTGGTTCTGCATCAAACTTTTCCATTCGATCAGCGAGTGGTACTCGATCGAGTATGAGTATTTTGAATACTGTAGTATTCGATCGAATACCTACTCGATCGAGTACTACTCGCTCATCTCTAAATGCTACATCATACAAAGTCCTTTTTTTATGTAGCTTGTGAGCCCCATATAGGGATCACAATGTACATTTTTCCCTATCAGTACGTCTTTGTAGAATGGGAGGAAATCCACGCAAACACGAGGAGAACATGCAAACTCTGTGCAGATGTTGTTCCTGGCGGGATTCAAACCCAGGTCTCCAGTGCTGCAAAGCTAACCACTGAGCCATCCTTTTTGACAATTTTATGCTGCCGACATTATATTGAAAAGTTAGGTTGATGGCTATTCCTGTTTCTACATGAATATGGGTAAAGAATACCTACTGTAATTGTTCAGAACTTCACCTATAACAATCCCCTTTTGCTGGCGCTAACAATGTCCCTAGATATTCAGCCATTAACAGGACTTAACATGGAGGCCGAATTACAGAAAGGCCAAATTATACACGAAGGGATGGTTGGATAAATAAGAATTATGGAGCGTATATTACAATACTAGAAGGTAACTATAAGACAAGGAAATAGGAGCTCACCAATGGATGACTGGAATAAGATGGGAATGGTAATAAGATGGTGGACCAAATGATAGGGATGGTATGGCGAACCAATAAATAGGTGAACATACAACAACTTACCCTAACTATAGCTTTTTTATGAACCTTTCCCTATATAGTATATAGCTATAGAGGGTACAATGGTAGCAGTCACTACTGGATTTGGACCCTGATGGAGCCCCAAAGGTTCCTCTGACACATAAAACAGACCACTATTCTAAATGGCACAAGGTAGGAGCCCCATTACAGATTTTGCACTATGGTCTGGACCCTCATTGAAAGCTTTGGGATAAATTGGAACACATTGAATCATACACCCTGCCAATTGGGATCCGTACAATACAAGCAATTCATCTTTTTCTTTGGCTTCATATATTTATTCTATGCTGTAACATTGTTGATATTCATGCATGATGTAGAGTCATAAGGTTACATTTCTGAGGTTTTTTCTTGCATTAAATAGAAATTACTCTACTGAACAGAATTTTTTCACTCACAAACACACAAAACTTGGACATAACATACCACACGGCAAACATCATGTCATCTTCACCTAGAATTAAATAGCATACATTCATTCTTCTAGGTTTCTATGGATGACCAGATGCTGTCAAGCCTTGGATAATCGTACACCTTGCCAAGAATCAGCTGGAGTGGAGTTACGCAGATCTCCGTCAGATTCTAGAGCAAAGGAAATGTGTCCTATGGCGGGCAGAATGATAATTCTTATCTGGCAGTCTGACAAAAGAATTTGGGTTTAGCAGATGCCAGAACACTTCCTGCCATGATGGAAGGAGAAATATTGATTGAGCAGGTTTTTGTGGTCTTTGCAGGGATTCTCGTTTGTAGTATAGACAGTCTTGGAGCTCCGGTGTACAGTTATGTTCTAGACTTTCGTCTGCCATCTGCTCTGTGCGACATGGTGACCTTGTGGACATAAAAGTAGACTAAAAAATATGTCTGTGTGAAAGACGTGGTCTGCACAGAGCCAATGTCATCTTACACTGAGATAAGTCAGAAAACCAGAAAGCTGCTGTGAAACTACAACTCCCAACATGCTCCACTCACTTCCATGGGAGGTCCAAGAGCAGCAGAGCAGGTATGCATGCTGGGAGTTGTAGTTTTACAACATCTAGAGTGCTGAAGGTTGCATAACCCTGAACTACATGCAAGGCGTGATCTCTAGAGATAAGCGAACACTGTTCGGATGCCGATCCGAACAGCATGCACCCATAGAAATGAATGGAAGCACCTGTGACGCCGGCCGGCCGCCAGCAAAGTCAGCGTCACAGGTGCTTCCATTCATTTCTATGGGTGAGTGCTGTTCAGATCGGCTGATCCTAACAGTGTTCGCTCATCTCTAGTGATCTCCTACAATGGTGCCCCACTGTTTTTAACCCTTTAAATGGAGTCACAAGGGGGAAACACTTTTTGATTTATGTGACCCTAACCTATCTATCTGCATGTCTATTGATATACTGCCATTTAGGTGTGTGGAGACTTATTAAGCCTTTAGCACTCCACTGTGCAAGGGACCATGGGAAGAATATGCAAATCTGTCTTCCATGATGTAATTAGATGTAGTCTCCACACACCTAAATGGTGGTCTCTCCCCAAGGAGTGACGATATCCCCCTAACCTTGTCTAAGCCTCTCACCTCTACCAGGTTAGTCTTCTCTACACCAGGCTGACGAGATGCAATAACATCAAAACGGCCGTCCTCGTTTGAGAGACTATACCTGGTAAAAATCCCAGCATCATTGCAAAACAAAGGCCTCTTGGAAGGTCGAGCATGATGTTAAAGGGAGAAGCCTTTATTGGGCTACATCACTGAGAGTCTGTCTTCCTAATTACATCAGGGAAGACAGGCTTGCACATTCCAGTGAGCGCCCTCTATTGGTTTGCAACACTGAGGCACCTGACTTCCTAATTACATCATGGAAGACAGATTTGCATATTCTTCTATTGATATACTGGTCAGGTCACAGACTTCAGCTTAGTTTGGGCATAAAGACTTGGTGACTCTCTGCAGTCCAAGATTGGTAACAATTCCCTATTTTTTCCTCACTGTATGGGATTTATTATTTGCTTTAAAAATTGTATGTTTAAATGGAGTAAGTTTGTGGGAAAAAATGCAATTTTTGTCATTATTTTTTGTGTTTATGACATTAAAGTGAATTTGTCAGCAGTAAATTGGTTATAAACCGAGTCTCAGGACCTTGATATTTTGCAAAGCAGGATCGAGTGCACAGGAGGCTTCCAAAAAAGGAAAGAAAATGATAGAAAACTTCAACTTTAATAAATAAATTTAAGAAGAGTACAAAGAACAGATGGAGATGAACATAGATCAGCTGTAGAAAAAATGTGTAGTCCGGCAACTCTTCCGAAAGTAGATAAAATTAACTTTCAATAGGTATCATAAAAATGACCAAATCATGATAAACACAAAAAGAAAGAAAAAAAAAAAGCTAACGCGTTTCGGAACTCCATTGGTCCTTTTTCAAAGCAGATCAGCTGTGTCTGAGTCTGGGGTAAGGCCTGGTTCCCATCCGAGTTTAGGATTCTGTTTTGGCTGCCTAAGGGTCCATCCACAGGGAGTTTTTTGGCGCTGAATCCGTGTCAGAATCCACGTGAAAAAACGCCTCCCCATAGAGTTCTGTGGGTTCTGTTAGGTTTTGTCTCAGTCAATGGGAGGCAGAAAATACAAGTGGGATTGGTAAAAACCACGTTGAAAAAACGCTAGTGGATTTTTCAAGGTGCATACACTGTGCTGGAGGGAAAAAAACATTTCCTAATTCCTGAAGCGGATTTTTTCCTCGCCAAAATCCTCGCTAAAAAAAACTGTGTGAATGGACCCTCAATGGGCTGCCCAAAGTGTGAGAGCATAGCAGTGTGGGGTGGACCAGCTCCACATTAGGGTAAGTGTATACAGGGTTTTTTGGTCTGGATTTTGATGTGGGAAGCCGCAACTGGATGCCAGTGAAGTGCATCGGGATCCAGTCGCAACATTCCGCTCCGGATTAGGCCCAAATGAATAGGCCTATTGGGGAGGGAGTGTCACGAGGTGGACGTCCAGGGCTCAATCAGCCGCAGATTCCACCTGAAGAAAGGGCATGTCGCTTCTTTTTTCCGAGAGCGGCAACAAACCGCTCACGGAAAAAGGAACCCATTGAATTCAATAGAAGGCCATTTATGCGTCAAAATCTGGTCCAAAAAACCCAGTGTGAACTTACCCTTAGTGTGCATAGACTGTATTCAGCATTCATATACTGCTATGGGGTCCTGTCGCCGCATCATTTTGGCCATGGGGTGCACCCTAGCCTTATATTTTTGGGCACGTAATATATATTTCTACATTACCAAATATTTTGGAATGCGTTCCTTTCATTTTGCCTATACTATCGCCCTGTCAGACGGAGACGTGCGCCTCTTCTATTCTCTCGCTCATGATTGATTGGGCTTTGATTACTAAACATAAGACGGATTCGCGAAGTAGTCATAATGTTTTAAATAGCAGTTCTGAAAGTTATTAGGCACAACAATAAAATCTCTAGAACTTCGGATCTAAAATATGACGACTGGCAACAAAGCAGGTGGCGCTCTGTCACGCTGAAACAGACTGCGAGCAATTGCAAATGTCTTTTACATACTCTGAGTGTTGTTTCTAAAGCATCTGCATGTGAAACATGTTTTTACATCTCCTGATAACGTACGTGTCATTTATATTTGTTTTAAAATATTCCTTTTCTCGATGCAAACAAGGTATAAACAGGTAACATAGCGACACCCGGAATATTGGCTTATTCTTTCATGCTTATAATAGTAAGTTTTAGGGTCTTCCTATATACTATGCCTATAGTGTATGCTTGCTGTTGTCCTGAAGAGGTCCTGGCACATAGATAGTTTAGGGTCACCTGAATGTGTTTGTGTTTCACAGTAATTTTCTATTTTTACATGTATTCTAGGGAAAGGAGGGATTAAGAACGTTTATTTACTTTTTTTTTATTATATTTTTTTAAAGCTTTTTTTTCCCGCTATTTTATGGGAGATTCTATACATTACTCTTGCGGCTGGTCATAGACCCCCCCTCCCAAAAAGAAAAAAAATAATAATAATTTTATTTTTTTTGCTTGACCCCAGTATAAGCCGAGGGGGGCTTTTTCAGTACAAAAACTGTGCTGAAAAATTCGGCTTATACTCGAGTATATACGGTACATTTAACATATGTGCAGGGAACTTTCTCAGTGCATATGGTAATAGCATGAAAATGTCACTCGTAGTGCAGTCTAAACTTGGTGAAGTATCCACAAAAAACTAGGGGGAACAGCCCCAACTCACATATCCTTGATGGTATACGAAGACGTAGATGTCACAAGTGCACGGATCTCCACCCTCCGGACAACAGCAACTCAACAAAGAAAAGTCGCAGAAGAAGATCCAGCAGTATCCACTTATCTGACCACTATTATTAGTAAATGTTGGTATTTTGTTGGAAAAAAACTCATATATTTGGGTTGCTCCAGCCATACAAATGGTAATAAGTAAACTGAGTTTTACAGTAGCTTTGTAAAGTATTGTTATTAAAAAAAAAAAGTTTCCAAAAATATTGCAATTATTTGCTTGTAATTGCACCCCCTGGTTTTCAAAAAGTACAGGTCTATACATGTTATTCTAATGTGGCTCTTAGCCATGCATGCCCTATAGAATACAGTACAGAGTCTGCTGTATCCTCAGTGAAAGAAGCAGGATTAACACTTAGGCTGGACATTGACTTTCCTTCTGCTTTTGAGAGAGAGAGAGCCTAGCATTGGAAGCAACATTTAGGATAATAAGAAGTAAATGTTCTGATACAGATTCCAAGTGGATATTGATCATCTATCCATAGGATAGGTCATCACTATCAGATCAATCAGTGACCAAGACCCAGGGGTGAACCTGCCCCTTTCGCCGCCCGAGGCGAACGACAGAAAGCCGCCCCCACCCCACCCCGGGAGGAGGGGGCGTGACTGAGGGGGCGTGACTGAGGGGGCGTGGCTAAACGAAGGGGCTGGGCTTATCGGCGTTCGCAGGCAGGGAGAGGAACTGCTCTCTGCCTGAGCGTGACGGGAGGCTGCTGGAGCAGCGCTGCTCCAGTGGCCTCCCCAATCCACCGCTCGGTGACGCTAAGCCAGTCCAGGACAGCTTGTCCTGGACTGGCTTAGGTAAGCAAAAATGCCGCCCTCCCTGGGGCCCTGGCATAGCGTCGCCTGAAGCGGTCGCTTCAGGTCGCCTCATGGGAGGTGCGGCGCTGCCAAGACCCCACATCGATCAACAGTTTCAACCAGATATAAGACCAGAAGTTGTTTTGCTCCTATTCAAGTGAATGCAGTTCCCCAGCACCTCCACTACAGTGTACGGAATGGAAGTTATATACAGTGTACAGAGCTCCATACACTGTATTAGCACTAAGGAACTGCAGCTCTGCTACCATTCACTTGAATAGGAGCAAAGCTGTTTCTGGGTGTATGTCTTATATACAGCTTCCAGTGACCAAAACAGCTGATCGGTGCATGGTCCAGCTATCGGACTCCAACATATCTGATACTGATGTGAATATTTATTTTGCTTAGTTATATAGCTCCATCATACTCCACAGCACTTCAAAGGCATTATCCATTTTACCTGGGTCTTGGACAACCCCTTTAACCCTTTGGGCTAGTTCACACGCGGACATGGAGGAGGATTTTGACAGCAGAATCCACATCATAATCCTCCTCCATACAATGTTAGTCTATGTAGACTGCTAGCTTCTTTTTTTTCTGCTAGCAGAGAAAAAGAAGTGACATGACCTTTTTTCAGGCGTTTTCTGCCTGAAGAAAGCAATAGAAGTGAATGGGAAGCGCAAAACGCGCATTTTTTACCGCGTGTTATTTTGCAAAAAAGCGTGTCGTGTTTTTTTTAAAAAAACTGCGTGGTAAAAAACATGACGCGTTTTTTGCAGCCCGTTCTCTTTAAGGATGGGAAAACCGCCTGGAACCTTTTGGAGGCGATTTTTACAAAAAAAAAAAATGCTCCACAAAAAGCGGGGCAAGGTCCACAAAACGCTTCCTAATTAGGATGCGTTTTTTTCCGGTGCCAAAATAAGCCACACGTAATTTACGTGTGAACTAAGCCTTTCATTGCCGAGGGTCTCTGGAAATTTTTCACCTCCAGTAGCCAGAGCAATTTTCACAGTTTTGAGATGGATAAATGCCACTTGGTACTGTATACGAACAGGCACCTTCATGCAATTTTGATTTCAAGTGAATGTTTTATTTAAAAAAATGCAAATAAATGTATATTAGTTGTTAAAAGCGGAAACCAAACAATAAATTATATGCACCAAACCTCCTAAAAATAAGATTTCAACATGTTCAGAGTTCATTCATATCACTATGGCCTATACCCACATGCACGTGTCTTTAGAAAATCGCAAGAACTGGAAGGAACAAAAATCTGCTTTGAAGCTAGAAATGTTAAAAAAGTATCATCCTATAAAATCTAGGGATTACACACCATGAAGAGCAAGTGAACCCCTAAACCCTATATATTTTTTGAAAGTAGACAACCTGAAGATTACAAATGTCTTAATAGGTCATCATCATCAATAGCCACATCCACCTTCATGCAACTTTGTGACAAACACAAAACATTTTTTTGAAAAAATGCACTAAAACACATATTTTCACCTAAAATTCATGTTCAATCTCACATTCATATACAAAATACATCTAAAATAATAGCTTATGTTGTATACAATGTGTATATATACTATGTGTACTGCAAACATCAACTACAACAAGAGCTCGGACTCCCAAAAACATGAATACAGAAGACGAGCAGGATTTAGCTTTTATTTACTAATATGTTAAAAATCTATACTGCACCTACCAAACTGTCACTGTGATACCAAAATCTAACTTTTTTGAGATTGCACAGCATACCACATATAAAAACACAACTTAATGTTTCATATATACAACCACCTTCATGCAACGTTGCGGCAAAGAGAGATTGCTAGCAAAAATTGCACAAAAATTCAAATTTGCCACTAAAGTGCGACTCAAACAATCCCTTTCTGCAAACACAATGTACTTTCTAAAAAACTGCAATATGTGAGGAGTTCATACATACCACACATGTATATATTTACAGGGGCGGGTGTTAAAGAAACGCCAAAATCGCAGAAATGAGCCATTCCATTTTGTGCATGCAAATTAAATAAGACTTTACATAAAAATATTATTTTCCATCCCCCTATAAAAATTTTAGCAATCTATACATCTATACATTCATCTCTAGTGATAATCGTTATTACTATAATTTTAGCGTGTAACGGATATCACTAGGGATTGGGTGAAATGTAAACATTATTCATGATTTTGTGTATATGTTGTGTAAGTGTTTGGTGCGACTTTTTTTTTTGGAGCTGTGACCTGGACAATGATAAATGTCTGGGTCACAGCGCCAATAAACTTCCTGGTTATGTTCAGGGGGTATAACAAAAGAATACCCCACTAGTAAGGCTAAGGGGGAAATTACATTATACCTGTATGTGACAATCAGACAGCAAAAGTATAGTATGCGCTCTGTTTGACAGGAGGGGTGAAATAGGGACTGAATCCCTTCTCCCCCCCCCCCCCTCCTGGGGTCACAAACAGGTTGTGCACAAAAACAGAGAAAATGCTTCTCTGTCTCTGTGTCTGCTGCAGCTGCTCCTCCTCCCGCCTTCCTGTTTCACTAATGCTTTCTGAGACAGGAGGGGGGAACAATTTAAAGTCCTGCATCTCAGGACTCATTTGGCCTATGAAGATAATTTTAGATTCATTTTAAAGATGAGAATCTCTTCTTATCAAGAAGATACCAAGATCTTTATAATAACCCTTACATATTTTTAGCGAATTGCTGTTAAAAATGCTGTTGGGAATTGAGATCTTCAATGAGATCTCAATCCCCAATAGTGTATTCAACAGTGAATCGCTTTAGCACAGTAAGGGGTAACATGAAGAACTTGGTATAATTTTAAAGCTGAGATTCTCATCTTTAAAATGAATCTAAAATTATCTTCATAGCACAAACGAAACCAGAGATATGGGCATTAGAAGTAAGGACGTAGCAGCTACATCCTCGGCAGTGAAAGGGTTAAATAAGAGAAGCCTCAGAAGATTACCTGAGCAACACTGGTGTATGAAGCATTAGGCCTGGTTCACATCTGCGTTTGGTATTCCATTTGGGGAGTCCGCATGGGGACCCGCATTGACAAGTGGTGAGCTTATGAAAGCACACGGACCCCATAGACTATGCGCAGAACTTCTGCGGAGGCCACACGGAAAACACACGGACCCATTATAGTCTATGGGGTCCGTGTGCTTTCATAAGCTCACTGCTTGACAATGCATTCGGTATTCCATTCGGGGGGTCACCATGAGGATTTCTCAAACAGAATACTGAACGCAGATGTGATCCGGGTCTAAGTCTTAACATATATATATATATATATATATATATATATATATATATATTTCACTATAAGCAGATCAGCTAGATTTACACAGAGGACTTCACATCATACTCTCGCTCCTTAAACTCTGTATATGCTACACTATATGGCCTGGTAGGAGAATAGCAGCTGAAACGGAAAATAAGCCACAGCATAATCCCATTCAGTGTTGTTTGTTGCATAAACAATGAAATCCTTCTATACACGAGTGATGATAACAATAAGTAGCAAAGCGCAGCCAAGTGAGTTCTAATGACAACACCAATCACAGTAATCTTAAAAATAAATATGAGAAAATAAGCAGACACAAGGATTGTTTCTTATTTTTATAGTGTTGTGATCATTGTTTTTTGCATTTGTTGTTCTATTTTGTTGCTATGTCAGCAATATGCCGCTGATACCAAGTGCTGTGACTACCCAATGTAGATTCAATAGAACTGATGAAGCGTTATGAAGCCCAAAGCATTTTCTCTTTTCAAAGAGGTTTACTGGTTATATAAAGTAGTTTATCAATATTATGTTGGTGGGGGTCCAACTTTTGGGACTTCTGGGCTAGCTGGGACATGGCACTCTGGTAAACACTATAGCATCTTGGAAATATCTTTAACCCTGTCTTGCAATGTTACCTGTGTAGTGGGGAAGGGAGCAGTATATACCTCTTGTCCACATACACATACCTGAGTTTGCTCCCAGGGTCAGGAGTTGTGGTCACCACAAGAGAGAGGCTGTAATGGAAACATTTCTTTGGTGACAACCAGTATTGGAGATAACTGAGATCCAGTCCCACCACAATTACCGTATTACCAAATTTATCTCTACTCGGACTGGGCCAGTTAGCGCAGTTTCAGCATTCTCTTTGTCAGGAGTGGTAAACTGAAAAAAAAGACATTAAAAAAGCCAATCCTGAACAAATATACTGCCTGCTGGGTCATACCTAGATATACTCTAAGGCCTGGTTCACATCTGCGTTTGATATTCCATTCGGTCCGTTGAGGCCCACCCTGAACAAAAACTTACACGCAATAAAAAGCGGTTATATAAGAAACCACTTGGACCCCAAGCAGCACTTTCCTCTCCGCATGTTTCATACGGAAACCATACGGACCCCATTATAGTCTATAGGGTCTGTGTGGTTTCTTAGCTAATCGCTTTTTCATGCATATAGGTTTCCGTTCAGGGGGAATCCCAAGCGGACTTCCTGAACAAAATACCAAATGCAGATGTGAAGCGAACCTAACATACTGCCTGGCCATTCTTTAAGTCAGAATGTATTGTCATGTATAAGTATACAACAATGACAATGAATATTCCCAGGACTTCAAAAACAATAAAAATAAACTGAAAATGAACACATTTCAATTAAATTTCCATTAGTAAAATATCCCAAATACAATAAACATGTAGATATTTGGTATACTCCTACACGTAAAAAGTGGTACAATTTAAAATAAATGATGAAGGATATGAAAAAAGTTTACAACTCTCTCAATATTTGTAAATGAAAGTGGTCTGTTAATTCAATGATTTGCTTTTACCACTGATCATATCAGTACAGTAGAAGTCTATGGAGAAGGGAGGGGGAAGAGGAGAAGTCCTCCAAACAGTAGAAGGATAGATATCTCTCTCAATGAATCACCTGTCTTTAGCATAGGTCACCAATATCAGAACAGTAAGGGTTTGACATACAGAAACCTTTCAGATCAGCTGACTAAAGGGGCTGATTCACTGCTTGCCAAGCATAGGACCATACCTTATGACTATTTCAGCACAACTCCATTCAATGGAGTGGAACTGAGCTGTATCATAGCCATTCCACCAATGGACCTGATGTCAAGTCTGAAAAGAGGAAGTGGAGCTCACCCAAGAGCTGCAAGCTCTCCAAACAGTTGATCAGTGGTGTCCTGGTTTTCAGACTTTACCAATCTAATATCGATGATCCATCCTAAGGAGCAATGGTCAATATCATAGTCATCGAAAACTCCTTTGAAGATCCTAAAGTGAATAACAAAACATGTTGAATAAACACTAAGAATATGGCATATTGCAATATCAACTTCATTCTCCATAACTGATGATGTAACACAAATCTATTTTGAGATCATGCCCTTAAAATTTCTATCACAACCCTCTTAGGTATAAAATCTAGTTTTTATTACATTGTCCATCTTTGTTATTTACCCTAGCACTTATACACATTAGAGAACCAATTCGCAGCCAGCAGAATTCAACCAGAATTTTCAAAAAGTTTTGTTTTCTAAAAAAAACAAAAAACCTTTGTGATTCGTCTTGCAGGACCTCCGCAGCATTCATTGCACAGTTAAAATACAGAAAAGATGGAGGATCACATGGACTCTCTGAGAAATAGGCTAACTTCTAGCTCTAAGGGATCTGATAATTACAGGGGGAAAAAAGTAAAAAAAAAAAAAAAAAAGAGTATAATAAAATTATTAAAAAATCTATTTATTCTCCCCTACTTCAAATTCTCCAAAACAGGCAAATTTTTATATGAAGCCATTGATTTTTGTAATATAACTACCATGTGTGTGTATAGAAAACCACAGTTAGGCATCTTCCCTAAAAACAAGCTATTTTTTGGAACATTTAAAGGTTAAACTGCTTAAAAGTAAGTGGCAGGGCAATGCAAAGTTAAAGTAGCTGTTTGTATCCACTACTTAGCATCCGTTTTCCCATAGATATACTTGTTACTGTCACTTTGAAATAACTAGAGATGAGCGAACAGTAAAATGTTCAAGGTTCAATCTTAGTTTCGAGTAGCCCCTCAATATTCGACTACTCGAATTGAATATCGAACCCCATTATAGTCTATGGGGGGAAAATGCTCGTTTCAGGGGTAGGCAACGTTCGATAAAATTATACTTACCAAGTCCACGAGTGAGGGTCGGGCTGGATCCTCCAAGAAGTCTTCTCCGTGCAGCGTCCCCGCGGCATCTTCCGGCTCTGAATTCACTCTGCCAGGCATCGGGCCTGGGCAGAGCTGACTGCGCATGTCTGCACTACAAGCGGGCATGCGCAGTCGGCTCTGCCCAGGCCCGATGCCTGGCAGAGTGAATGAAGAGCCGGAAGACGCCGCGGGGAAGCTGCACGGAGAAGACTTCCAAAGGTAGGAGAAGAACCAGCGTTGATTGGCCGACTGTATAGCATTCGGCCAATCAATGCTGGTTCTGCATCGAACTTTTCCATTCGAATAGCGAGTGGTACTCGATCGAGTATGAGTATTTCGAATACCGTAGTATTCGGTCGAATACCTACTCGCTCATCTCTAGAAATAACTTGGGCTGTATTTGCCTTTGAGAAATGGACTAGATAGAGTTCTAGAAGCCCTGCGCTAGAAATAGGCTAGATAGAGTCCTAGGATCCCTGAAATAGAAATAGGCTAGATAGAGTCCTAGGAGCCCTGCACTAGAAATAGTTTAGATAGAGTCCTAGGAGCCCTGTGCTAGTAATAGGCTAGATAGAGTGTTAGGAACTCTGAAATAGAAATAGGCTAGATATAGTCTTAGGAGACCTGCGCCAGAATTAGGCTAGATAGAGTCCTAGGAGCCGTGAAATAGAAATAGGCTGGATAGGGTCCTAGGAACCGTGAAATAGAACATGGCTAGATAGAGTCCTAGGAGCCCTGTGCTAGGAATAGGTTAGATTGTGTCCTAAGAGCCCTGACAGTGGCTTGCACTATAATTTAAGCAAATCTATTCTGTGGTTCATACCAAACTTGTTCAACCTGAATCAAATCTTTGGATCGAACCACCTGAACCCAAAATTAAATGAATCTTCAGTGGTTCAAAGCACAACTAGTAATTCATAGTATGGCTCCATTAATTCCTATAGAAAGACACATAATAGCGTGTGAAGAGCACCAGCAGGACCAGGGAGGGTTATTCATTCTGTGCCATAGAAATGTGACCCAGAGAAGTATCAGTAGATGATCATGGTTGGCCGACTAGTTTGTGCTCAATGTTTTAAAAGTATGGAAAGCCCCAAGTAATTAGTCATTATGGCAGAGCAAAGAGAAACAATATCTTAAGAAAACCTTGATTTCAGAGCTTTACACAAAGCAGTTCACTTTCTAACTAAACACATGACGTGGCTGCCATTACTATAAGAACTGCTGCTGTGCTCGTGACAAAGGACATGCTTCATCCAATATTTACTCTATCAAGTTTAAAGGAGATTCTGTATGAAAGCAAAGCGTACAAGCCCATAGCCGCAGGAAAGAGCCCGATCCTGCACATGGACCTAGAATACAAGATTGGTTTTGCATTCAAGCATATTTAGCGGGTAGACAGGTTAATGTAGTTTCTGCCTCTGTGCTGGTCCTTCTCTGTTCCTCAGTGGGTGTGGGACTATTTGTTCTGTGTTTATGAATAATAAGCAATGTTTCAAATTGGGGGTTACCTGTGCAACACAAGTACAATACACCATCCCTTTAATGTAAAATAAAAAAATAATTCATACTCATCTACCCGCCAGGGGACCATTCTGGTGTCTGGTCCTCTATTCTATTCTGTGCCGGCAGTGGTTGGGCCAAAAGTGAAGCAACTCAGGTGACCATGGGGGTCAGTGGTTAGCACTGCAGCGCTGGAGTCCTGGGTTCAAATCCCGTTAGGAGCAACATCTGCAAGGAGTTTGTATGTTCTCCCCGTGTTTGCATGGATTTCCTCCCATTCTGCAAAGACATACTGGTAGGAAGATAAATGTACATTGCGATCCCTATATGGGGCTCACAAAAAAACATACAACATAAAGCTTTTGGAAAGAAATGTATCACAATTCTGAAAAGCAAATTAGTATATACGTCGGACTCAATTAAACTAAAGGTGTCGAGCTTCAACACGAGACAAGTAATTGGCGTAGGAACAAATATATATATATATATATATATACATTTTAAGCGCAAAAAAACATGTAGAGAAAAACCTTAACTCGCAGGCTGTAAGGATCAAATATTTGGCAAACGTATCAAAAATCCTACAATTTTTGGCACAACACAAGCAGGCACAATTCATCTCTCACTTACTGAGGAGACAAATATGTGATACACAAAATGAATTTATGGCACATGAAGTAAATTGGGGTAAATCCATAAGTTTACACCATTTTAAACTTTGCGTACTTTGCACAAGAAAATCCACGCCATATTTGTTGTAAATGCCACGCACCATAAATTTTGGTGTAAATGTAGACAGAAGTGTTGGACTTCTATTGATAAATAAGCCCCGTTGTTTTTGTCAATAGGCAAATGAGCAATGAAAAAATAGTCCGATCCTTCTCAAGATATGCACTTTGGCATGACCCCTAGTGATTGGCTGTATCGATCACACAATGTATATGGGCCAATAAAACGAAGGCTGCTAGGATGAAGAGGGCTGAATGTAACTTTTTTCTTTATCACAATTTCTAGCAATGGGCAACTTTTTGAAAATTTTGGAAAATCCCATTAATTATATGGATCCCATTCAAAATAATTGGACCATTGCAGTCACGGGCATCACTTGAGGGGGTGCGTCGAGGCCCAGGAGCCTTATGGGGCCCATAAGCAATGGCATCGGTATTGAGATTGCAGCTTCCATCTGGCCTATAAGCCAAGGAGACCCACAGATCACCCGAACCACACTAAGGTGGATTAAACTCCTTATCACCCGTAACCATCACTATCAAGAGTTCACTGTAGGGATGAGGTAGGGGGCCCGGACAGAAGATTACACCGGAGCCCACAAGACTTTAGTTATACCACTGCTTGCAATATACTCACTGGATGTGGGCCTTGGAAAGTGACTCAGCCAGTTGTGTCTCTGTATACCCATGTCGCATGAAGCGGGAACATATATCTGCACACCCCCTTTATCCATTTGGATCTAAAACCTACAGCTTATCACATGAGCTCCAAACACATGAATGTACCCAGCTAGTCCCATGTACTAACACAAGAACGCATCCAGATAGCCCCATGGTTTTTCTTTTAGTTTTTGGGGTTTTTTTCATGTAGATTGTGAGCCCATATAGGGATCACAATGTACATTTTATTTTCCTATTAGTATGGGAGGAAATCCACACAAACACAGGGAGAACATACAAACTCCTTGCAGTGTTGCTCCTGGCGGGATTTGCTCCCAGGACTCCAGCGCTGCAAGGCTGCAGTGCTAACCACTGAGCCACCGTGTTGCCCCCAGCTACCCCCATGTACTAACACAAGAACGTATCCAGCTAGCCCCATATACTAACACAAGAACGCATCCAGCTAGCCCCATGTACTAACACAAGAACGCATCCAGCTAGCCCCATGTACTAACACATGAACGCATCCAGCTAGCCTCATGTACTAACACAAGAAGGTATCCAGCTAGCCCCATGTACTAACACATGAACGCATCCAGCTAGCCCTATGTACTAACACAAGAACGCATCCAGCTAGCCCCATGTACTAACACAAGAACGCATCCAGCTAGCCCCATGTACTAACACATGAACGCATCCAGCTAGCCCTATGTACTAACACAAGAACGCATCCAGCTAGCCCCATGTACTAACACATGAACGCATCCAGCTAGCCCCATGTACTAACACATGAACGCATCCAGCTAGCCCCATGTACTAACACAAGAACGCATCCAGCTAGCCCTATGTACTAACACAAGAAGGTATCCAGCTAGCCCCATGTACTAACACAAGAACGCATCCAGCTAGCCCCATGTGCTAACAAATGAATGTATCCAGCTAGCCCCAGATACTAACACATGAACGCACCCAGCTAGCTCCATATACTAACACATGAATGTATCCAGCTAGCCCCATGTACTAACACATAAACGTATCCAGCTAGCCCCATGTACTAACACATTAACGTATCCAGCTAGCCCCATGTACTAACACATTAACGTATCCAGCTAGCCCCATGTACTAACACTAGAACGCATCCAGCTAGCCCCATGTACTAACACATGAACGCTTCCAGCTAGCCCCATGTACTAACACATGAACGCTTCCAGCTAGCCCCATGTACTAACACATGAACGCATCCAGCTAGCCCCATGTACTAACACATGAACGCATCCAGCTAGCCCCATGTACTAACACATGAACGCTTCCAGCTAGCCCCATGTACTAACACATGAACGCATCCAGCTAGCCCCATGTACTAACACATGAACGCATCCAGCTAGCCCCATGTACTAACACATGAACGCTTCCAGCTAGCCCCATGTACTAACACATGAACGCATCCAGCTAGCCCCATGTACTAACACATGAACGCTTCCAGCTACCCCATGTACTAACACATGAACGCTTCCAGCTACCCCATGTACTAACACATGAACGCTTCCAGCTAGCCCCATGTACTAACACATGAACGCTTCCAGCTAGCCCCATGTACTAACACATGAACGCTTCCAGCTAGCCCCATGTACTAACACATGAACGCTTCCAGCTACCCCATGTACTAACACATGAACGCATCCAGCTAGCCCCATGTACTAACACATGAACGCTTCCAGCTAGCCCCATGTACTAACACATTAACGTATCCAGCTAGCCCCATGTACTAACACATGAACGCTTCCAGCTAGCCCCATGTACTAACACATGAACGCTTCCAGCTAGCCCCATGTACTAACACATGAACGCATCCAGCTAGCCCCATGTACTAACACATGAACGCTTCCAGCTACCCCATGTACTCCACTGTTCAGCCTGTACGCAGCGGTTAATTAAGCTAATTCCAGCGTGAAGAACACATAAAACATATTCATTCCATGTATTATTACCCCAAGTTGTTGTTACTGGTGAGGTGTTACAAAACCCCTTAAGTCTGTCACCAACTAATTCATCTCCTGAGAGAGTTTGTCAGTATACAAGTTTTGTTTTCCTTGAAACTAATATACCTGTTCCCCTTGAAAACCCCTTCAGCCCTGCAGGGAATGTGCTGATACACACAGCAAGCAAAGGTTCATTTAGAGCTTGCTGAGAGATGGCTGGCTGTAAAGAATGGCGCTGATGTCACACATCATACACAGGAGGTAATGAGCCATTATTAGAATGCCTCCCAATCTCAAGATTTTTGACACTATGTATGTACATTAGATTTGTTGCAACAGCTACATTTTTTACAATATATCCTTAAAGTAAACCAACCCGAAGAAATTAAAATAAGCTCTTTATATTAGATCAAAAGATGAAACCCATAGTTTAAAGTGTACCTGTTATTTCAGAATAAATTGCCAGAGGAATACAGTTATATGTGGCCAGTGTATTACTTGTCAGTAGTCACAGTGGACAGAGACTAGCAGCTATGATGTTTAATATATACTATATACAGAGGAAGGGGGCCCATATATCTCTGTTGTATACCATTAGTAGTAGAAGCATGGAGAGCTACCTAAAGAAGTAATGAGTAATGTTCCTGTAAGCCAATATTGAGGTGAGCCAGTAGAATACTTACTAGAGGCAGCAGCATTCTCTTTCTATGCAGCAGCTCTCCTCACCATAGACTTCTATGGGCAGCTGTAATCTGATCTCTCATGTCTCACTCAAGAGAGTGAATGGTACCATCTGCCATGAAGGGGGGAGAATAAGTTGGACCCCCAAATATATTAGAAGGTTCCCTCGATAGACATTTAATGTGTATGGACAGTTTTACAGTCTCATAGCCTGAGAATCACATCAGCGCCCGATCTCCGCTTTGCAGGTTTCCGTCTTCTGCCCGAGAAACTGGACAGGAGACGGAAACCGGCAGTCAGTTTTCAAACCCATTTGCTTGAATGGGTTTGCAAAGTGTCCGCCGATGAGCGTCTTCTGCCTCTCCGTGATGAAACCGTTTTTTTTTGTTTTTTTTAATTGGACACAAAGTCGTTTATGCAGGACTTTGTGTTGGTTAAAAAGAAACAGTCTTGCCACGGAGACCAGAAGTCGCTCACGGGCGGACACTGACTGCTGCGTTTCCGCCTCCTGTCCAGTTTCTCAGGCAGAAGACGGAAACCCACAAAGCGGAGACCGGACCTAAGGGTATGTTCACCTATTGTGGATTTGACAAAGGTATGATACATGTGAATGGAGTTTCTGCACATGATTTTCCGATCTTCTGTGGATAAAAAACACCCTGAAAACAAGTAACGTAATAGAAGCTGCTTAATTTGGGCAGAAATGCTGAGGATTAGCCCTATTGAACGAGAAAGGGGCTAATCCTCGTGTGGATCTACCGAACACCTGCAGCACATCCTCAGCAGAAATCACAGCAAGTCTTGGATTTTTGCCATGGATCTTATACAACGTGGTAAAATACATGTCAGATATGCAATATGCAAATCCAACACCTGTGAACATAACCTAATAAACAAGTACAGAAGTGAATAATATGTTAAAAGCGTCATTTAGGCAAGAAAATCTTACTTATACTGATTTTCACTAATCCAGTGTTGCATTCTGGTCCATGCTTGCCATGTATTCTCTGCAGCAAGGCTCCCTGGGGAATATTCATAAAAGCAAAACTGCGGCTGTTTTTCACAAAAAAAAAAAGTGCCTCCTTTAAATCCTTATTCTGCTGCCCACTTTCTGTAAAAAATGCTTTCTCTACAAAGTTGTTCCTGTGGAGTGGGGAGCTTGCCGGACACCCCTGTATTGCAAAATTGACAGGGATCTCTGGATTCCTGTAAGATTGCTGAGGTTCTTTTGGATTCCATTAAATAGAACAAAGAAAAAAACAGGCCAGACACATACTAGCAGGTTAACATAAATTTATTATGTAGATTAGCTAGGATTACTTACTGTCACAACCTCATCGATGCCGATCGGTTCCCATCGAGCCTTCAGTGACAGATCCAATCGGTGGACTTTGATGATGCGGGCGTCCCCACACCCCCCCACCGAATGAGTGAACACTCCAGGCTGATGTTTGCCATCGGCTTTATATAACCTGTGGGCGGATTATTCCTGGACAGCACACAATTCGCATATGCTAGTTGCGAGCTATTCATCACCTTTCTTGGAAATCCCTCCACAGAGTGGCCATCCCCATGGGAAGACTGCCAAGAAGGAGCCCACTGCTCTGAATAGAGGCGATAACAGCTGTGGCTCGATAGTATTTGCTGATGATATAATATAGTACTTGTTTACTCCATTTGAAGTTGCCTGACTTTGACCTCAGACAAAATGGCTTCCCCACGCTTGCTTGTGATTTTTCATTACAACCCCATAGTCAAGGCAGGTACGGTTTATTATGGCTCCCTATTTGCTATATACACAGTGCTAAGTTTTTACTCACCTCACCTTGACCTCTACCTATTATACTCTAGGGTCCAAGGAGACTCCAGAATAAAATAATAGCACCAAAATTAACCGGAGGGCCGAACCTCAAATATTTGAATACGCAAGGCTTCCAGAGCATAGTTTATGTGGGAAGGGGACTTTTGGGAGCATTATATACTGTGCAGGACCACTGTGGAACATCATACTGCGATGGAGCCTATTATACTGTGTGGGGCCTCTGTGGAGCATTAAATACTGTGTGGACCACTGTGGAACATCATACTGCGATGGAGCCTATTATACTGTGTGGGGCCTCTGTGGAGCATTAAATACTGTGTAAGACCAGTGTGGAACACCATACTGTGAGGGAGCCGATTATACTGTGTGGAGCCTCTGTGGAGCATTAAATACTGTGTGGACCACTGTGGAACATCATACTGCGAGGCAGCCTATTATACTGTGTGGGGCCTCTGTGGAGCATTAAATACTGTGTAGGACCAATGTGGAACACCATACTGCGAGGGAACCTATTATATTGTGTGGAGCCTCTGTGGAGCATTATATACTGTGTAGGACCACTGTGGAACACCATACTGTGAGGGAGCCTATTATACTGTGTGGAGCCTCTGTGGAGCATTATATACTGTGTAGGACCACTGTGGAACACCATACTGCGAGGGAGCCTATTATACTGTGTGGAGCATTATATACTGTGTAGGACCACTGTGGAAGACCATACTGCGAGGGAGCCTATTATACTGTGTGGGGCCTCTGTGGAACGTTATACTGTTTGGAATTTCTAGGGAGAATTTTAGACTGTATGGGACCACTGTGGAGCATAATGGGGGGCTGGGGGGGCATTATACTGTGTGGGTAGCACAGGGAAATATTATATATATGTTGTGTGGGGGCGATGGAACAGCAAACTGTAAAATACATTGAGGAGGAATTTTGCCAGTGTGGGGCCACAAAATTCCTGATGTCTGCATCACAGCTTCCTCACTATAATCCTGCACGTGTGTGTATTGCTCCATGCCTGCCATTCCCCATGTGGTACTGTGTATGAACCAGCCATGGAGCTACTGGGGCCTGCACAGTACTAGAGGGAATGACTGTACTGGGACAATACTCAGTAATGTGCAGCGCTGGTTGTTATTCAGATGTCAATGAAGGAGCCGTGGTGTAGGCTATTACCAGGAAGCTGTTGGGTGGACCCCGAGAACAAGTTCCTTTGGTGGGCCCTAGGCACGTCAGTCCTACACTGACCACACAGGAGCAGTTTAACCAATCGCAGAGGTTCAAGCCTATTCTGCTACATCAATATTTTGGGGGATAGTCAAAAGACCCCCCATACACATCAAATAGTCTGCTAGACCCCTGATTTGTCGTATGCATATGGAGGCCTC
Organism: Leptodactylus fuscus; assembly: GCF_031893055.1. NCBI lineage: Eukaryota > Metazoa > Chordata > Amphibia > Anura > Leptodactylidae > Leptodactylus > Leptodactylus fuscus. Next base: position 123,716,087 of record NC_134271.1, read on the forward strand.
CTGATTGTCCTCGGAGTACAGAGGGGTAGTCATGTGACCAAGAGGGGGTGCATCAGGAAGGAAGGCCAAAACACCAAGAAGAGATCAGAACTGGCACAACAAAAAAGCGTAAAGTGTATTAGTAAAAGGGGCCTTCTGCCATTGTTAATAAGTGAGATATGTATAAGTTAGAGAGCATTAATGTTCTGTAATAAACAGCTAAAATACAATTGTGTACTATGTGTATTATGTGTACTATGTGTATTATGTGTACTATGTGAGTGATGTGTTATAGGCACAAGCTTTTATTCTGTTTGCTGTTTGTGTATTTTGCAGTACTTGTTCCTGTTCTGCCAGGAATGATGTGTACCCAAGTCCTTGTTGCTACCTAACAATGTAGAACAGTTTTCTCACCTATAGTAAAATACATGAATACATTACAGAATTGTCCAAAAGATATTTCATAATACAATTTCAATACTAAAATCCTTCTTTCTTAATAACCCTGTACACAAGCTTACTTAAAGAGGACCTTTTATCACCTCCACCAACGTGAGCTCTTTTCATCCTTTAATAGACTCCTCCACAATGATTCCGAGAAATTATTTCTCTAGCCCCCACCACTCCTGAGCCATCAGCGCAGCCATCTTCAGGGTCTGGTATGCTAACTAGACTCTCTTATATCACGTGGGCGGTGTCAGGCAGGAACAGGCAAGGAGGTGTGGTTTTGATCTCTGCCGCTGTCCACCTCTGATTGGAGCTCTGAATCCCACCCCTTTGCCTACTACAGCCACCCACTTAACATTAGAGAGTCTAGTTAGAATATCAGGCATTGACACTAACTACACTCATTGTTCAGGAATGGGGAAGATTAGAGGTAAAAATCCAAGGTGGTCCAAGAGATGGGTTCAACCAGAATGTTCCAAATTTTATGCATGAGCAATCTGTTTGTGGCAGATTAGAGGCTGCTGTCGACCAACCACAAATAACTGCTTGTGGCATCTTTATTAGAGATGAGCGAACAGTGAAATATTTGAGATTCGATATTCATTTTGAGTAGAGCCTCAATATTCGACTACTCAATCGAATATCGAATCCCATTATAGTCTATGGGAAAAAATGCTTGTTTCAGGGGAAATCACTATTCGACTAAAGGAGAGTCACCAAGTCCACGAGTAGCAGGAGGAGAGTGTTTAGGAGCAGCGCTGTGCAGTTAAAGCGCACGGACCCCATTATAATCTATGGGGTCCGTGCGCTTTAACTGCACAGCGCTTGCAGTTGCGCTGATAAAAAGTAAGCTCCCTCGTAACAGCAAGTTGCCAGCTCTCCCAACTAGCAAAGATGAGCCTGCGGCAAATCAATGCTAGTTCTGCAGCAGGTTCATCCTTGCTAGTCAGGAGAGCTGGCAGCTTGCAGTTACGAGGGAGCTGACTTTTTTGTTGTAGGAATGAATTGACCAGCGTTGATTGGCCAGTGTACAGCATTCGGCCAATCAATGCTGGTTCTGCCAGAGGCTCGTCTGTGAGGAGGCAGAGTCTAAGATCGGACCACAGCAGTCTCCATTGTAGTCCGATCTTAGACTCCACCTCCTCACAGACGAGCCTCCGGCAGAACCAGCGTTGGTTGGACAAATGCTGTACACTGGCCAATCAACGCTGGTCATTTCATTCCTATGAGAAAAAGTAAGCTCCTTCGTAACAGCAAGCTGCCAGTTCTCCCGACTAGCAAAGACGAGCCTGCGGCAAATCAACGCTGGTTCTGCAGCAGGCTCGTGCTTGCTAGGAGCAGGCAGCTTGTTGTTACGAGGGAACTGACTTTTTCTCATAGGAATGAATTGACCAGCGTTGATTGGCCAGTGTACAGCATTCGGTCAATCAAAGCTGGTTCTGCTGGAGGCATGAGAAAAAGTAAGCTCCCTCGTAACAGCAAGCTGCCAGCTCTCTTCCGACTAGCAAGGATGAGCCTGCTGCAGAACCAGCGTTGATTTGCCGCAGGCTCGTCTTTGCTAGTTGAGAGAACTGCTGTACACTGGCCAGTCAACGCTGGTCAATTCATTCCTATGAGAAAAAGTCAGTTCCCTCATAACAGCAAGCTCTCTGCTCCTAGCAAGGATGAGCCTGCTGCAGAACCAGCGTTGATTTGCTGAATGCTATGCACTGGATAGCATCCGGCCAATCAATGCTGGTTCTGAATCGAATATTTACTGTGAATAGCTAGTAGTATTCGATCGAGTACAAATATTTCGAAAACCATGGTATTCAATCGAATACTGTACACTGGCCAATCAACGCTGGTCATTTCATTCCTATGAGAAAAAGTAAGCTCCCTCGTAACAGCAAGCTGCCAGTTCTCCCGACTAGCAAAAACGAGCCTGCGTCAAAGCAACGCTGGTTCTGCAGGCTCGTCCTTGCTAGTCGGGAGAGCTGGCAGCTTGCTGTTACGAGGGAACTGACTTTTTCACATAGGAATGAATTGACCAGCGTTGATTGGCCAGTATACAGCATTCGGTCAATCGAATACTACTCGCTCATCTCTAATCTTTATGTCAGACTTGAGTCAGTTTTTCATCCGAATTAGACAATTAGCCATTTGGATCAACAAAAATTTTATGTTTGTGGCTGAATTAAGTTCTTTTACAATGACTAGAGGTGGCCATATATGCTAGAGCTGGTTCACACATCCAACTTCAGGACCGGAAACTTGGTCCATATATCAGCCAGATTTACCAGCTTGAGCATAACTCAGCAGAGCATATGTAGTTCAGATCAGCTGAGCCAGTTTTGGACCAGTAAACTGAGTTTCCTGACCCTAACTGACCTCAAGGGACTCTACACACAGTCAATGCACCTTTTTACTGTTGTACCATTTCAGGTCATTGAGAATATTACAGTTGCACCATTACATTACTGTAGCAGGATTTTTCAGCACAATTATTGTGAGGTTACGCAACTGGTAATACAATCTCGTGTAAACTTAAGCTGCTAAATGTGCTGCTGTTTACTCTACCTGGTATCACGTATAACAAAGGTATCCATTAACACTCGCTTACCTGCTTTAACAATCTTCTGCACCTTGATAAACTTAGCTCACAGGGGCATAAATAAAGGCTCCTGAGATCTGGTGCAAAAGCGGATACCTGCCCCCTGGTACCACTTCTCAGAACCATCAGCCATATCCATGTCTGAGTCCTACAGATTTACATTTCTCTGTCTTTCTCTATCTCCATTAAGCCTTGTTCACAGTATATCTGTGCGCACAAGCTTTCCATCACTTCCACCCACTGTCGATTGCCCACCCCAAATATTGCTTTCTGACAGTGGAAGGCTGTGTATCATAAATATTCTAACTTCAGCTCACCAGAGAACAGGAGGAATACATTTATGGTGCCCAGACTGCAGCCATCAAAGGAAATCAGAAGAACAAAGAAGTTTATCCAGTCCTAATGTGTTCAGGGTAACCCGCGGGCTTCCATGGTCTCCAAAATTTAGAGTCAATTTATATAGAACTGTTGAAATTTTGCATTTAACCATTCCGTACCAAAAATTTTGAACAGATTTAGCAACAAATCTGAAAATTCAAAAATGAAACTTAAAATGTAACTAAACTTTTTGACAACCTTTGATTTTCTGGCAGGATGTGTCTCATTAATAAATTATGTAATATACTTTATTAACAAATTTAACAAATCTTTCTGTGAAATCCTGCATTTTTTCCTTGTTCCCGTATTAAAAGCTGTTCTCTGCCTCTCACTGAATGTTACATTGTATCGAGAACCTTTTGGACCTCCTCGCAGTGTCCTGTGCTCTCCTGGTTACATCCAGCATTCCTCTGTGACATCATTGTCCCAGGGTCACTATTGTGGTCTGGAGAGAATATGGCGACTCCAAGAAATTATTTCTTTACAAAGTTATTTTTTTTAATTTTTTTAAGATGTTAAAACATAAACAAACTATGAAAATTAGGTCTCGGAATTCTACAGGCCCATAGCATACAGGTGATTGGTCGTTTTGGCTGCACAGTGAATGCTGTAAAAACTAAGGTCATAAGAAAGTCACACAAATGAAGTTTTTCTCCAATTCCACCTCATTCTAAATCTTTTTCCAGCTTCCCAGTACATTGTATTGAATATTATATGGTACTACTACGAACTATAATTTGTCCCACATTTTTGTACTCGAATGACTCTCTGAATGGATGATAAACATTATGTTTGTAACTAAAAGGATTCTCTTCTTTCTTATGATACTAAGGTTGCAATGCTATCTACCTTATGTCAAGAGATATCACCAGTTGAAAACCCAGTCGGGATTAGGATATTTATATGTAGCTGTATAATATATGACATAAAAATCCCAATCCCATGTTTTCAACCAGTGATATCTCTGGAACTAATATAGACAGCACTGCAACCTTAGTGTCACATGAAATAAGAGAATCTCCTCTTTCATATAATTCCAAAACCTCTTACACAGCTCTGTACTCCAAGCCCGCACTCCAAGCCCGCACTCCAAGCCCACACTCCAAGCCCGCACATCAAGCCCATACTCCAAGCCCAGTACTCCAAGCCCGCACTCCAAACCCGTACTTCAAGCCCGCACTCCAAGCCCGTACTCCAAGCCCGCACTCCAAGCCCAGTACTCCAAACCCGTACTTCAAGCCCGCACTCCAAGCCCCATATTCCAAGCCCGTACTCCAAGCCCGCACTTCAAGCCCGTACTCTAAGCCCATACTCGAAGCGAGTACTCCAAGCTCTGTACTCCAAGCCCGTACTCCAAGCCCCGCACTCCACCCCCGTACTCCAAGCCCATACTCCATGCCCGGACTCCAAGCCCTGTACTCCAAACTAGTACTCCAAACCCATACTCCAAGCCCCATACTCCAAGCCCACACTACAAGCCCTGTACTACAAGCCCGTACTCCAAGCCTTTATGCAAGTCCCGTACTCCAAGCCCGTACTACAAGCTCGTACTCCAGGCCCCATACTCCAAGCCCATACTCCAAGCCCGTAACATTCAGTGAGAGGCATAAACAAGGAAAAGGGTGAGATAATGCAGGATTTCACAGAAAGGAGACAAACTATGTCAATAAAGTATACTACAAAATGTATTAATGACACAAATACTGCCAGAAAATCAAAAGTTGTCCAAAAGTTTAGTTACACTTTAAAGGTCATTACAAATCTAGTTTACAAGGAACATCAGAACAAACACATGATCAGCTTTTGCTTTGACGAAAATTGCAATCACAATAATCTGCACGAGCGCCAATAGCTTCGAAAATACTAATCATGGACACATTTATTTTCTACTCCAGATCCTAGCCAAAAGTCCACTATTTTTATGGATTATCTGTGAATGTACAGACATCGAAACACAGACATCATTCTTTTTCTGATAATTTCTGGTCAATTTTCCATCCTTTGTTGGTCCTATTTTGTTACATTTATGATTTGCGCCTTTTCTTCACTGATTTGATGTTTTTCTTTATCTACATTAGAAGGGTTGTGGTTTCAGCAGAGAATGAAGATTAGTTTGGTTTATCGCTTTTTGATATTTTTGCAAAAGTTACATATTTGGCATAAATGTACTCCAGTCCCGAGGCGGCATTTACATAGTCCAGTCTGCACTTCGCCATCGTATTGCTTCACTGAAGAGTGTGGCGGATATGGGCATTTTATTCATAAATGTGTGAACATGGGTTAAAGCAATATGAGGAGACTTTGTTAATCACTTGTGGGTTGGCAGGTTCCCCAATGAGTTTGGGGGAAATACTTATATAGCAATTCCCAAAACTAGGGTTGAGCCAATCTTGAGATTTCAGGATCGATTTTAAAATCCGATTTCCGATCATTTTCCAGCCAATCCCCATCGCGATCGTGAAATTTGCTGGATCACTGATTGGGATTCGATCTGTCCCGATCCCGATCGCTCAACCCTAGTCAATGCTTCTCTATGGGAAAAGTCACTTTTAGGGTTGAGCCGATCTTGAGATTTCAAAATTCGATTTCCAATCATTTTCCAGCTGATCACGATCGTGAAATTTGCTCGATTGCCAATCGGGATCCGATCTTTCCCGATCGCTCAACGCTACCCAAAACGCTTCTATAATAGTGCCAGTAGAACTCCTGCCAAGTGAATGCAGATCCATCACCATCTCTCACCCAGTGGCGTAACTACCGCAGAGGCGGTGGAGGTAGTTGCCACAGGCCCGGTGACAGCCACTACCGCTGCATTTTCTTTTTTTTTAATAGGCCATATCATAGGCCATTACGGCCCTATTTACTTGCCGATCCTGGCTGGGCCAGGATCGGTAAGTGACACCGCGGGCCCCACAAATACTATCATTATACTCAGGGGTCTTTGCAGACCCCCGAGTATAATGATCGGCAGCCCGGGAGAGGTAAGGGAACGTAACAAACACTGTTACTTACCTCTCCACAATCCTGCCAGGCCTCTTTCCTAGTTGTCTGACGTCTCTGACGTCACATGAACCCGGCCTGCTTCCCGGGTTATGTGACGTCCGACATCATAGAAGAAGGACGGCAGTGGAGAAGACAGCGTAGGAGCCGGGGGACAAGTAAGTAACAGTAATTTTTTATGTTTTTATTCCCCCGGGTGTTTATGGGTGTCCACAGTGGGACATATTACTGTGTGCAGGGGTCACTATGGGCTATAATATTGTGTGCAGGGGCGACTATGGGCTATAATACTGTGTGCAGGGGCCACTATGGGGGATAATACTGTGTGCAGGGGCGACTATGGGCTATAATACTGTGTGCAGGGGTCACTATGGGCTATAATACTGTGTGCAGGGGACACTATGGGGGATAATACTGTGTGCAGGAGCCACTAAGGGACATAATACTGTGTGCAGGGGCCACTAAGGGACATAATACTGTGTGCAGGGCTTACTAAGGGACATAACAGAGTGCGGAGGAGGGGGTCGGTTGAGGTCTTCGGTTGAGGTCTTCGGTATCTGTGTCGGTTGGGGGGGAGGCCCCAGGTCAAAAGTTCAACACGGGGCCCCGCCGTTCCTAGTTACGCCACTGCTCTCACCTGTATTTTATTCACTTTATTCCCAGTATATTATGTATTGGACACTCTTTTTTCTTTCTCTCTAAGGCTAATGCCCCATGTTGCAACAATGCAGTATTTTTGCGGCTGCAGAAAGGCCACCGTTTTTTCCTGCATAGTCTTTAAGCCGCGTTTTGCTACATGGGGCCTTTACACAAGGCTGACCATACATGTCACCATAGACTAACACAGCATTTAGATGCAGAGGAGTACCAAGGTAGAAATTGTTCCCGGTCCCTAAAGCCAGAGGATGCCCAGAGGCCTCTCTACAATGGCGGAAGACACCTAGATAGTCATGATAATTGAGGGCTCCATTACAAATGTTGCATTGGGGCCCAGGAACTTCAAGTTAAGCTTCTGTTTAGATGTTAGACCAATAAGGAGCTTTTGTGTCCATCATTGCATGTGAATGACTAGAAAATAATTGTTTGTCATGCACAGAAACCAAATCCACTTAGAAAATGTGCGGGCTATGTTTGTAATGTCAGTTATCTCTATAGTTATATGAGTGATTTACATACAGTATACAGCAGGAGTGTATATGGATACTGTGACATTATACATCAAACACGTATGGTATCTCTATAGAGGCGACCATAGATGGAAACGTATAGTCCTGATATTGTATTTGCTTTCTTTTCTATACATGCGATCATTCCTGTGACCTACATGCATGAAGTTATATCACAGCAAGGAGAACTAGCCCTTAAAAATGGATGACAAAATGGCTTTGCAAAGTCACCACACAAGTGCGTCTTCTGACTCTCCGCGGTGAAACCTTTTTTTTTTAACCAGACACAAAGTCCAGTGGCTTCGCCACAGAGAGGCAGAAGACGCACACAGGCGGTCACTTTGCAAACCCAATCAAGTGAATGGGTTTGAATTGTATCCACCGGGTTTGCGTCCCCTCTCCAGTTTCTCTCGGCAGAAGACGGAAACCCAGCGGATTGGCTAAAGCCGAGACCGGCCACAGGTGTGAACCCACCCGATTAGTGGTGACTTGTTACAGACACATAAGGGAGGTGGCTCTATGCTGAGATATTGCAAAACAGGGACCCATAACTGTCCTTGTACGGGGCCGTCGGCTGTCTGGGTCCTTTCCTGGTCTAAATGATGACAGAAATATATGCCACCTATGAATTGGCGTAGATATTTCTTGAAGCACATGCCTTGCACCTTGTCACGAATCTGTTGAGATATAAGTCATCACATGTTAATATAATACGCCAGTCTTCCTTGATGAGTTTTTGAATAATTCCCATTCACTTTTTCTTGGATATAAAACATCCAAAAGCATTTCCCAAGGGTAAAAAAGGCTGCATCTCCACAACCTATGGCCTCAACTTAAAGCTGGGCAAACATACAGGGAACAAGATGATGAATTTCCATCAAGGAATTTGTCAGTGTGTCTTTCTGAAAGTTGTTTTAGCAAAACTACTAGAAGTCAGGAGGGACTCCTGGAGGAACCACAACCAGTCTCCCCATTGCAAGAGGTTTGCAAGACACAGGTAAAACCCTGAGCAGTGACATGTTGTGGATTTAGAAACCAGAGTGTAGGTTACTGCGGGAATTTACTGGATAATGTATGGCGGGTACTTACCTGCAGCGGAGTATCTGCTGCAGACTTACTGGTAGATAATCTGTTGCATTGTATTGACAACGCATATGGGAAAAAAATCCTGCAAATTGACGACCCCTATGGATTTTCTATCCACAACATGTTATAGGGCAGGTTTCCACTGCAATTTTAACTTTTTGTTGCATAAAAGGTAAAAAACATAATTTGGGCAAATGCACTAGCGATTACCTGCAAGGAAAGCTCAACGGCAGACACATCACATGTGAACAGAACCTAAGGGGAATTATTTTTGTTTTTGTTTTTGTGACAAGTCTGAATTCAGGTTTTGCAGCTGCAAAAAGGAATCCACAATATAAAGAACCTTCTTTATTTCTTCTTCCTCCTGGATCCATGTCTAGATTTGGCTCAAAAACTGCAGTGGATGTTGTTCAAAAAACGCTGTGTGTGGAACCCCCTTTATTGAATCTTTGCATTGCTCCAAACACTGCACTAGACTAGTGAAAAAGGAGCAGTTGCGTTTTGTCTGATGCGGTTTTGCATTAGAAGAGACTCAGTTCTTCTTGACTTTATGTCATATGTGAGTGCTTTTGCATCTGTTATTGCATACAATTGAGATTTCCAGATCAGATGTGGACAGATTGTGTCCTGACCCATAGTTGAGCCTTTATGCCGCACACAGACACGTTGCATCGAGCGTTTCTCTATCCGGTTTATGCACAGGAGCTCAGGGCAATCGCTAGGGGGCAGTATAACAGGCTGGAGGCTGCAGTTAGGAAGGTGCTGGGTAACATTGCAGGACAGTGAAGAACAAATTGTAAAGGATCGTTGCAATAGGGATTGTGAAATCCTGAATTATTGCAGGTCAAATGTGAACTAGAATCTAAAACATACATCAAATATTGTTTGTTCTTCTTTGCTTTCGTTTAGGTTGTCTGTATATAGTTTGAAGCAAAGACCCCTGCGCCTATATTTACAGATATTACCAAAATTACAGCTAAAAAATTACCATTAATAAATGATTATTTATTAAACTAATTGTAAATGACCCGGGACTAGGCTGATAGCAGATACTACACAATATGTAATATCCATGGCATCACAAGGGGAAGCCTCTGTGTCTGCTCTACAGTCTCATTCACACCACATAGATGATATAATGGATGATCATATAGATAATATAATACTTTAATAAGACCACTTGTATTACTAGTCTAATGCAGCTCCATATAGCCCAGGGAATGTATAATCTGATATCATTGTGGTCTATTTGTTATTTGTATCAGTATCCTAATGGCAAATATACATAGTCTTCCTGTATATATGTATATATATCTATATATATTTATTCGTGTATATATATATATATATATATATATATATATATATATATATATATATATATATGTACATTTGTATAATTCGCTACATTGTTTCCATCATAGACTATTCATTGTGTCATGGAATTCATCAATGACTATTTACTAACCTGAAGCCATTATTAAAACTGTCATTATATGCAGATAAATTTGCTAGTCTCATATACCATTGAAATATAATTAATGGTTATTGATAATTGACTTGTTTGATTATGGTTCATTTATTGACATTTGGAAGTTATGTGTGTATATACACATATATATATATATATATATATATATATATATATATATATATATATATTATAGATAGATAGATAGATAGATAGATAGATAGATAGATAGATTGTATAGTATATACACAATATTTATAATATGTTAGATTATAACTAAACACGTAATAAATACGAAGTTTTGCATTATTATGTTTCATTTTTATGAGATGTAGATTTTACATTTTATTTCTATTTAGTTTGTTTTGATATATTATATACTGTATTATATTTTATTGTATTATACACTATATTATATTTATTGTATTATATACTATATTATATTTTGTTATATTATATACTATATTATGTTTTTACATTTATTTTCATTACGTCTTTATTTGCTATTCTGTGTAGATGATTCCACCTCCTATCATTGTCATTATATTGTAACAATGTAACTAAATTGGCTGTATTCCAGTGTATGCTATAAAGCAGGCTAATATAATCTGGTTCATTGTGTAATGTAATGAAATAGGAGATGATTTGGTTGTATTATCCTAGAAGCACAGACAAGACTAGAGCCCGGTAAAGGAGCAGAAATGTGTTTATTTCACTTAATAATAAACGTGCAGAGTTGATTTTCATCTGTTCAGAATTTTCCTAATGAGTTTATTAATAATATATCTAATTACAAAGCCTTGCTGAGCCTGCAGGAGCCCCGAGCTCTCAGTGTGATCCCAAACACACAGAATACAGCCTGGGAAATAATCAGGATTATTGCATCAACATTGGAAATCCTACTCCATGTACTATGGGGAGCCGAATACAACCAGACCGGCCACAAAGGACATTACCCGAATGTATGAGAAGCATTATGTAATTGTAGGACAGATTCCCCAGGAAAGAGCCAGAGTCTACAAAGGCACAATCATACACTAAATGTTCTTACCTTCTCCATGTATGTCTATCTATCTATCTATCTATCTACCTATCTACAGTATCTATCTATCTATCTATCTATCTATCTATCTATCTATCTTCTATCTATCTATATATCAATCTATTATCTATCTATCTATCTATCTATCTATCTATCTATCTATCTACAGTATCTATCTATCTATCTATCTATCTATCTATCTATCTATCTATCTATCTATCTATCTATCTATCTATGTATCTATCTATCTAACTATCTATTTGTCTATCTAACTATCTATTTGTCTTTCTAACCATCCATCCATCAAACTTCTTATACCGAACAGCAAACAGAAGCTCCAGACTGGATATACAAGTATAGGGGATGCACAAACGCATCACACTAGACAAAAACGAAATCCATTTGCTACATCCAGCTATAGTGACAGATCATTGCAGGTTTTGTATCCATCCATAAGCGATAGTTCCTATAATACCTAGCATCTATCTACCCATCTATCCATCCTTCTGTATATCTAAATATCAAACATAAATGAAGATCTTTACATACCTATCCATATATCTATAAATTTAAATAAAAACTATCTAGAAGTCCTATCTATCTATCTATCTATCTATCTATCTATCTATTATCTATCTATCTATTATCTATCTATCTATCTAGCCCAATATCTGTATATCTAAATATAAACTGAGATGGTATCTATCTATTAATATTTCTGTATAACTAAATATAACCTGAGAATTTATCTATTTATCTATCTAAATATAAACTGAGCACTTGTTTATAAATATAAAATTAGATTGTATCTATATTTAGATATGAACTGAGATTGTCTGTCTATCTATCTATCTATCTATCTATCTATCTATCTATCCATATATCTTTCTATCTAAATATAAACTGATATCTTTTTTATCTGTATACAGAAATATAACTTGATTTCCTATCTGTCTATCTACATATATACTGAGAGGTAATCTATCTGTATATATAAATAAATATAATATGATATTCTGTCGATGTATCTGAAAGCAAACTGATATCTATTTATTTATCCATCCCATCATCTGTATATCGAAATATAACCGGAGATCTTATCTGTCTATCTATTTATCTATTGACCCGCATATCTCCTTTCTGTCTACCTACCGATCTCCCTATCTGTCTATCTATCTATCTATCTATCTATCTATCTATCTATCTATCTATCTATCTAAATATAACCTGAAGAATTATCTATCTATTCATCTGTCCCATATCTATTTATCTATCTGAAATCTATTCCTTGTATGTGACTCCTTTGCCCACTGGTATATGTAATATACACTATTTCCCTTCCATATATCTAGAGATCTATTACTATCTTGCACGTATCCCTCTGGTATATATAATATACACTATTTCCCAGCCATGTATCTATATATCTATTACTATATTGCTCTCATCCCTCTGGTATATGTAATATACATTATTTCCCTTCCATGTATCTAGATATATATTACTATCTTGCACTTATCCCTCTGGTATATGTAATATACACTGTTTCCCTGCCATGTATCTATATATCTATTACTATCTGGCACTTATCCCTCTGGTATATGTAATATACACTATTTCTCAGCCATGTATCTATATATCCATTCCTTTCTTGCACTTATCCCTCTGGTATATATAATAAACACTATTTCCCTAACATGTATCTATATATCTATTACTACATTGCACGTATCCATCTGGTATATGTAATATACATTATTTATTTGCCAAGTATCTAGATATATATTACTATACTGCACTTATCCCTCTGGTACATGTAATATACATTATTTCCCTGCCATGTATCTCGATATCTATTCCTCTCTTGCTTCTCTCCAGTACAGAGAGTGTATGACATGTCTCCCTGTCTCCGCTGGGTGGCGCTCGAGCAGTTCAGATGAATGTTACCTGTGCACTTTCATAGAAAGCCTTGTGTTCTTGTGCTAAACCTGTAAGGGATCAGTTAATGAGACAGACAGAGGAATTATCTAAATATTGTATGTGACTGCATTTTAATGTTATTATTTTATGCCTGTGCACTGTTGTGGTCTGGCTGTGTAATTGCATTAGTATGTGCCTTCTGTCATCTTATTGTGAGCTCTCTTGCCTTCCATCTAGATTGCTTGCCAAGCAAAGAACACAAGAATGTTCCTGCCAGAAGCAATGGTGGGGCCAGCTCCCTAACTTTCAACGCTTTTAAAGTGCTATGTCTTAAAAGCTGTCACTCCTCAAAGGCTGTTTTGTGAATCCCTTGACAGATGCATGATGAGCAGAGGCCAATGTGTCCTCCTAGGCTGGGACTCTTGTTGTTTCAATTCTCTCCTGCAAGTTGACAAAGCAAAAGGGAAAGAGTTGTGGATTGTGATGCCATGTCAGGATCAGGTCTGTGGTCCTGGGGGACCCTCCATGTCTACAAACTGTGCCTACAAGTCCAGCACCAGGGTCACCTACCCTATAACAAACCTCCTCTCCATGCTATGGAGGAATGGTCAACACACAGGGGGAAGCATTGGATCCAGCTCTGGGAAGATGACCCCCAAACTAGATGGGGAAGATTGTGTCTGGCCAGTTTGTGGCTCTTTCTGTAAATGGAGACATTTGTCTTGTGCTAATAGTGGCCATTAGCAGCCTACACACGTAGAATAAGCCCCAACATCTGCCTGTAATAAGCAGAGAACTCCCAGAGCCTGGCCTAACATGGGGATCAGTGCAAGGACTCTCACAAAGGGAATCTTAGAAAGCAGAGGGACCCACTTCATTATTTCCCCCTTTCTTCTCCAAGGCGTTATAAAGTGTGAATAAAGCATTGTATTCCCCCAAGAAAAGGCACTGGGAAAGTTCATGTACAATTGATGATTGGTATTATTATTTCCAAGGAGGATGGAAAGATTAAGAGGGAAGAAAAAACTAAACAAAATCCTTGTTTTTTTCTTCAGACATCAATTTGAATAATAGTTTGGAAATTTAGAGTCTAATTGGTTTAAACCTTGTTCACACTTGTTGATGGAAGGACAAAAACAAACACGATAAAGGGATGTATGGATAGATGATTGATTGATAGATAGATAGATAGATAGATAGATAGATGGATGGATGGATGGATGGATGGATGGATGGATGGATGGATGGATGGATGGATGGATAGATAGATAGATAGATAGATAGATAGATAGATAGATAGATAGATAGATAGATAGATAGATAGATAGATAGATAGGAGATAGATAGATAGATAGATAGATAGATAATGGATAGATAGGAGATAGATAGATAGATAGATAGATAGATAGATAGATAGATAGATAGATAGATAGATAGATAGATAGATGTCGTAACAGATGGATAGATAGTGAGATAAAGGGATAGACAGGTAGACAAGCAGGATCGCATTACACACTCATCCGTTGAAATCTTTTCACATTTCCTGTGTATATTAATAAAACAAAGTATTCATGTATTTTTTATTCTGATTATTTTTATTATTTCTCCATCTTATTATTATTTTCGGATTATTGCAGCTCCGATAATTATTGCCATCCCGATCATGTTTGCAGCCATTTGGGGATTACAATGTGATATTCTAATTACTAGAACCTTTCAGAAGTCGATTGAATTCACCCAAATGAATGTAATATTAAAGTAACGACTTGTATGTATATTTCCTGACTATTATAATTATAATCGACGTCCTTTTTAATGCAAAGAACTCAATATATCTGTTTATATCTATATCTGTTCATCTAATATGATTTTGCATATATATTTAGTTATAGATATATAATTATGATATATTAATAATATATATATATATATATATATATATATATATATATATATATATATATATTAGATTGCAATTTTTTTAATATGCCATATTTCAATATAACTATAGCCATTGCTATAATCTAAACAGCAATAGAATATTGTCAAAAATCAATGCCAATCCATTCGCATTCACACTTGTGGTCCTTTCCTATCCTTGCTGTACTCAAAGGTCAATTTCTAGAAATATTTGCCAGGGGTTTGTAGTAAAACATCAACATAAACTGCCTGCAGCTTGAATAGATGAGGAGGGGGCTGTGAAATAATGATTTTGTTCCTTCCTGCCATGGTGTGGGTCTAGTATATAAATCAGTAAGGAGCTGATCCTTAATACTGGAGATATATTAGTGAAATCAATAGAGCTTTGCAGATTGAGGGGCGACAATAGGCAGGGTTTTGCATTTGTCCTGTAGGTGGCGCTCTGTTGGCACTGTCTGAAGCTTTTTCTATATTCTAAAGGTTTTGAGGGGGGAAAAAATAATATTTCTGTGTATTTAATTCTCTTCATTTACAAGAAACCCCCTGAAATTCGTAAACTGGAAATGTGTTTCGTCTCCACATGCCTGCGAATAAAAAAAAACTGTTTGAATAAATAGCTTATTTCTAAACATGTTGTTGTCAGTGTTAAACACCCTATGTCATTTTTCTTCAAACACTAACATGATTACACCCAATTATACATTCAGCAGTCTTCCTTATTTTACAGGGAATTTGCCTGTCTTTAATAAAATCAGACATAATGGATCCTGTTCTGGATCTGCCTCCTTTTTAGGTAATTTGATTGAATTACACCTTCAATGTGTCTGGAGTTCCCTCCATTGCCTTCCCTTTATGTCTAGAAAATATCCTATTAATAGTGAGGAGAAGGTTGTGTGGCCGCAGGATGGGGGGAATATTTCTAGAATATTTTCTAGGATTTTTCTAGGTTTTCTTGCTGTGTTTTCTGCTTGGGTTGCATTGTTACTAATGTAACAGAAGCCACATCTTAAGTATTGTTTGGGGAGCTGCTTGTTCTAATGGTTTTGTTGTGGATAATGCCTTGCAAAACAAAGGGACAAGCAGAGACAAGTTGTTCAGTTATAATATTTATCAAGGGATGTTGGATATAGACACAAGTGCAACAGAAAAAAAAATCATACAAAAAGCCAATTACATCTCCCAGCAATTAGTGCAATTATCTATATACTGTTCTTATGTGGCAGAGCTGAGGGCTGAGGTCTGGAGCTGTATTAGAGGAGACTGTTACAGGTTGTGTTTATAATCTCCCAGAGATTACACCTTTACAGGCTGCACAAGATTATCAAGATGGAAACACAAACAACAACATTATAATCACCACAATAGAAATCCTACAGCCCTGCCATATGCTAAGACAGCACAACAAGGTGCACTGGGAGGGACTGGGGGGAAAAGATTTTATTTGTGGTGTGAAGATGCTGTAATGATACACACAATGGCTAACGGCGACAATAAAGTCTGCTCCACCTGTGACAAAGACAGGGCTCACATCCACATTGGCGGTAGGGATGGAAAATGACATTTCCTTCATGGTTGGGTCAATAAGACAATATAAGTTCTTGCTTTTTACTCATCCTCAATGTGCAAGATAACAATATTATCATTATTTATTATTAGTTATATTATTATTATTATTATTATTATTATTATTATTATTATTTATACTTATGTTTATTGTATTATTATTTATTATTATTTATATTATTATTTATCATGATTTTTATTATTATTTATCATTATCATTATTATTATTATTATTATTATTATTTAGAATGATAATAACATTATATTTATTGGATTATTATTATTATTATTATTATTATTATTATTATATATTATTTATTATTTTATTAATTATTATCATCATTATTATTTATCATTACTTGTATTATTATGTATTATTGATTATTTCTTTTTATTATTTTATTATTATTATTGTTATTACTATTTATTTTATTATTATGCATTTTTATTATCATTATATATTAATTATTATTTTTAAGAATAATAATAAAAATATTTTTGTTATCATAATCATCCTCATCATCATTATTTCATTTATTACACTCATTCTCACTACATCGATTCATGTCTCTTCTGAACCCATTACATATATCAATAACTTATTCATTTGAAATACAGTGTAACCATTTTATATGTAATAGCAACAATATAATAGATAACATAATATAATATTAGAATATAAGTACACCAAGGCCAGAAGCAAACTGCTATGAACCAACAGAGAGTAATAGGTACCTAGTAGTTTTATCTGGAAGGACGATGATGGCAAAGATGATGAAAATGATAGAGACGTCTAAAATATCAAAGAGCACAAATATTCTTGTTCATTTTCTTCAATGTTTGCCTAAATTGTAAAAATAAATAAATAAATAAACTATGCGAATATTTGCACATTACAATGTATATGTAGTGGACATGGTGTATATTGTTGTCTAATATATATAAATATATATACTATAGCTTAGTGGAAGATGTTTGTGAAAATAGAGACAACTGGATATGTAACAGAAGTGAGATGGAAGAGTTGGAATAGTTCAGAAGGAAAGCAATGATAGATGGAAAAGGCAATAGATACAGGTCAAAATGTAAAATAGACAAGTAAGTAACTGATATAATGAATATATATATATATATATATATATATATATATATATATATATATATATATATATATGTACATTTGAGATAGAATAAGATACTGACAATATATACAGTTGAATTGTATAAAATAAAATAAAATTCCTGCCCAAATATAATAATAATATACGAGGAGGGGAAGCTCCTACATATAGGTGTATAACTGTATCTGCAGAAATGTGAGATGTCGTCGTCGTCGTCGGGAAGACATTGATTTGACTTCCAATCCCATTGAAGAACCTGCAATCAGTCTGACGTGGCTGCTTCCAGAGAACAATAGCTGCAGCCAGCACACGTACATGAGATAGACTTTTGGTCTGTTCACACCTCGCAGCCTAATTTCTGGCATTCACTCCCTGGAATATAGATCAGCCATTGTGGGAGGCTGTGAAGGGTCTCCATAAATCAGCCCCTATTCTTTCCCCCCTCCATAATGATGCCCTGGCAGGCTGGCTCCTCTCACCTACACATACAACACACTGGAGGTGACAGCCAATGGAGACAAGGGGCACTCTACTTTTAAAGAAACAGTTGGCACACAGGGCCCCCCATCATAAAGCCCCCGAAGTGTTGTCAGACAATCTCCTAACCAGAAGGGTTAAATGAGCTGATAGTACAATGGTCGGCAGTGAGCGCCATGTACAGGACTGATCCAGGAGCCTCAGCACATGGCATATACAGCAAGGAGATCCTCAGCATCTAGTCTGTGCCTTATATCAGTCTTATATCTCACAGGGTTATACTATAAGGATACACATGTCTTATCTGGGAATATTACACTGGGCGCAGGATAGACAAGGATGGAGGAGACAGAGAAGAGAGAGGAAGCCAGAAATACAGAAAGTCACAAGGAAATATTCTCTATACAAAGGTAGCAAGTCCAAGAAGTTGTCTAAGTGTAATAAATGCATGGATACTAGCATAATGCAAGAGGATGGATAGATAGATAGATAGATAGATAGATAGATAGATAGATAGATAGATAGATAGATAGATAAGATAGATGAATAATAGATGATAGATAGGAAATAGATAGATAGATAGATAGATAGATAGATAGATAGATAGATACTGTAGATAGATAGATAGATAGATAGATAGATAGATAGATAGATAGATAAATAGATAAGATAGATGAATAATAGATAGATAGATAGATAGATAGATAGATAGATAGATAGATAGATAGATAGATAGGAGATAGATAGATAGATAGATAGATAGATAGGAGATAGATAGATAGATAGATAGATAGATAGATAGATAGATAGATAGATAGATAGATACTGTAGATAGATAGATAGATAGATAGATAGATAGATAGATAGATAGACAGATAGATAGATAGATAAGATAGATGAATAATAGATGATAGATAGATAGATAGATAGATAGATAGATAGATAGATAGATAGATAGATAGGAGATAGATGAAGCGTAAATATACTAAAATAACAAATTATGATATTGCTCATAGATGTAGATACATTAGCTATCATAGAAAGTTTCCCATAGAGTATATAAAGGAATCTTCTATGCACAATAATAATAATAATAATAATAATAATAATAATAATAATAATAATATGCAAAAATGTAATCAACTATAAACAGATCCAAATTCACAAACACGTTTTACCGCAAATACCCGAATAATAGATGTTATCCATATCAGTATGTGTACTCAGAACTCCTAAAGAAAAGCAAATGTGAACGTTGTGCTAATACAAGAACATGAATGCAGTATGACGTGTGCATCTTGCTCACAGGAGCTTACAATCTAATCAGGGTCCAGTAATGATTGCTCTTTTTCCTGAGCACCGTGACTTGTCTGCTTCACTACAGGAGGAAATACAAGTAGAAGAAAGCAGGAGAACATGAGGGATTCCTGCCTCTGAGAGTGGTGATTATATGGCAACCTTCCCACAAGCATTCCCTGCCTCCATCCTATGGTTTTACATTTAGTAGTGGAAGTGCAAATTAATCAGCAGGTCCTTATAAATACACAGCACAGAGAGCAGACACAAGGCAATGTGCTCCACTATAGACAGGTTAACTCCTCTACTACTGCTCTATAGAGTCTGAGGCCTCCGTATACTGCCAGTCACACTACTACAGCAGTGCTGTGCAAGATCCCATGTGTGTACAGGCATATATGGAATAGGTCCAGCAGGCTATGAGGAGCTCCCTGTTCCTTTTCTTATCTTTGCTGTTCTCTTTTTTTTCCCCCTTTCTCCTGGTTTTCAGGCAAATTTTTCTTGTGCCATAATGTTATGATGGAAGCCTGGTGAAATGACAGGCCAGGAACAAGCATGTCTTAATCATCAGCTTCCTAAATTAGTGGAGTACTCTGACTTGTGTCACTGAATTGTGCCTGTGTTTGTTCTATAAATATATATATATATATATATATATATATATATATATATATATTATGTATCATTGCTTGTGACAGCATATGTAGAAGTATGAGTTTATTTGTGTGTGGGAGTGTGTCTATATTACTGTATGTGTGTGTATATATGTGTGAGTGTGTGTGTGTGTGTGTGTGTGTGTGTGTGTGTGCGTTCAAGTAAATGTATGAGTGCCTATAAATATGTATATTTATAAAAAATACTTATGTGCATATATATATATATATATATATATATATATATATATGTTACATATAATATACATTATACATATTTATTTGTATACATGGAGAGAGAAAGTGAGGGCATGTATATGGTTGTATTTGTTTGGGTGTATTTATCAATATGTTTGTATAACTGTATGTATATGTATGAATTTCTCTGCGTGGGTTTGTGCATGTATCAATTGGCTTGTGTGTGTGTATATATATATATATATATATATATATATATACACACAAGACATAAATTTGTGTGTGAGAAGTATGTATCAATGTGTTTGTGTGAGTGTTTACATTAACTATGTACAGTATGTATGGATATTTGTATGTATAGCAATATGTATACTGAATTTAGTTATGTGTACATGTTTGTATGTATATTCACCTACATGTATGTCAGTCACAGTGTATGTATGTGCATATGTATGTGTATATGTATGTGTGAGCATATGTGTATATGTGTATGTATGTGTGTATATGTGTGTATGTATGTATATGTATGTGTATGTGTGCTTGCTGTGAATGTGTATATGTATGTTTGGGTATATATATATATATATATATATATATATATATATATTATGTATATGTGTGTGTATGTGTGTATATGTGTGTGTGTGTGTTTGTGTATTTGTATGTGTGTGTGGATATGTGTGTATGTGTATATGTGTGTATGTATGTGTATATGTATGTGTATTTGTATGTGTGTGTATATATGTGTGGATATGTATGCATGTGTATATGTGTGTATGTATGTGTATATGTATGTGTATTTGTATGTGTGTGTATATATGTGTGGATATGTATGTATGTGTATATGTGTGTATGTATGTGTATGTATGTATGTGTGTGTGCTTGCTGTGAATGTGCTGACAACCTGCAGATCTCCTAATGACTGATAGGGTTGGGCTGCTCAGATCTGCCACAGTTTATGGTGTGAATGCCCCTCACTGAGAAGTTTTGCTTCTCTCTCCTGTTCTTGCAAACTTAATCATATAACCTGTAACCAAAACCCTCAGAATAAGGAGGTCACATCCACTAAACACAGTAACATCTCTTCCCCTCCATGCCAGCTGCTCAGGATTATATAGGATTTGGAGCTGGCACAAATGGTGTTAATTATATTTTTATAGCAGGGCATTATATAGTCTTCTGTAAATGAAGGATCTGTCATGTGTGCAAATGAGAATCCTCTTAGTGTTTATTGGCATTTACAGCAATTGTCTACTTTTCCCCAAGTGTCTCCAATTTTTTGCATCCCAAACTGGCACATTAGCAGTTTGTAACTCCATCTAGATATATAGTGATATGCTATGTGAGGGCCTGCAGTATAAGAAATGCTTTATACCAGGGCAGGGCCCAATATGGACCTGCTGAGATGGTGAAGAACTAAAATAACAGAGTGAGCAGAGAAAAAGAAGGAGGGAAAGACAAATAAGATATTATGGGGGGATAAACTATATTTGGGAAATGGTTGACCTTGACATGTTTTCTTACATTTACCTCCATACAAACCACAAGAGATTCCATGTACTTGTAATGTCATAGAGAGCCCTGATGAGAGGGAGCTTTCAGGAACTTTCCCAGGACTTAGAAGGGGTGCAGTTGTGTTTAAGGGGGAGGGTGGGGGTGAGGGATTTCATTTTTGTTTGCAAATACTTTAGACCTTATCTTGCTGTTACAGGTAACTTACACCAAACAAAGAGAGTAGTTCATGCAGTGCAAGGTAACCCCAAGCCAGGTCTCAAGGAGTCCACTCAAGCTTTCAAACTGCTTGTGACATGATAGAGCCATGTAATGTCACTTTGTGTCTACAACATAGTAGCCTGGAGTGGAACAAGAAAGCACCCTTTCACTGCCAAATCCCTTTAGTTTCCCCCCTTTTAACAGCCAAAAGGGTAAGAGGGCTGGCTAGTGGTCCTAAGCATTGAGTGGCCCATTGTATGTGCAGAGCTGTGCAGTCCTGGTCACATAGCATTGAGCCTGCAGTGTGAGGCAGAGATTGGCACAAGACAAGTGAAAGTCCCAACAGAATCCACACTCCAGAGGACTCATTGCAGCACTTCAGGTGACTCCTCCATAGAAGCCCATGAACATGGCTGATCTTATAGCCAATAGAACAATTCATTCTGGATACTTTATTTATGGATGCATTTTAGCATAGAGGTTAAACCTATTATGTTTGCAACAATTACTGGTGAAATTGACCCAGGCAGTTTATGTTGCTACATACAGCATATTTACAGTCTGATAGTATAGGATTATACTATATTGTTTGGTATTATATTTCTAAGCAGCAGGCTTCATTTTAGCTCAGTAGTGTATGGGTGTATTGGATATATATCGATCTATTGCACCCATGTTATATTTAGTTTGTATATGTTAATTTATATTTGCAACCATCCTTCTCAGCTCAGTATAGTGTGATATGCAGCAGACTTGCAGCCACAGCAGTACAAGGGATACAGGATGATATATACAGCTATTAAATGATACATTTGCAGTTATTTCTCTGAGATGTGTCCAATAAAGCCATGTTGTATATGTGTTGTTTATATTGTTATATGCAGTGTAGTTGCAGCTATTAATGTGACCTCAACAGTCTAGGGGTATACAGCTTATATCTAGGGGTATACTGCTTATTTATAGGGGTAAACTGTTTATATCTAGGAGTATACTGCTTATATCTAGGGGTATACTGTTTCTATCTAGGAGTATACTGTTTTATCAAGGAGTATACTGTTATATCTAGGAGTATACTGTTATATCTAGGAGTATACTGTTATATCTGGGGGTATACTGTTTCTATCTAGGGGTATACTGTTATATCTAGGAGTATACTGTTATATCTGGGGGTATACTTTTCTATCTAGGGGTATACTGTTTATATCTAGGAGTATATTGCTTATATCTAGGAGTATACTGTTATATATAGGAGTACACTGTTATATCTAGGGGTATACTGCTTATATCTAGGGGTATACTGTTATATCTAGGAGTATACTGTTATATCTAGGGGTATACTGTTTCTATCTAGGGATATACTGATTATATCTAGGAGTATACTGCTTATATCTAGGAGTATACTGTTAATATAGGAGTATTCTGTTATATCTAGGGGTATACTGTTTATATCTAGAGGTATACTGTTTTATGTAGGAGTATACTGTTTTATCTAGTGGTATACTGTTTCTATCTAGGAGTATACTCTTTATATCTAGGGGTATACTCTTTATATCTAGGGGTATACTGTTTCTATCTAGGGGTATACTCTTTATATCTAGGGGTATACTGTTTCTATCTAGGGGTATACTCTTTATATCTAGAGGTATACTGTTTCTATCTAGGGGGTATACTCTTTATATCTAGGAGTATACAGTTTTATCTAGGGGTATACTGTTTCTATCTAGGGGTATGCTGTTTATATTGATGTATGCAGCAGATTTGCAGCCATGGCTCTGACCTGAGATGCATTTCCAAGCATTAAAAATTCAGAAGCAAACAATGCAGGCGATTACAGTGAAGCAGATCCCTTTGTGTTACATGGGGGGGTATTTGGGAAAACATTCAATGTTAACAAACAGCATTTTGTATAATAAACTGATGCAGTCAGTGTTATGGAGCACAAAGCTCATTTTGATTGAGTTAATATCATATCAGCAAATTTCACTGGGAGAAGAATCTCTTCTTTTCTTTGTGTCACAAACCAGCACAGATTACAAATTTTAATGATGTGAGAATGTTTGGTATACAAAATCATGCTTATTTCACTATTAGCAAAAACACGAGCCATTTCTCAACATAAACACCCAGCTGTGTCTATTTTAAAAGCATTTCAATGACAGCTTGCTCTTATGAGCATGCAATCAGCTAATTTCGCTTTTTTCCCTTCTGTGTTAATCAACACTTTCCTTCCTGCACAGCAGAGTACACATAGTGCAGATACTCCACATCACTCCATGTTTATCTAACCTGGAGTCACACACAAGCCGCTTACACTCAGCCCAGAGAAGCCTCCCCTGATACTCCTTACACCTAGGCAGGCAGCAGGCCCTGGGATTCCTCTCCAGCATTTGGAGATCCCTTCTGTTTGCTTACAGTGTACATATACATGCATGTAATACAACAAACACACACACACACACACACACACACACACACATACATGTATGCATGTACCACACAAACACACAGACACATATACATGTATGTACCACACAAACACACTCACACATATGCATGCATGTACCACATATACACACACATATGCACCACATATACATGCATGTACCACACAAACACACACATATACATGCATGTACCACATAAACACACACACATGTATATGCATGCACCACATATATATACACACATATGCACCACATATACACACACATACCATGTACCACACACACATATATGCATGTATCACATAAACACACACACAGATATTCATGCATGTACCATATAATATACACACACATATGCATGCATGTACCACATACACACATATACATGCATGTATCACACAAACACACACACATATGCATGCATGTGTGCGTCCATTATTATAGCATACCCTACTGCTATCTGAACAGTCAAATACTATTCATTGCTGGTTAAGAAATATAGTCTGATAATTAAAAAAAATAATAAGGTAAAGCAGCATGGAATTAATGGTGATATATAAATCAATAATTAATAATAATATTATTAAAAAAAAAAAAAAAAAAAAAAAGAAGCCAGGACTTTGTGACCTTTGCATGTTGGGTCACAGAAGTGTGTATTATATACGTGTACATCCATTACTTAGCACAGACACCAAAGCTAAATGAAATGTGGATCTTTTATCAACCCGTAGTAGGTGCTTATCTATTATTTCTCCTATCTATCTATCTATCTATCTATCTATCTATCTATCTATTCCTTATCTATCTATCTATCTATCTCCTATGTATCTATCTATCTATCTATCTATCTATCTATCTATCTATCTATCTATCAATCATCCATCCTATCTATCTTCATATTTCCTACCTCTCCTACATATTGGTATTCCATGTAGTCGGAGGCCTGCTTATCTCACCTTGCATGATAAATGGTGTACCCTTCTCCTGACTGTGCTCCAAGGGTCACCCCGGGGGCTACTATGGATCACTTTATTTATTTTCTCCCGGTTGGAGTTAGTAGAGAAGAAGCACAAACACACAGTAAATATCATGTAGTCGCCCACTGTCACGACACTTACTCATTAATTTCCAATCACAGAAAAGAAGCTGAAGAATTGCTAATGAGTATACAAACAAGGCAATGTCTATAGCAGCCAGTGCATACACAAAGCCCCCATCAGTGCCATATCCCAGAGACTATAGGAATAATCAAGGCCACTGCATACATAATATTAATCATCCCAAGCTGCAATCACCAAGACCATCTCATGAATGTATAATATTAATCATCCAGTGTAAAAATCCCAGAACATATAGGACTTCCTAATGCCACAAATTCCACTGCAATGCGGTGATCTCACCCCGGCGGAGAGAGGGTTAAGCCGAGGAATAATAAGGGATGATGCTTTCTACCCCTTACACACCTTCCATTGAAATATCTCCACAACCCCTGGCCCTGATCTTGTTTGGATCCGCCATTAGATCACATGAGCAGGCGAACAAAAAAAAATGCTGTTTATAAATAATCGAAAAAAACTCAAAACACAAGAGATACAATGTAACAACTCGTGCACATTAAGGTTCCAATGTAAAAACGCAACGACTACGAGCGCTCAGCCGTCTCCTCAGTCCTCAGCTCGGTAAAGTAGTCCCTTGATTCTTCCACTTTCTTTCCTCCTTGGTTATTTTCTCCCTAAAAGAAAGGTATAAACAAACTTTAATCAATAAGAGAAAATATTGACGTATAAAACTAAGATGGTCCAATACAGTGGGATGAAAGCAATGGTAGATATTTGGTAAAGGAAAAAAAAAAAGAAGGGAGGGGGGATCACGTTTGGGAAAAAGAGGGGGAGGGGAGGTAAAGAGCTTCCCCCTCCTGGATCACTCCGCAAGCTGAAGAAGGGGGGAGGATAAGAAGAATGTCTGGGAGGGTCTTTGTCTCAGGGTCTTGTCCTCATTGGTGGGGTGGAGAAGAAACGTTCCTGCAGTCAGAGCTTTCCTATTGGTTCCAGCACCCAAAGGTTAAACCAAATTCTTCCTTTTTTTTTTAGGCTGGTGTCTCTGGGTCTGGAATTAATTGTAGCTATAGCTGTCTACTCTAGTTGCTGAGAGGGGAGGTTGTTGTGTTTATTTTGAAGGGACATGAAGTAGTTGATTCATTTTCTCCCCTGGCTTCTTGATTATATTTCTATATGTATATATTTATCCCCCTATAATTAACACCAATATTATGTGCGTTTTGTTTTTTGCTACATGACTTACAAGTGTTTGGAGACATTGGTGCGACATTGCTGCTCCTGCTACTACTACTACTACTCGTGGCTGCAACTTCACTTGAGTGTCCTGCTTCCATCTTTGTGATATGTTGGACATGGGGGAAAGGAAGGAAGTGAAAATGATCCCCAAGTCATCCTTCAGCATTAACAGCCTGGTGCCTGAAGCGGTCCAAAATGACAACCACCCTCAGCCTCACCATCACCATCACCACCATCACCAGCTGGCACAGCAAGCCCACCATCTCCAGGGCCACCACCGACCACCGGTGCAGGAGGAGGACGAGCTGGACAAAAGCCTGCTGGAGGTCAAGACTGAGAGCAAGGTGGACTCAGCCAACACCGACCTACCGGGAGGAGACGAGAAGGAGAAGCCGGAGGAGAAAAAGGTAGATGGTGGCAAAGATGGGGAGAATGGCAAAGAAGGGGAGAAAAAGAATGGCAAATATGAGAAGCCCCCTTTCTCCTACAATGCTCTGATCATGATGGCCATCCGCCAGAGTCCAGAGAAGCGCCTGACCCTCAATGGCATCTATGAGTTTATCATGAAGAACTTTCCTTATTACCGGGAGAACAAGCAAGGTTGGCAGAACTCCATCCGACACAACCTCAGCCTGAACAAGTGTTTTGTCAAAGTACCTCGTCACTATGATGACCCTGGCAAAGGGAACTACTGGATGTTGGACCCTAGCAGCGATGATGTCTTCATTGGTGGGACCACTGGGAAGCTCCGGAGGAGATCTACAACCTCCAGGGCTAAGCTGGCCTTTAAGCGAGGGGCTAGGCTCACCTCCACTGGACTGACCTTCATGGATAGAGCCGGCTCCTTGTACTGGCCTATGTCCCCTTTCCTCTCCTTGCATCACCCAAGGGCCAGTAGCACTTTGAGCTACAATGGGACCACCTCAGCCTACCCAAGCCACCCCATGCCCTACAGCTCAGTCTTGACTCAAAACTCTTTGGGGAACAACCACTCCTTTTCTACGTCCAATGGCTTGAGCGTAGACAGACTTGTGAATGGGGAGATCCCCTATGCCACCCACCACCTGACAGCCGCTGCCCTTGCTGCCTCTGTGCCCTGTGGGCTGCCAGTCCCCTGCTCCGGTACCTACTCCCTTAACCCCTGCTCTGTCAACCTTTTAGCTGGACAAACGGGCTACTTTTTCCCCCATGTCCCCCACCCCTCCATAACTTCACAAAGCAGCACTTCAATGACAGCCAGAGCAGCCTCTTCTTCCACCTCCCCCCAGGCTCCTTCTACCCTTCCTTGTGAATCCCTCAGACCATCCTTGCCAAGTTTTACCACAGGACTAACAGGAGGACTTTCTGATTATTTCACACATCAAAATCAGGGCTCATCGACCAACAGTTTGATACATTAACATCCATTGGAGCAAGACTGTAAGTGAACATTTTACACAAATTTCAGAAACAAAAAAAATTGTACATGGATGCTAAAAAAAATTAACTGAATGGAAAAAAAATTGAAGCGAACAAAAACAAAAAAAAAAAGACAAGTCCAGGTATTTTTTATGAAGTCCCCCCTTATTTTGTGTACGTCTGTTGAGTCTCTAGGGTTCTTTAATATTGGGATGAGGAGAGATATGTGGGAGCACTCTGACCTCTGGGAATCTGATCCAACTAGAATGTAGAACTGATTTCTATCTAGTGTCAGCTTTTCTTTTCTTACAATGTTCTCATCCTCATCCTCATCCTTCTTGTCACCCCTAGTGTCTAGAGCCCCATGTCTGCAGTATTACAAGTTTTCATGGACTCTGACTCTAGTCCATCATTCAATGGTTACTTTGTATCTCTGTCATACAAGTCCATCTATTACCCCTTAGAAACTTTGTATCATTCTGACCATTAATACAACATGGGTTTTGTTTACTTTTAGACCAAAGATTGGGATGTAGAACAAAGCAGAATGTAACTGATCATGAATGGCAATTCATCTGCAGCAAAATACTAAATTCTTAATATTATTATTATTATTTCAATGACTTGAGGGGGAGGGAAGGGACAACAATACTGCCTTCAATTTGTGTTGTGTATATTACGGTGTATGTGCTCACTAACCGGTCGGTCACCTCTTCTTTTTTTTATTTTATTTTATTTTATTTTTTTAATGTAGTGAAACGTTATTTTTTTTTTCAAGAAAAAACCGATTGTACTTCTAGGTAATCCTTGCAAAATATGTATAACCCGTGTTGAGTAAAAATGCATCGATTTGAGTGATTGTTATTGTTGTCTTAAGATTTCTTGATTGTGATAATGTGGTCATATGCCCGTGTTTGTCACTTATACAAATGTTTACTATGGAGACACAGAAATAAACATAGGCCAAATTCATATAGATCATAGTTCTTGTCTTTATTTAATAACCTATCTATATGGGGGCAATGGAAGGAACTAACCTGGGAGTTTATGCTGGTTATTATACTATAGGCCTGTAATAGCCTCTACTATAGATACAGGCAATTCCTGTAATGTGTTAAACAATTATATATATATATATATATATATATATATATATATATATATATATATATATATAATTTTAAATATAGCTATATTAATTACATGTTATATAGGTAAATAGTTATATATGTAGTGTATGTGCAAAAAATATACAGTGACTATATATATATATATCTATATATATATATATATTCACATATGTAGTTATATATGTCTGTATACACATATATGTTTATATGTGTGATTGACTGAAATTATGTTAAAGCACCCATATATACTCATTTATTTTTGCTGCATTATTTTTAATTCTGCTTTAAACCCCTTTGTATTATCAGTAGAGTTGTTTCATTTTTAATATATTTATTACATTATTTACTACGTTATTATTACTTTATGCAGATATACAGCTATAATATATATATATATATATATATATATATATATATATATATATATACACACACACATACATAGTAAATATGAGTTATATATATATATATATGTATATGTATATATATATATATATGTATACATTTTCCTGAATTATCTATATTCCAACTTTAAAGCTAGTTTAACTACTTTCGATATTTTTTATGCATATATTTACCATTGTTATTTCTAGATCAATAGAGAGATAGATATGTAGACAGGCAGAAGTAGACAGATAAATAGAAATATGGACAAATGATATGTGATAGATATAAAGATAAATAGATATATAATAGATAGATAAATAGATATATGATCGGTAGGTAGATAGATAGATAGATAGATAGATAGATAGATAGATAGATAGATAGATGGATAGATAGATAGATATATAGATAGATAAGAGACAGATAGATATTACATAGATAAATAGATGATAGATAGATAGATAGATAGATAGATAGATAGATAGAAGACAGATGTTGTATATATATATATATATATATATATATATATATATATATATAGGTAGATTCATGTATTACTGTAGTATATCTTGTCTTTTAGTTAGGAGTTACCCCAAAGTTTTTTTTTTTTACTTTTTATTTGCCCTTATTTTGAATGCCCTCTGATATATTATAAGTGTGACCAGATAACCTGAGACAGTGTATAAGGCTCCGTAGTCCTGGGCTCAGAAATCTCTAATATGAGCCCACAGGGAGCTGCTGCCTTACAAATGCCTCATTTGTCAGTGTTGTATAGTGTGAGCTGTATACTGCTCTATGCCTGGCCCTTACAATGGGGCCTAATGAAAAATAAACTGTGTGCCGGAGATATTATCTGAATGACACCCTTTCCCATCTGCTTTAATAAGATCCTACTAGATTTCACTTGTTCTTAACTCTGTCTCTGCTGGCACCTTAGCCCATCTCTAGTCACCTGGTATCTTGTCAGGAATTGTCTGCTGTTCTAGTATTAGATCTTATTTGTGGATTTAGCTGATGGGATAAACTGGGTGTCATATACTGCACACTGGATTAGTAGGATCCTCCAGTCTATTGTTAGGCTATGGGATATAATGGGGGATCAAATCATCAGATAATGCTATTTCCTAATACACATATAATATTGGGTAAGGAAATCTGAGTAACTATGATGGGTCAAGTCCTCACATAAGTAACGTGGGATTACTGCTTTTTTTGTTAGGTCGGAAAATTATATATTAGAGGTGTCTGTAAATATTAAATCTATCTATCTATCTAATATATATATATATATATATATATATATATACATATATATATATATATATATCCCTATCACAGATATGTCGCTAATAATAGGCATTATAGACCGTAGCTATAATGGAAAAAATCTGAAATAATGAGATGTAGAAATATATATATATATATATATATATATATATATATATATATATATATTATCATGATGTGTGGCAATGAGTTTCAATGTTAGAGAAACGTACAATGAGAAATGTGAATTTATCCTATTCTCTCCTAGCATGGTCGCCATGTACTTGCCATGTTGGACAAGTCCTGAGGATCTTCTGTCTACATGTTAGATTATTTTATGGCTTCTCTCTGTTTTGTGTTTTGGAAGTTTTGTGTCCTTTTCCTTCCACAAAGGTGTGAGTTTTGCTCACAGACCAGAGCCCACTATTGTGGAGTAGACATGTGGCATCAGCCTTGGACTAGCAGCCTTGCAGTGATGGGGATGTCCGATCCTTGTTCTGGAAGTGGGTGCAGAAAGGTGAAGGTGAAGGACAATAAGGTTTGGGTATGGAGTCTGGGACTGACTTACACTGGGATTGTCAGACTTGCCCTAGAGGGCGGAGCCCCTGAATATACCTCAAGCAAGAACCTTCCCTCCATAGCAAGGCATCCCTCAAACAGATGGGACCTTCAGCAGCTACACGGACAGCCAGTGCCAGCCAGGTAAGATGGTGCCACATGTGTCTGTCTATGTCCCACAGGAAGCTTAGCAATGCCATTATCTATATTGTATTATCTGACATCATGTCAAGGCAACTAGACATCACAATCTCTTTCTCCAACCAACCCCACCCCCCCAAAATAAAAATAAATGAAATCACCTTAGAAGACTTTTGGGTGAATTATGCAGAAATCTTAACTATGTTGTTTCATCCTTTTTGTAGACTCCCTGACCAACTTGGAAGATATGGGATTTCTTATTCCACCAGTAAGTTACATCTGTGTCTGTAAATATTCAGTCCCTACCCAGTATTACATGTAAATGGTGCCCATGCCCCCCAACAAGACAGCATTGTGCTATACTCTGTGTACTCTGAATATACAGGCGTCAAATGATATGGGTCTTCTCCACAAGGCAGCAGGCCAATGTCACTCGACCCGACTACACTATAATTTTACACTTTATAAACTTATCTCATCTCTAGCTCTGGAGTGAATGTGCCGAGTATAGGTGACCTTTGGAAAAGTAAAAGCAATATCTAAGACACCTTGTATGTGTAGAAAAGGAGGCTTAGTGCTGCCTTCAGTGATTTATCCAGGTTGGGTTTGTAGTCGGAGAATTTATTTATTGAATAAGACTATTGTTATTGTCACATTCACAACTGTAAAGTTGATGATTGAATAGAATGATGTATAGAGAGCTAGAAGATAGATGGATACATTTTATTTTTTGTTGGTGATGATGTAGCTTTTAAATAATATTATCGATATTATCCTTATTTATTACTATTATTATTATTATTATTATTATTAATACTAATAATAATAATAATAATAATAATAAAAAACACTATTTATTTATT
This sequence comes from Leptodactylus fuscus, assembly GCF_031893055.1. Lineage (NCBI taxonomy): Eukaryota > Metazoa > Chordata > Amphibia > Anura > Leptodactylidae > Leptodactylus > Leptodactylus fuscus. Next base: position 123,748,591 of record NC_134271.1, read on the forward strand.
TTAATAACTGGATAAGGGTGACATATATTACTACCTATAAATAATGTATACTATTATATACACATTTATTTATATATTTTATTTTATTTTAAGAGTATATGTATTTCTTGACTCATAAATCAATTGTACAATGAATACTGCCATTTAATATGTATTAATAATTTATTGAATGAATATAATAGTCGATACATCATTTCCACTGTTTTCTTTTTATTCTTCTTTTTTTTTTACTCCAAGTTTATCCAGATGCAATACAAGAAGCGGCCGGAAGAGGGCGATAGAGACCAGGTAAACACAAGAGGTTATTTTTTGTATTATCTGCCCGTTAATTATGTGGAAGGGAAATTGTTATTGATGAGCTAATGTCTTATATCTGATCACATGGTCATTTCCAATAATGGATAGAAGGTGTCCATTTGTATCTACCTGGATGGATAGATAGATAGATAGATAGATAGATAGATAGATAGATAGATAGATAGATAGGAGTTAGATAGATAGATTGGAGATAGATAGATAGATAGATAGATAGATAGATAGATAGATAGATAGACAGATAATAGATAGCTAGCTAGATAGATTGATAATAGATAGATAGATAGATAGATGATAGATAATAGATAGATAGATAGATAGATAGATAGGAGGTAGAGAGATAGATAGATAGATAGATAGATAGATAGATAGATAGATAGAAGATAGATAGATAGATGATTGATAGATAGATAGATAGATAGATAGATAGATAGATAATAGATAGATAGCTAGATAGATAGATAATAGATAGATAGATAGATAGATGATAGATAATAGATAGATAGATAGATAGATAGAAGGTAGATAGATAGATAGATAGATAGATAGATAGATAGATGATTGATAGATAGATAGATAGATAGATAGATAGATAGATAGAAGATAGATAGATAGATAAATAGATAGATAGATAGGAGATAGATAGATAGATAGATAGAAGATAGATAGATAGATAGATAGATAGATAGATGATTGATAGATAGATAGATAGATAGATAGGAGATAGATAGATAGATAGATAGAAGATAGATAGATAGATAAATAGATAGATAGATAGGAGATAGATAGATAGAAGATAGATAGATAGCTAGAGAGATAGATAGATAGGAGATAGATAGATAGATAGATAGATAGATAGATAGGAGGTAGAGAGATAGATAGATAGATAGATAGATAGATAGATAGATAGAAGATAGATAGATAGATAGATAGATAGATGATTGATAGATAGATAGATAGATAGATAATAGATAGATAGCTAGATAGATAGATAATAGATAGATAGATAGATAGATAGATAGATAGATAGATAGATGATAGATAATAGATAGATAGATAGATAGATAGATAGATAGATAGAAGGTAGATAGATAGATAGATAGATAGATGATTGATAGATAGATAGATAGATAGATAGATAGGAGATAGATAGATAGATAGAAGATAGATAGATAAATAGATAGATAGATAGGAGATAGATAGATAGATAGATAGATAGATAGATAGAAGATAGATAGATAGCTAGAGAGATAGATAGATAGGAGATAGATAGATAGATAGATAGATAGATAGATAGATAGATAGATAGAAGGATGGATGGATTTATAGATAGATAGATAGATAGATAGATAGATAGATAGATAGATAACATGGGGGCTGATAGTTTATGGCCTGTAATAATGGAATAAACACTCAGTTTTACCACATAAAATATCTTATAAAAATGTAAATAATATAAAATATTTCCACTTTTTCGCTTGATCATGGTCTCTATTGTAAAAAATAATTGTAGAAATAAAACCTTACACATCTAGATATTCAAAGATTTAATCTATTCTGAATATTTTTAAGACTGGCTGGAGGATTTCGCTTGAGAAGTTAAGGGAAGGGAATTATTTTTTAGAATAATTGCTGCCTTTGTTATATAATAGTAATATAAAAGTTGCGTTTTAAAGATTGTAATAGTAGTATACAGACAATATATTGTAATGCAAATACTATAACCTATGTAATGAGTTATCAGATAAAATCAATACAGAAATTCTATTCATCTGCAATTATTTATTACTATTATTATTATTATTATTATTATTGTTGTTGTTGTTGTTGTTGTTGTTGTTGTTGTTGTTGTTATTATTATTATTATTATTATTCCTGTAGTTCTGCACACCCCACCACCTCTCCTGATATCTAGTAACTGGCTGTAGAAAGTTCTGACAAGGTTTAATCGATTGATTGACATTAATAGGAGAAGTGTTTGCAATTCTTATCGACCTGTGTGTTTATTCTAATGCCAGGATTGTGATCTGTGCCCCAATATAAACCAGGACTGCAGGCTGCATAATCTGACTCAGGATTATCCCAATAGTTACTTATACATGGCTGGTTCCCGGGGTATTAGGGTTTCTTCACAAACTATACACACAACAGTTCATCCTTATCCTCAGATGTGTATAATACATCTTCCATACACACACACATACCAGCGTGCAGATGTATTTCCTTACAATATTGCAAACATACACATACCAACATGAGGACATATATATATATATATATATATATATATATATATATATATATATATTTATTTGCATGCACGCAATACTTGCACTGAAGCACATTCATACCTACACATGTATTAACTCACTATTCTGTGTATGTGTATGTGCATATATATATATTAACGCGCACACATCTATCTATCTATCTATCTATCTATCTATCTATCTATCTATCTATCTATCTATCTATCTATCTTTCTTTCTATCTATCTATCTATCTATCTATCTATCTATCTATCTATCTATCTATCTATCGGCACGAACTTAATATTTTATACCTACACACAACAATGCAGATACATACATCAAAATACAAATCTAAACAAATAACGTAGATGAACAATATGAACACAGATATACACGAACATATAATAGATACATGAATGCAAGTCTACAAAATATATACATCTTCACCAATAAATATACACACCCACATAAAACAATTCAAATGTATTTATATAATACGCACACTCTGTCTCTAGATATATACGTACGCGATACGCACCATAGATATAAACACATTAATAGATTCATATACACAAAACACACACACATATGTGTGTGTATGTGTGTATATATATATATATATATATATATATATATATATATATATATGTCTAGAGTGCTGTTCGTTTGTTGTAATATATATACATATATCTACACACAAAGCACACGACTGATATATACACTGCAGTAACGTACTATACTATACTATACTATACTATACTATACTATACTATACTATACTATACTATACTATACTTTTACAATGCATCATTCACAATATATAAGATTATTACATTTACAATGCTACATATTAGTTGTTACTTTTTGCCACTTGTATCTATAAACTCGCCCTCCTATATAATATCCAGCCAATGATTCTTACTATAGTGGCAGCAGATACCATTGTGTAGTCTTCCTCTAGATCTTAGTCTTATATTTCTAGGGTTTATTATATGTACATCGATATAGGTGTATATTCACACGTCATGTACCAGCATTTTCTATCTTTCAGGAGTTCAGGCCCTGGATCTTACCCTTATGTATCCATATTGTTAATATTTAGCAATCCTTTGTTGGTTCCCTTTCTATTGATGTATTATATGCTGTGTATTCAGTATTGGAGCTCTGTATCTTCTAGTGTCCCTTTATATTGATGGATTATATATTGTATATTGAGTATTGGAGATCTGCACCTTATTGTGTCTTATAGTTATAAGGATGTATATAAAGTATTGGATCCTTTCCTTATAGTGTATTGTCTCTTATAAGGATGTATATTCAGTATTGGATCCTTTCCTTATAGTGTATTGTGTCTTATAAGGATGTATATTCAGTATTGGATCCTTTCCTTATACTATATTGTGTCTTATAAGGATGTATTCAGTATTAGATCCTTTCCTTATAGTATATTGTGTCTTATAAAGATGTATTCAGTATTAGATCCTTTCCTTATAGTATATTGTGTCTTATAAGGATGTATATTCAGTATTAGATCCTTTCCTTATAGTATATTGTGTCTTATAAGGATGTATATTCAGTATTGGACCCTTTCCTTATAGTATATTGTGTCTTATAATTATAAGGATGTGTATTCAGTATTGGATCCTTTCCTTATAGTGTATTGTGTCTTATAAGGACATATCTATATTTCCAGCATATTTGCAGACAATACATTGTTTCTTCTTTGCACTTGTATTCTCTGGAGAGGATCTGCATTTTCTCCAGAACTCCTGGGTGTTGTTCCTGTATGTATTCACTATGGGGAGAGGGAAGATGTTCTTTTATGTACTAAAAAATATTGTCATAACTTACTGCTTGTACAATAATTAGAGTCTGGGGGCTTTGCTGCTCACTTCTATATGCTATTATATTCTCAATATTCAGGTGCTATATGGAGGATATTGTATGCAGTGTATACTTAGGTGATATTCATTCTGATGTACTAAAAGGTTCTAAAAGGTTTGATAATATCGCACTTTGTAACTGTTCATGCGGCTTTGTGTTCATGTATTGACTGTTCATGCGGCTTTTATGGGGGGGCAGAATAAGAATGTAGGAGACAAATAAAATGATCTGGAATTATTTGTTCCTAGGAGATGGGAGAAATACATTAGGTATCTGTTCCTAAATTCGCTGGAATCTTGTCATCCATTATATCCTCTTCTCTCCTCCTTATCAGATTTCACAGACAAGATCGTGATCGATGCAGCCATCGGTCAATCTGTCCCTTCTTGTGATTTATACATCGTCCTGGATAGAATTAGAACAAATAAAAAGAACATAAAAAAGAAACATTTAAAATAAAGCAAAGAAACCATAAAAATGGAGCTTAGATATGGATTTGGTCTATTAGGATAACAATCGCTTCTGAATACTCCATTGACCTGGCAATATCTAAAAAAAAAAAAAAAGCAAAATAGATTTTTCGGATGATTTGCTAAAGAGAAGTGAGAATTATACCAATAATCCATCCACAAGTTCCGGTTCGGGAGGCGAATTTTACTAGAAATCAGCGAATGATGAAACTTTTATTCCACAAAGACGAATTTGAGGCGAATTTGTAACTTCGGGGAATTGGAATATTTTAAAAAGAGCAAAAGTGTGAATGAGGGAAATATCGCTATAGCGTTTATACAGGGAAATGTGTGTATTGTGGTCTGTTCTTAAATCCACCTTCATTCATGTCAGGATCAGGACATGAGCCTCTGTGGACAAAGCTGGACCCCAGGCCTCATGGGTAATGGAGTCATGACAATTACATATTATCCAAGAACACCAAAAAAATATCCATTTTGCCCCCATTTTTGCCCGGGTATCCATGTAACCAATCCTGCTCCTCAGTTGGCAAGAATCACCAGAGCCAGAATTGTCAGCTAATATTTTTTCTCTTATTGTATAATTGTATCAAATTTTTACTGAGAATGCTAGCCCATGCAAGTTATTTTTAATATATTTTATTTTATTTTTTTTTTAATTTTTATTTAGTTTTTATAACATATATGCTATTAGATCTCAGTTCTAAACTAATAAATAATAAATATATATATAAAAAGTCAATTAAAAAATCCAAGTGATATTATTATCAATATTATATCATCACTATTATCTTACTATTATTAATTTTATTATTATATTTTATAGTATTATTATCATCATTATATTATTATTACATTTTATATTATTATTTTCATTATCTTACTATTATTATTTTTTCATTACATTTTATAGTATTATTATTATCATTATATTATAATTTATATTATTATATTTTATAGCAGTGTTATTATATTTTATATTATTCTCATTATATTATTATTATTATATTTGATATTATTATTATTATCATCATTATATTATTATTTTATTATTATATTTTATATTATTATTATTAACACTATATTACTATTATTATTTGTATTATTATATTTTATATTATTATATTATTATTACTATTATTTGTATTATTATATTTTTTATTTATATTATTTTTATTATTATCATCATTATATTATTATTAGTCATAGTATTTTTATTATCATTATTTGTCATAATATTATTATTATTATCATATTAATAATAATATTGTTATTAATAGTAATAATATTATTAATAATACATTCTTATTAATCAGAACAATACCACCTTCACAGTAAATTATTATGGGGGTCGGCATTGGAAAAAGGAGAACAATTTTCCTTCTATTCTGTATCCTATTGTAATGACTTCAGGACTTTACTGTATATTATGTTCACATGTAATATTATTTTTAGATTTTTTTTAGACTGATTTTATTAGCCCTAGATTAGACTGAAAATAGTTTTTTTTGCTGAAATATTTATGTCAATTTTGCAAAAAAAAAAAATTAGAAATGCTGTGCCAAAGTCTCCAGTTTTGAAGCATTGGTCAGATATTGAATGTAGTGAGTGGTCAGATCTCATTGTATGTGGTCAGATGTTATGTGTCTTCTAAGTGGTCAGAATATTAGGACTTTTATGGGCGGTGAATTTTCACATGAGAGGTGTTAAGGGTTGGGTACAGATTTTACCCACCAGAGAATGGTCTATTTGTTGCATTTTGTCATGCGGATTTTCCCCATAGAAAATTGCAGCGTTGAAAACCATAATGAGGGCTCTTACATGCGGTCCCCTGATAAAGAACATGTGCAGATGCGAACAATAAAATGCAAGCGCTTTCCACTCTGTGGTCGTACATATTGCCATATAGATAACATAAGGCCTCATGTACATGGCCGTCGCTAAATAAGGACTTAGCTCCCATTCACACCAGTTCTTTCTGGAATCAATTTCACCTACAATCTAATGTATTCCAGTAATGCCCCCTATACTTGTAAGGCTGGATTCACACACAGTGGGGACAATTTATCATGAAGGCATTTTTTTAAGTCACTTGGCTTTTTTTTGCGACAAATTGATCCAAATGCCTCACGTTGGTCGATAAATTTGTCACAATTCTATTGGGTGGAGGTTTCAGAGCTCACAAAGGATTTTTGGTGTATTTTAGAAGTGGACAATGATTGTGCGTCAATGTTGTGATTTTTTTAAAATAAAGTCCCATATAATGTCTTAGGTGTGCACCTATGTGCCCTCAAAACCACGCCCACATGACAACTCACTTTTTATAAGGACGCGTTAGATGTAAATCCCTGAAAAAGTGAAGAATTTTAGTAAATTAAAGAGTAGACCAGAATTCTAAGATAAATAGTCTCCGGCGTGCTTACTTCGTGTGTGTTCACACATAGCTTTTTTTGTTACTATAATGCATTATAAACACAACACATTAAATATATTTCGGGCCTGTGGAATTTTTTAAAAGGCAGAATGCACTCGGTATTGTTACTATGATACTTGTCACAAAAAATCACATAGGCAAAAAACAGTATAAAAAAACCCCACACGTTGGATACTACAATGTTGAAAAATTCCAGGACAAATGCATGACTGCAAAAACTGCCAAAAAATTTAAAAAAATACAAAAACATTGGTTAGAATTAAAAAAAACAAAGATTTTAAAAAGCTAGAGGATAAGACTATGCGTAGGGGCCATTATAGTAAGTTCCCCCTGCGGGAGGTCATTCCTTCAGGAATGCATTTGTCTACCTTCAATTGAGGGGGAGGGGGCGAGTTTCCAAAACGCGTAGAAAAAATAAGGTGTGAAAGTGGCCTAAAATACGGAGATGAATAGGACTAGAAAAACATAATGTTTTGTCGTCCTCTCGCTCCGTGTTTATGCAGGTTTTGTGTTACCTTTTCATTTTTTTTTAGCTTTGTTAGTTTTTTAAATTTATATTTTTAGGCTTTTTTTCCCTTGTTTTTTGTATTGTATTTCTCACCTATTAGGCCGCGCTCACAGTTTTGGTCAGTGTTTTGCATCCGTATTTGTAAGCCGAAACCAATAAAAAAAATACTGACCAGAATACCTAACCTAACTAATGATCCGTAATACGGATGTCACATAAATTGGAAATAAGTATTAGTTTGACGGATCATTTTTTTCAGGTTCCGTTGCCATCTCTTGAGAGATTACGGCTATTATACAACATCTGAAGGAACGTGTTTCGTATTGGGTTACGCGGATTCTCTATGGAAATATAGACTTGAGAAAATACAGATTGACTTTGTACTATGGAGCAAAACGGACTGCAAATGACTGCAACTATAGGTACGAGACGTAAGGGTGTGTTCACGTTATTTTGTGGAAATATTGGACAAGTGACGTGTAAACCAGAATCAGTATGCATCCAATTTTTTTTTTTTTTTTTTTAAATTACAGTTCTATTTTTGGGACCCAATATGATAAGCTTTCAAATACTTAGAAAAAATTGACGGAACTGATTAAATTTACATAGGCTGAACTTGATGGACGGATGACTTTTATTAGCCTCAAGTTACTTCGCAGTTATGTTTGTTGTCTGTTAATATTTTTTACCCATATATATAGTAGCGGACAGACCTATGCTGTATTTTTTGGACAAAACAGCCAGCTAAGTGATTTTTTTATTTTTTGTTATTTTATTATTTATTTTTTTGTGGGAATCCGTTTTTCCCACCATAGGCTGCACAGCTTTTATGTCTGACAAAGTTACATGGATTGGTTCCCTGTCCTGTGTGATATCCTGGCCCCTTGACTTCAACGCAGGGCCAAATGTACATCCTGAGTCCATCATTTCCATCCAGGAAAAAACTTTTACTATTGCCTGAAAAGTGTGAATGATCCCTAAAAAAATAGTTTTTGATACTAAAAGGACGATTTCACATTTTGTTTTTTGCAGATTGACTTTTCCTGTTCTCTTCCTTTTTTAAAAAATTGTTTCTATTTAGCAAAATTTGTGTTCATAATAGGCCACTGACCCTCTTGACAATAGGCCCAGTCAAGAATTTTTTACGTCAGAATTTTTTCCAATTTTGTGCTTTTTTTTTTTTTTTGGTTTGCTCTTAGTTTATAATATAACGTGCCATTTTTGACACATTTTGAGTCAATTTCCAAAAAGCACCCGTAATGTGGGTATAAACTTAGGAAAACACCAAATTCCCAATATGGGACTTTTCAAAAAGTTTCAGAAATCCCGTTTCTAGCATGGCGTAAAAAAATGTACTAAGAATCCTATTTGAACTCTGGCGCCCTCACCCTGCAATAAATTTGTGAACCAGCGTTAGACATTTTGATAAATTAATTTAAAAAAAAAACAAAAAAAACAAACACTAGAAAAAAAAACAAAGCAGAAAAGTGACCCCATTGATTTAATTTATTTGTTTTTTTTACATTTGTATACATTTTTTTATTTTATATTTTTATATTTTTTTCACATCACATTTATTGTTTATATTCAAACCCAGTTTGGACATACATTTGTGCATTTCAGCCATTGACTGCTGTAAAAAAACATATGATGTGCCATATACCTTTTATTGAGATTGCGGGATTCTTAAGCGTTCTTTAGGTGTTTGTCTATGAAAGTCTAAGACCATGTCAGGATATAATTTGGGAGATTTTCTTGGGTGTCTACACTGACAATACCCCACCATTCGCGTTGGAAATTGAGCCATACAGATCATGTTAACTCAATGTGACTTAGGCAGTGTTCACATTATTATTTTTTTTTTTTAATTGTGTCTTATTTACACAATTATATTTTCTGGAATTTTAAAATATATGCAGTGAATAAATTTTTTTAACACCAGAATATTTTAAAAATATAACAATTAGTGGGTTTTTGGGTAGAATTAGTGTAATTTTTTACATGCCTTATTTCTAATTTTTTTACATCCTATAGGAAAACCGATTGAAAAATAATGCCATTAAAAAGTACAGAGCGTACTATGTCATGAAAAAAATGCAATGAATCAAAAAAATAAAAAAAATGGCACATGATCTGTACTACATTTTATATTTCAATATTCACTTTAATGTCACATCTGGCTGTAAGAATAGGGCCAAAAACACCCTTAAAAACGTTCTGAAAATGTCGTGAAAACATGTTTTTCAGAATAAAAAACAGCCTAATGAAAGGTCCCATTCATTTCTATGGGATACAAACGTGCAAAAATACAGCTTGTATGATCTCACTCAGGGAATGTTTTTGGTGTCTTTTTTTCTGTATTTTCTGTGGGTGTTTTTTTTTTGTATTATTTGCGAAACTGAGTTTGATAGAGTTTTCTTTTGACCTGGTTTTGTTTCCAGAGCTTATAAGGGTGTATTCACACTTGATAATTCTATGACCTATTCATTAGAATGAGGCTTGTGAAAATCCACGTGTATGTTGTAGAAACAACCCTATCCACATATAGAATATTTTGTTTCCAAAAAATTCTATCATGTCTTAAGCATTTGCACACACCATTGGGTCTCGTTCACACTGTTTTTTTACCCCTATTTAAACTGTGTGTGCTTTAGGAGTTTGTAACTGGCGTTGTAAACGTGTAATTTGGTGGTGTTTTTTATTTTGTAAAAATAGACGCATTTTTCTTGTGCTTTTTAATCTCTACAATTTTTATATTCTTGTAAAAAAAAATTTTCAATTTATTAAAAAAAATAAAAATTTACAAAGACTAGAAAAATACAAAACCCTAAAATGCATTTGTACGTTCTGTAGACTTTCCAATAATTTACTACAGACTTTAAAGTAACATCTGGCTGCAGTGTTTTTGAATAAAAAAAAAGTGCAAAAGATTGCTAAAAACACAGAACGTGCAGCAAATTGTTGTTTGTAAAATCACACCAAATTTTTTTTTAGAAAAAAAAATTCAAATCCTGATTAAATCGATATATTTTCACACAAACTGTTTAATCTATGCATCCATTTGCTGCCCATAGAGATGAGTTTGATCTGTTAAAGACTTTTCTCTTTGCATTTTTTAAATTAAATTATCTTTTTGAAAAAAAAAAAAATTCTATCACATATTGTAAAATGTAGAATACCTGTTTCTGCTTTCCCTACTGTACCTCCCACTCCCCTCCCACCTAACAGAAGAGTGAAGAACAGGAGGAAAGTTGACAAAACATGTAAAAAAAAAAAAAAAAATCCGGAAAGACAAAAGAGTGAATGTGGCCTACAAATTCCAGGTATGGCTCCAGAAAAAAAATACCAAAAATGGTTCAGTCCATCAGATAAATTTACAGTGTTGAATCTCCACCAGATTAGATTTTTTTTTAAAACTGTAATTTAATTAAATTTTCAGTTTGATTTTTAAACCTATTGGCACAAAAAAATATAAAAAAAATAAATACATAAAAAAAATACATAAAAAATACAGCCATGCAGTTTTTCCATAATTTTTTTCATCCAACGTTAAAAAGGAAAGGAACTTTTGATGGCTATCAGTCATTTCTATGAGCAGCAAATATTTTTATTTACAGATGACTTTTGTCATGGTTCAAAAAGGGTCATTAAAAAAAATTATAATTAAAAAACAAAGACAAACTGAAATAAATAAAATAATTTCATACATCGGTTTCTATAAGTTTTTTAAAAAAAAAAAAAAAAAAAGAACATACAAGAAAGCAAGGCAAGTTGTCTCGGGATTTTTACTATTAATTTTCCAGAAAGGTATGAGCGCCAACTAAACAGGGGTCCGATTTTTCATGTCTTGTACACCAGTTTTTTGGCCATACAAGGCATGAAATATCACATATGTTGTTTTTTTATGGAAAAAATATGATTTTTATTCATTTTGCCAAAATAAGGGTGGCGTAAGGACAACACGGTGGCTCAGTGGTTAGCACTGCACACTTGCAGCGCTGGAGTCCTGGGTTCAAAGCCTGCCAGGAACAACATCTGCAAGGAGTTTTTATGTTCTGTTCTTGTTTGTGTGGATTTCCTCATATTCTACAAAAACATACTGATAGGAAAAAGAGTACCTTGTTATCCCTATATGGGGCTCACAATCTACGTTAAAGAGAAAGGGTGGAGTAGGTTGGGGATTAAGATGGTCTAGGGATGGGGACTAAGGTGGTCTAGGGTTGGAGACGCCTCAACCTGACAAATTTATTATAACTTATGTTATATAATGGGCACAACTTTTAGCTGAAACCTAGGCCAGGCCACGGGGTGGATTTTAGTTCTGCATTGTGTGTCTGAGTTATTAAGTCCATGCACCAGAATCTGGTACTGGAGTATATCGTAGGTATTACTTGTGCCAGATTTCTTGCGGAACTAACCTCTAACCTGACTCCTCCTTAATTGTCGCCGCCCATTTTATAGAGAGCGGGATAAGGCCTCATGCACAAGACTGAGTGGGTGTATTTTTTTTTTTCTTAAGGATCATGTGCACATGACATCCAAGTTTCATTGTAGTGCCTATCGTGCCACACTCATTTTTATATGGGGGGGGGGGTCCGTTACATTTCGATTTCACAGGACACTTTATGAACATGCCCCAAAAAGTTGCAGAGCCCTTATTTCATTTTTGGATGAGTCTGTTTTAGTAAATATTAGCATTCCCCATTAAATAACAATTCTCTTCTATGCGTTCTTATAATTTACTAAAATATTGTTATCCTCTGTTATTCCTTCTAGAAATTTACGTATGACTGGACGTAACTATTCCTCTTGTCAAAGGGGCGTGTCCCTACAGACTTTAGCTTTGTCCATGAAATCTTGTATGGGCAAAAGATCTTTCGCTTAGTAAGGGGTGCAGGGCCTTGATGCAAAATCTGTACCGGGCCCCCCTAACTATAATGCATTTTTCATAGTACTTGGCGCTTTATATTGGAAGAGACCCTGCACCCCTTATATACGTCTACATTTGCGTACTGCATGCATTGTATGTGAATTGGAGATATTCCCATACGTTGTAATAGACCATCAAAAGATAGGTTATGCCCTATGTTCCCAAAAACCTCAATACACTGAAATGTTTGAGGGATCTGCCCCCTTGGGTGCAAAAAGGGAATGAAAAAAGGTTCCTGTTGTGTGAATCTAGCCCGGATTCCTATTCTTGAGAGTCTTGAGAGCTGTCAGGTCCTCTATACATGCGGATACTAAGGGAGAGAGTTACTAAGCTAATTCTGTCTTAATTTGGGGCAACAAAAACCTGGCCTATGTTCTCTCTACCACAGTTATTAGGACACATTTACTAATCCTCTGTAATGTTTAGACAGTGCAAATGTAAGGGCAGATTTGATAATACTATCTAATAGGCAGTGTAAATTTAGACTACACAGTCCTTTAGGCTACAGTCACATCTGCATTGGAATCTGTTGCGCACAGTCCGGATAAAATTGGGGCCAAAATGTCCATTAAGATGGATACCCAATAGACCCCATTAAAGTCAGTGGTGTTCCTTGGGATCTGTTGTTGTCTGTCATTAGATGGATCAATTTTATTGTTTGATCTGCACCCCTGGTCCAATGAAGGAGCAACAGAACGGATCACACAATATAGATGTGCACCAGATTTATCACAGTACCTGAAGCTGGATAATAAATGGGACACATCTTCAGACTGTCTATTTTAACTTTAAACCACTTGTTGACTTAGTTTTTACCAAACATCAATTTTTTTTGCCCATGATGCATTTTAAACCACACCCCTTCCCATTGAAACCACACCCCTTTCTGATAAGTCACACCCCCTCCCTGCACAAGGTACTAAAAAGTGTATTACTATTATATCTTGGTATGTAAGGCAAGTCACAATGACTGGATGACAGTATCTTTTTGCCACGTTTTCCCTAGCATGTACACAAAATTTACAGGTTCACAAGTTTAAGACAAAAGCCATTATAGTGTGAACATAACCTAACGTCTCGGGTATACGACTGCTATTTAGAACAGTACATAGCTTGTTTCGCTCTGTAACACCAGCCATTGTTTGTCAATGGGGCATTGCACACATCCATATGTCTTCCTGGATTTAATGGAAGATGATTCACAATAAGATGTCAGTTTGTATTGTTTTTTTATGTTATTTTTGGATCTGGTTTTATTTCAGGATATGGACACCATTTGGCTTTGAAATTTCTTTTTAATGTAGAATTTTATCTACATAGATATATAGATACAAGGTTCTTGCGAAGAGAAATTTTCATTAAAGTCAGGTATTTTGTATTCCCTCTATCCCATACTAAACCGTCTAGAACTGCCCTTACAAAATATACAACCCAAAATTGACATATTGTCTTCTATGTGTTGTGTTTTTTGTTTTTTTTATCAAACCACTTGGAATTTGAGAATAAAGGGAATACATAGTGACTGAAAACCTGCCCACTTGGTGTGGTCATTGGTCATAGAAGGCGGGGATTCAGCTGCGAATGGTTGGTTTATCTATGGCAAGGGTAGGGAATAGAGATGAGCGAGTACTATTCGAAACGGCCGTTTCGAATAGCATGCACCCATAAGAATGAATGGAAGTGGCCGGCTCACAGACTATGCGTGCCAGCTGCATCCATTCATTCCTATTGGTATGTGCTGTTCGAAACGGGAGTACCTGCTCATCTCTAGTAGGGAACCTTCGGCTCTCCAGCTACAACTCCCAACAAGCTCCATTCACTTCCATGGGAGTTCCATGCAAGTCATGTGGATTGTGAACTACTTTCCTGTCTGCATGATCCTTGCGGAGATCTGGCGGCAAGCACACAGACCCCATTATAGTCTATGGAGATCCATGTGCATTCACTACACACTCATTGCAAGTGCGTTTGGTATTCTGTTCAGGGGGGTCCCCATGTGGACTCCCCTGAATGTAATAAAAACGCAGATGTGAATGAGGGGTAAGTGCACCAGAATGTTGTCCCAAATTAATAGCACAACATCTAGTTATACTTTTTGCACCCCGTAAAACACCTTTGCAAAATGTCTAGAACAGTTTGCGGTTAGGTGGGTATGAGAAATATGCCCAAATTATTATTAATAATGTGCACCAGTTTTTTAGTGCAAAATAAAGTACAAGGGCATTAAGGCCTGGGCTGGTATAAAACATAGTTGCCAGCACTCTTGGAACGTCCAGGAAGCTCACGAAATATAGGGAGATCTGCAGAACTCCCGAAAGACTTAGCAAATCTCCCGGGCTCAGGTGGTTCTCTGTGTAACATGGACACAGTATTTGACTGTTACGTCACACAATGCGATGTGGCCACCACTTTTTGTGTTGGCGTCACAAAGGGGGAGTGGCGTACCCTCAAAATGGGCGTGGTCATGCTCCTCAGAAAGCATATGTTGGCAAGTACAGTGTAAAGAATAGAAAATGTCTAAAACTAGGGCAACATGGTGGCTCAGTGGTTACTGCAGCCTTGCAGCAATGGAGTCCTTGGTTTGAATCCTGCTAAGGACAACATCTGCATGGAGTCTGAATGTTCTCCGTGGATTTCCTCCCATACTCCATCATGCACCAGCCATGAATACAGATCGTAATAGTGGACTGATAATTTTGTCTGTGTCAATGTTGTGCATTGTGTATTATGTGTTTATTCACCAAAATTTATGTCTATTTATTGTACTGTGCAAAAGTTTTAAGCAATGTGAAAAATTTCTGCATAGTAAGAATGCTTTCAAAATTATAAGTGTTAATGGCTTATTTTTGTTAGTTAGCAAAATGCAATGTGAATAAGGAAAAGAGAAATCTAAATCCCATCAATATTTGGTGTGAGCACCCTGGAAGTCATGATACGGCCCCACAGAGCCCTGATCTCACCATCATCCAGTCTGTCTGGGATTACATGAAGAGACAGAAGGATTGGAGCAGGCCTACATCCACAGAAGATCTGGGCTTAGTTCTCCAAGATGGCAGGAAGAACCTCCCTGCCGAGTTCCTTCAAAAACTGTCTGCAAGTGTACTGAGAAGAACTGATGGAAGGCAAAGGGCAAAGGTCACCCCAAATACTTATAGGCTTTAGAGTTCTCTTTTCTTCATTCATTTCATTTTGGAAATTGACAAAAATAATCTATTAACACTTTTATTTCAGAGTGCAAGCTTTCGAGGCTCTAGGCCCCTTCCTCAGGCATAGTTTTAACACAATTTCTGAAGGATGCACTTTTATTTCTGAAATCTTTCTTATTCTGCCTAAAACTTTCACACATTACTGTATGTCTAGATTTTCTCCACAATATTAATAATATTCATCTTTATAGAACACACCATGATCCATTGAACACATCATGTGAATATAAAATCTGCCTTACGGATTCTTTTTTTTCAGGTTCCATTGACATGTTGTGGCCACCATAAGACCTCAGTTATACGGATCCCATTGGAAATGAGGACATGTAGACACACAGACGTGTGCATTGCTTTAGTGATCAACCTTTGCTTACAGTGTAGGCCAAAAGTATTGGCACCCCTGCAATTCTGTCAGATAATACTCCTGTTCTTCCAGAAAATGATTGCACGCACAAACTCTTTGGAATTAATATCTTCATTTATTTTGCTTGCAATAAAAAACACAAAAGAGAATGAAAAAAAAGTCAAATCATTGATCATTTTACACTAAACTCCAAAAATGGGCCGGACAGAAGTATTGGCCCCCTCAGCCTAATACTTGGTAGCACAACCTTTAGACACAATAACTGCACACAACCGCTTCCGGTAACCATCAATGAGTTTCTTACAAGGAATGCTGGAATTTTAGACCATTCTTCTTTGGCAAACTGCTCCAGGTCCCCCCTGAGATGTGAAGGGGGCCTTCACCAAACTGCATCAAGAGATCTCTCCCCCACAGGTGTTCTATGGGATTCAGGTCTGGACTCATTGCTGCCACTTTACAAGTCTCCAGTGCTTTCTCTCAAACCATTTTCTAGTGCTGACCTGAAGTGTGTTTTGGGTCATTGTCCTGCTGGAAGACCCCTGACCTCTGAGGGAGACCCAGCTTTCTCACACTGGGCCCTACATTATGCTGCACAATGTGTTGGTAGTCTTCAGACTTCATAATGCCATGCACACGGTCAAGCAGTCCAGTGCCAGAGGCAGCAAAGCAACCCCAAAACATCAGGGAACCTCCGCCATGTTTGACTGTAGGGACCGTGTTCTTTTCTTTGAAGGCCTCTTTTTTTTCCCCTGTAAACTCTATGTTGATGCCTTTTCCCAAAAAGCTCTACTTTTGTCTCATCTGACCAGAGAACATTCTTCCAAAACGTTTTTGGCTTTCTCAGGTAAGTTTTGGCAAATTCCAGCCTGGCTTTTTTATGTCTCTGGGTAAGAAGTGGGGTCTTCCTGGGTCTCCTACCATACAGTCCCTTCTCATTCAGACGCTGACAGATAGTACGGGGTGACACTGTTGTACCCTCGGACTGCAGGGCAGCTTGAACTTGTTTGAATGTTAGTCGAGGTTCTTTATCCACCATCCGCACAATCTTGCGTTGGAATCTCTCGTCAATTTTTCTTTTCTGTCCACATCTAGGGAAGTTAGCCACAGTGCCATGGGCTTTAAACTGCTTGATGGCACTGCACACGGTAGACACAGGAACATTCAGGTCTTTGGAGATGGACTTGTAGCCTTGAGATTGCTCATGCTTCCTCACAATTTTGCTTCTCAAGTCCTCAGACAGTTCTTTGGTCTTCTTTCTTTTCTCCATGCTCAATGTGGTACACACAAGGACACAGGACAGAGGTTGAGTCAACTTTAATCCATTTCAACTGGCTGCAAGTGTGATTTAGTTATTGCCACCACCTGTTAGGTGCCTCAGGTAAGTAACAGGTGCTGTTAATTACACAAATTAGAGAAGCATCACATGATTTTTCAAACAGTGCCAATACTTTTGTCCACCCCCTTTTTATGTTTGGTGTGGAATTATATCCAATTTGGCTTTTTGACAATTCTTTTTGTGGTTTTCCATTGAAGACAAATTAAATGAAGATAACAATACCAAAGAATTTGTGCTTGCAATCATTTTCTGCAAGAAAATGAGTATTATCTGACAGAATTGCAGGGGTGCCAATACTTTTGGCCAACACTGTATATATGACAAAGCAAAACAGAAACAAACTATATGATCTTACAATACAGTCATGTGCATGAGGTCTTAAAGGAGTTTTCTTAATATAGACACCCAGATTAACAGGATAGAAAATAAACCCTTGTTGGTGGCAATTTGACAACTGGGACCTCCAACAGTCTTGAATAAGGCAGTCTTGTATCTCTTTGGACGAATGGGCCAACAGTCTCACATATCCTTGGCACTACATTCATCTGTATGTGACTGCTGGATAGTGCTGGATCTTGATACAAGGGACAGAGATCTTCAAGATCCGATTCTTAGACTCTGCACTGTACCATCCCGCTGTTATTCCTTCTAGACGTTAATGAACAAATTAACAACTGGGCGTTACCAGTTGAGGTTGTGCCTATACACGTCTTGGCATAACCCTATTAGAGCTCACAAAGCCAGAATATACAGGAACACATCTGCTTTTACAAGGGAGGTAATGACACTATATTTTTTGGAAACCAAATCCAAAACCATATGCTGTAGTCAAATAGAGGAGTGTAAAAGTGCTTAATTGGGCCATGTTAAAGGGCTTGTCCTACAAAGTGAAGACTACAGAACCTTTTTCCAGCTCTAGATTCAACCCAAGCTTGGCCTGGCTGAATGTGAGTCCAATTGGTGGTGGTTGGCACTTCCATTAAATTCAATGGAAGATAGGTGTACTTTGGATATCAAAGGCCCTCCCAATGAATGGGGGCACCGACCGTCACCAGTCATGACTACATTCAGCCTCAGTCTTTAGTTTGTTGGACAACCCCTTTGAAAAATTAAAAAGGTTACTTACTCCAAAGGAAACTTTCTGAGATGCCCATTCAGGCAGTCAATGGCCATAGCGATGAGCCATTTCAGCCATTTCAGCCATTTCAGCTAGTGATCGGCCGGAACGGCCAACTCAAGATGTCTCCTGTGGTGCCAGGAGACAGAAGAAAGCAGAGCTCACCAGTCAGTCTAAATGCAGTGGGATATGATGGAGGGACGGAAACATTTTCTTATTTTCTGGGACTGCAAAATCCCTTTAACCCTTTCCCGCACCATAATAATATATACATGGGAGTACATTCCTATACAGAGTTTGCCTTGCCTTATATATGGATAATATATTTTAATCTACATTCATGTTGTGGAATTTGTCTCTATGTTTTTGACATATGTTTCTAAAAAAAAAATTGCAAGGGAAGTTATTCTTTGATCTCATTCATTCTAATAAAATGCAAAAAATATAAATAGATTATAAAAATATATTACATTTATATCCACTAAGAGACAATCTGGTTTTTAAAGCTGTGGTCACATTTTTTTGTTGCAGATTTTGCTGCAATTTTTTTGAATGGATTTGCTAGAAGTGGGAAGTATAAAGCTGAGGCCCCATGTTGTGGAAACACAGCTTTATTTGTTGCAGATTTTGTTGTGTTTTTTGAGCCAAAGCTAAGAGTGTATTGGGCAGAAGGGAGAAGTATAAGAGCTTCTTATATATTTCCCATTCCTTTTGTAGCCATTCTTGGTTTTGGCTCAAAAAACCACAACAAATTCTTCAACAAAAAAACTGCGTTTCCGCAACGTGGGACCTCAGCCTAAGAGCTTCCCATTTTTTGAGGCCATGCTTGACTTTGACTCAAAAACTTCAACAAAAACTTCAATAAAAAACGTGTGGCCTTATCTTAAGGGTCATATGGTTAAGTATTTTTCAACAGTTTTTCAATTTCTTGCATTCTATGGAGAAACAGTTCTTGAGTGAAACTTCACAAATACTGTTTTTTTTAGAAATACTGTTTTAGCAGTCAGTAGAATTTACTATGATCTGTGAAAGGATCATTTTCTTTTTACGAAATATTCATGAAATAACACTTTAAAATCTGAAGACTAAATGTCATGGATGTTTGTTTTTTAACTCTCACAAACTAAGGTACAAACATAAAAGAATCCAAAAAAGCTTCACTTAACAGCACTTGTTTAATAGGGGGTCTACATAGAGGATCATATCACAGTTGGAGTGTCTGTGCTGGGTCCTGTAGCTGTACTCAAAGTCAGCATAGGTAAGAGCAGTGCAGTGGCAGTGGAAGAGTTAAATGGATTCAATTAAATGGTCACTAATGTTTGAACAAACTTCATATTAATTAAGTTCATATTAACCAATCTGATTTGGGTAATCTGAGATAGTTCTTCCTTTTGGAGGAAATCTAATTTGCCTAGAAAATAGAATTGAAATGTGTCCTGGTGTTGTTGTAGTCTAATGTGGCAATTGTAGGTTAGTTTTGCCACAAGTCACAAGGGAAAGTTTCCTGTTTTTAACCTCTGACATGGGTAAGTCTCATTCGGTTTTAGACTGGCGGCTTGTGATAGCCATGTATTACTTGCCACAGTGACTGGAGATCACTCCAAGATTTTATTAAGTTGCAATTTTACATAGAACTTGTAGGCTGCAAACACACATACAGTTATTGAGGCAAATATAAAAGGACATCTAACAGGAAGGAATATGCAGATGCTTCTTCTTTTTGGAAGACGCCTTCCTATAGATCAATGCCTGGTTTTTCCATCCTCAGATGTTCGTTTCTGTGTAACAGCTCCTTATCAGTGCGAAGCAGTGTACTGGTTGGCTGGTTGAAAGGTCTTAGACATGGGTCAGAAGGAGAAGTTTGGTGTAGCAGTATGCTGAGTTCTATAGGTAGCTACAAGAAAATGGCGCTCGGGCGTGCGCAGTAGTGTTCAGAACGGAGCGTTACTGCGCATGCATGGGAATTTGAAAGTGCCAAGAGTGAGACAACAAAAGATGTAGGCGGTACAGCAAGTGTGGAGGAGGAGGGCATAACGGAGCACAAGCCATGGAGGGGCGTTATTGAGGTATGATGCGAGGGGTGCTCGCTGGCCCTGTGGAACACCCAGGATGCTCGGTGAGCCTTATTGGCATATTGTTTTTACCGTTTTTTACTAAAGATGGTGGTTCTTTAGAAGAACTGGAGACAGCACCTGAATAGGTGCTTTTTAAAGGCTATTCAGGCATATGCTTAGCTCAAAATCCATTTTCTGAATGATAGAATCCCTTTAAGGAGATCGACTATGCAGGGCATCTTTTGTGTGTATAGAGTTGCAGACAAACAGAAAAGAGAAGTATAAGTCCTTTCTTTCAATTTTCCGTTTTGTTTTACTCCATTTTTGGCTTTGGCTCAAAATTCCTCATCAAAAACCGCATGTGCGATCTCAGATTAAGGCTAAGGCCCCACGTAGCGGGCCACAACGAAAAAAAATTGTGGGTAAAAACACAGTGTCGTTTTTCCAGCAGCACTTTTCATAGAAAGTCCGCAGAGTTTTTCTCTAAGGATTTTTTTTTTTTTAATGTAGATTTTGAGCCTCATATAGGGATCACAATGTACTTTTTTTTCCTATCAGTATGTCTTTGCAGAATGGAAGGAAATCCACACAAACACGGGGAGAACATACAAACTCCTTACAGATGTTACTCCTGGTGGGATTTGAGCCCAGGACCCCAGCACTGCAGGGCTGCAGTGCCAACCACTGAGCCAACGTGTTTCCCCCTTCCGTTGAGAACTTTCTGTCCCTATTATATCTATACGGACATCTCCAGTATAATTGACATTCTGTGATTTGCAAAAATGTGAACCTTTTTGATATCACAGCTTTTCCGCTGCATATTTTTCTCTGCAATGTTTGGATGGGATTAAAAAAACATAGTGTTTTCGCAACACAGGCCCCCGGCCTTAGACTTCTTAAGGGATAGCTTTACACATGTAATTGTCGTTTCAGTTTTAGTGGATCATAGGTACAAGAAGTCAAAAAGTAAAAAAAAAAAACTAGCAAAAGCTGCACATAGCACAGAAAACATTTTTTAATGGAAAAAGTCAATATTTTATGACTTTTGTGTCTGGAAGAGGTAGAGAATAGGGTTGAGCCGATTTTGAGATTTCAGGATCGATTTTAAAATCCGATTTCCGATCATTTTCCAGCCAATCCCGATCGTGAAATTTGCTCGATCGCCGATCGTGATACGATCTTTCCTGATCCCGATCGCTCAACCCTAGTCAATGCTTCTCTATGGGAAAAGTCACTTTTAGTGTTGAGCCGATCTTAAAATTTCAAAATCCGATTTCTGATCATTTTCCAGCTGATCCCGATCGAGATTGTGAAATTTGCT
Organism: Leptodactylus fuscus; assembly: GCF_031893055.1. Lineage (NCBI taxonomy): Eukaryota > Metazoa > Chordata > Amphibia > Anura > Leptodactylidae > Leptodactylus > Leptodactylus fuscus. Next base: position 123,770,782 of record NC_134271.1, read on the forward strand.
TAATTGCTGATCGGGATCTGATCTTTCCTGAACCTGGTCGCTCAACCCTAGTAGAGAAGAAGAGAAAAAAAATGTATATAAGGGAGAATAAAACTCACATATTAAATACAAAATGAAGTGAATAAAACAAAGTGAAATCTAAATCCCATCAATATTTATCTCCTTTTGCCATCTCAGTCCACTTGCAGACAGTTTTTGAAGGATCTCGGGCAGGGAGGTTGTTCCCACCGTCTTGGAGAACTGAGCCCAGATCTTCTGTAGATATAGACTTGCTCCAATCCTTCTGTCTCTTCATGTAATCCCAGACAGACTGGATGATGTTGAGATCAGGGTTCTAGCATCACTCCTATGTCTTCTCCGACAAAGGGCGCTCACACCAAATATTGATGGGATTTAGATTTCTCTTTATTTTGTTAATTGACACAAATAAACTTTTAACCCTTCTCTTGTTTTATATTTCAGCATTTAATCTTGACCTACTGTATATTATGCTGATATCCATAGTGTGAATGATTTCTAAGAACCTTTCCTTGCCCATACTGTCAATGGTTATAAAGACTTGCCGCTTGACACAGATGTATTTCCACCCAGTTCATATCTACACAGCACGGTTTAATAAGTCTGATCAGGTCTACACCGTCATGGTTGACGTTCTCCTATACCCGGGCAATCTACTCAATGCACACCATGCCAAGCAACTCAAGCATGAGAAGGCCAGCAAATATATAGCAGGGCAACAATGAGAGAGTATTCGGAGTGTAGCTACAGTAAACAGTGCTCGGAAAGTGTCAGAAAGCGAGAAGGAGTTGGCTTGTAACCTGTAAGGCGTGGGCTGGATGGAGGATATGATCAGAGCAAGGTCCAGACTCTTTTCTTGCCTTGGCTACTCTGGTTACCAAGGGCTCAGCTCACAGGGGCTAAGCCTGATCTTTGTGAATGAAGCAGAAAACACTCGACAGCTCGTGAATAATCGTTTTAATGAGTGTGTAAAGCGTGCGACGGGGTGTTCGGATCTGTCGGGTTAAACAAACAACTTGTACCCAGAGCAAATCCTATTGTTAAAGTGCAAAGTGGTGTCAGTTCAATTTCCCGGCTCTTCCTAAAACCTACAGATCAAACGCAGGGGTGTCCAGTGTTCTCCCATTAAGAAAAAATAACAATATTTTACAAACTTGAGTTTGATCTGCCTTTCTGGTTCAAGATCCTTCCCCCCCTTAATCCTCTTCTTAACCCTCATTGCTCTCTTTTGCCCCCTCTTAACCTCTTTCTGCCTCTCGTGCTCCCCCCTACCCTTCAGTCTGTCCACAATGTATTACCTGCTCTGCATTTTGGAATTGCTTCAATAATGTCGCCCTTATGTATAGATGTATCCGAGACATAGACTTACATATTATTATTATTCCCTTTCCTTGTCTTATTGGCATTCGCCTGAACTCGTGTTTTTTATCTGATATTTTTTCATGGTTCCCTTAAGAAAAAAAAGTAAAGTTTATAAAAAGAGTCGGAAGGTTAAAGTGAAAGCCAAATAATGCTGGGGAAAAGAACACAGGGAAAACGCGTTTTCGCAAGTCATTTTAATTGAGATTTTGCATTTTTCTTACCCTGTTAAGGAAAACGCTCCCGATTCTGCTGGAAATTAACACAGCTTTTACGCAATTTTTTTTTTTTTTGCAGTGTGTGAATAAGGTTAAATGAAATCTCACATTGCTGGTACGGTGAAATGCAACGTTTTTCAACAACAACCAAAAATAATGCATTTCCACCCTTAGGCTAAGGATAAAAAGCGCTGCAGAAAAAACTACAACGCATCGCAGTTCTTCCTGCAGCGCTTTAAACAGAAAGTTCACAGAGTTTCGCTCTACGGACCTTCTGTTACAATTATATCTATGGGGAAACCACCAGCATTTCCGTAGTTATAATTGACATGCTGCGATTTCCGAAACCTCGCCAGTTTTGGAAATAGCAGCGTGTCCGCATGGTGGTTTTTACCGCAAAGTGGGCATGGGATTCAATAGAATCCCATCCACTTTGCCTGTACGGTAAAATGCCGGGATTTTTCCCATGTCGTTTCCGCAGCGTTTCCATTCCGTGGGGCCCCGGCCTTAGGCTAATATTCACACTAGAAGATATCTGAAGTACAGTAGTGATCATGGAGGCAAACATTTTTGGACTCCCTCTTATTATCCTCTTGTAATATTTCGATCTGCCGCCATCCAAATAGTGTGCATAGGCAATGTAACTGTGCAGCTCATTTGTGTTGCGGAGCCCTTAAAAGGGTTGGCCAATCACAGCTATTCCTTTCATGCCAGGTATAAATGGCGCAGTTTGGGTGTACCGCCATGGAAAAAAACGCACCATTTTGCAGACCCTCTAGTGAACCTCATTAACTGGTTTTGATCAAGTGACTGAAACACCTAACGGTGAGTGGCTAGTAGATGCTGCCATATTGGTCCTCATTGCCATCTCAATATCCCATGAGCTCAATAAGTACATACGTCCCATATGTGATCTTAAAAAAAAATTTAAAAGTATACAAAAAATACAATATAAAAGTTTAACTAATGCCCCTTATATCACATATAAAAAGAAATAATCAAAAATCATGAACACATCCCCGAAATTCCCGAGCTATAAAAAATATTATCCATAAAAGTAGAAAAAAAAAAAGAAAAGCGCAAGCTCATATACAACACCCTGCATGGAGATATAAAAATAGGTTATATACCGACAGAAGGAATTTGGTATTGTCATGATAGTACTGATCCACAGAACATAGGTAACGTCATAGCGCACGGTGAATGTCATACAAAATAAACCTGTAAGAAGAGCTGATATTATGGGACTCTGCAGGGCCAAACCCCTTGGCAGGAGTATTGGAAGTGCCATATTGTCATCTTATTTATCCCTTTCTAGGAGGAATAACGGGAATGATACACTATAAGGCTGCGTTCACTCGGAGTAATGCGCCGCTCCTTCTGACACGTAAGCACGTGTAAGAGTGAGCACAGTAAAACAGAATCCCATTGACTTCAATGGGTTCGGTCTTTCGTGCGCTACCCATTGAATTCATTGGGAGGCTTTTTTAACCTATTGCTTTCAATGTGATACGCACGTAAGACCGAACCCATCGAAGTCAATGAGATTCTGTTTTACTATGCTCACTCTGACACGTGTGAACGCAGCCTAAAGGTATAAAGTTCACCTCATCTAAGTGCTTCAAGCAGCTGATCTGTGGGGGTGCACAGCATTGGACCCCCACAGATCAGATATTGATCACCCGTCTTAAGGATAGGGTAAAAGATTTAACTCCAAGAAAACCCTTTTCATTGTGGAGTGAGAAGATATTATGACTTTATATAACCCGCTTCTTGGGATTATTACTGGGGTTGCTTTATGGCTTTACTTATATAGTTGGGGTGATAGTAGATTATAGTAGAAAATTGTTTGTGTGTTTGTTACCTATAGAGAAACTGACTTTCCCAATAGATAAAAAAAAAAATCTAAAAAAAATACCAAAAATTTACAATAATGGGCACAGTAGGTGGCTCAGAGTATGGTTGGTTCTATTTAGAGCAATATAACCAGCTTAAAAGGTGAACAATATAATATTAATGGCTTATCCTTAGACATGCTTACTAAGATCACTATATTACACTCCTTTGTTGATCCAGAAGAAGTCATAGCAATTTCTATGGAGAATTTTTGAAAAAAATAAATAGAAATAATTCTTTATAGTATGTCTTGTATAGTATTAGAAAATCACCCATCACAATGACTTGGGGCAGAGTGTTTTACTGTGTCCATTTATGGGATTATCAAGAATAAATATAGATGCTTTCTTCCAGGAACAGCGCCACACCTGCCCATAGGATGTGTCTGGTATTGCAATTCAGCCCTACTTAAGTGAATGCAATGGAGCTGCAATATCACACGTTTGCCTATGGACAAATGTGCCATGGTTTCTGGAAGAAAGCCACCATGTTTCCTTAAACCTTGTAGATACATGTTTGAGATGCCTTGTCCTATTTCAGGCACAAGTCTATGACCTTTGTACTAAACATGATGTTTGAGAATTTTTGGGTACTGCAATTAACCTGATGGTCAATCAATTAAGCCATGTCTGTTATAATCCTGTATCTAATGATCAGCCATAATATTACAAACCTACTATTGTATAAGTTCTCCTTCTGCCAGTTGTCCAGGCATTGACTCCTCAAACCCTTTGGAGCTTTTGTGGAGCCAGCAGTAACTTTTTCAGCAATATGTGCTACAGTAGCTTTCCTGTGTGATCTAACCAGTTGGGCTTATTGGGCATTGGTGAGCCATGGACAACCAAGGCTCTTATTGCTGGTTCACCACATATCCTTCCCTGGACCATTTCTGATAGGTACCAAGCCCTGCCTGCTTCAACAACCATAAAATCCACTGTTATTCGTTTCACCTGTCAGTGGTCTTAATGTTACGGCTGATATTTGGATAGACAGATAATTTTACAGTCTATAGGACATAAGTAATTTTATAATTTGATGGTAATAAGATAATGGGGATGTAGATAGATAATACAACAAACGAACAGCACTTTAAAAATAAATAAAAAAAAAGGTGAGGATTTATTCCATGGCAATGTTTTGGTCCCAGAAATGCAGGACCGTTCTCAAGGCTTCAGAAAGGTCCTGCATTTCTGGGACCAAAACGTTACTATCGAATAAATTCTCACCTTTTTTTAATTTATTTTTGAAGTGCTGTTCGTTTGTTGTATTATGTACATGCGATCATATGCCTGATCACTTGGAACTTGCACCCACTGACAGGGTCAGGTCTGTTTTTGGTGCTGCTATGTACAATTGTTTTGTTGATAGATAGATTGATAGGGGACACAAATTAGTAATAAATAATAAAAATAGTTACAAAATATTAAAAACATAGATTAGGAATAAATAACAGATCAGAGATAGATAGATAGATAGATAGATAGATAGATAGATAGATAGATAGATAGGAGATAGATAGATAGATAGATAGATAGATAGATAGATAGATGATATGAAATTAGATACATAGATGGATAGATAGATAGATAGATAGATAGATAGATAGATAGATAGATAGGAGATAGATAGATGATATGACATTAGATACATAGATAGATGGATGCATGGATGGATGGATAGATATGACATTACATATATAGATGGATAGATAGATAGATAGATAGATAGATAGATAGATAGATAGATAGATAGATAGATAGATAGATATGACATTACATATATATATGGATGGATAGATAGATAGATAGATAGATAGATAGATAGATGATAGATAGATAGATAGATAGATAGATAGATAGATAGATAGATAGATAGATAGGTAGATAGATAGGTAGATAGATAGATAGATAGATAGATAGATAGATGATAGATAGATAGATAGATAGATAGATAGATAGATAGATAGATAGATAGGAGATAGGTAGATAGATAGATAGATAGATAGATAGATAGATAGATAGATGTGACAATAGATAGATAAGAGATAGATGCATAGCTATGGCTATATAGATATTGATAGACAGATAGAGGCCAAAAATCTTAGTAACACATACACAATAGATGAGTAAGAGCTAATAGATGAGTGATAGATTGTTCTACATCACCAGCACATAAATCCTGAGGCTAATGACAAATAACAGGTTTTTTTTTATCCTACAGCCATCTGGAGAAATAAAGTGATAGCACAAATAAGTATAAAACACTAACAATATTTGTATTGGTATTCCGGAGCAATATTTATGCCTACAAGTAGGGTGTCGGAGTTGTGGGGGAGGGGTGAGTATGGGATGTGCAGCCTGTATACAATCCTATAAGTACAGGGCACAGTAAGATGTGCCTGTGTCGCCCTCCTTGGCTCCTGTGCTTGGTTACATAGTGCAGAGATGACATCTCATTTCTATCAGGATTACAATGCAATCTACAGATTGGAGGAGAAGTCATCTCCAGCAGCACCTTGCATGGCTAATAGCCCATCAGGAGATGGAGGAGGATTGGGAGAGGTGAGGGCTAATAGATAAATAGAAGGATAACGAGATGCTGGAGCTGCTCTATCAGGTAGACAGCATTAATGAGAGGATAAATAATGACATACACTATGGAGAAGTGATAAGTAATGAGGAGGTGAAATGAGCTTTTCAGAGAGGCCGAGATGGAAGAAATGATAAGAGGCAGATGAGAGGGGAGAGCAGGATTAACCCCTTGTGGGGGTGTCTGCAGTGACAGGGGCTGCAGGGGATGAGCTGGCAGAGAGCAGGGGGCTCCAGCATGCAAGGGGTTACACCAAGGAGACACACAAAGGAGGAATAGAGGGAAAACTCTCATACATTGTGATAAAGAAACTGGGAGCTGCCATGCTGGAATGTAACAGCCCTGGCAGGGAAAGGGTTAAGGCAGGCATTACATTGGGGTAATGACTGTACAACGTCTAGTAAATAGTGTATATGTATAATAGGATTAGCAGCTTATAGGGGAATTCATAAGGGGAGTATTGTAAAGGGATAAGGGAGAAAGGCTACCCTAAATATGGAGGATCAGAGACATAGGACAGATAACTACAGTGATGGGGGCATGGGGGACACTATACAGTCACTGTACCCAATGTGCTAGATACATGAATGTATCATGGATAAATAGATTAGTAATAGATATATACAAGATAAACTGGTAGATTAGTAATGGATAATGGATAGACAGAAGTAATATGGATGGATGAGGTTACCTAGCTAACTAGAGGATACATGATAGCTAGAGATGGAAAGAGAGGCAGATAATGAATATATGCCAACTAGAATATATATATATATATATATATATATATATATATATATATATATATATATATTAGACAAATAATAGAAAAAAGAAGGATGTGTACGTATGTACATAAAACAATTTATAGTATCAAAATAAATACAGTATAAATTACTTTTATAAAATGTAATATATTGTGTGTGTTATACATCTCATGGAAGGTACCTAGAATATAATATGTTTCATAAGCTAGATATACATGCATGACATAGAATATAATGTGATGTACACGGATGGGATAAGCACGCATATGATATAATGTACTGTATGGAGCAAGTGTGTGTGTGTGTGTGTGTGTGTGTGTGTGTGTGTGTGTGTGTGTGTGTGTGTGTATATATATATATATATATATATATATGGAGCAAATAAGTGTATGTACATTATAAAATGGGATGTGGAAAGCAGGTATGTGTATATACATTACATAAAAGGATGTATTAAGTATTTGTATCTATATTATATAATGGGATATATGGAGCAGGTATGTATGTATATGTTTATATTGTATAATGTGATGTATGGAGCAGGTATGTATGTATATGTGTATATTATATAATATGATGTAAGGAGCAGATATGTGCATGTCCATTATATAACGTATAGGTACTCATATATACAGTAGCAGGGTGCTGAGTGCACTGTTTGTTTGTTTGTGTGTGTGCAGACAGGAGGGGTAACGTGTCTATATCACAGTGTAATGAATGGGCTGTTTACTAATAATTACACCCCCAGCACATGTGATTTGGCTGCTGCGGGCGGGGGCGGCTCATTTGCTAAATAAATGTATTTCATAAAGCAACTTCTCTAAACAAGAGTCAATTATGGGAAAAAGACGCAGATGATGGGACGTTTACCATATAAGACATGGGATTACACCCTGGTCCTGTGTGTACAGTGGGGAGCAGGGAACAGCTCATCTCCTATGGATAAGAAAAATCTTGCTGCGTTATTTAGGTGTCATAAAAAATTTACCTAGCTATATATCTATCCAATAGCTATCCAATATCTAGATATTATGTCTGCTGCGTTACAGTGAACACGATTATTGTGTTTTATTATTGTGTAGTATTTATTATTGTGTATTATAATAGATAAAATTATACACACAACAATACATACATACAATAAACACATAAAAGGAGTCTGTTATACCATATTATCTATCTATCTATCTATCTATCTATCTATCTATCTATCTATCCATCCATCCATCTATCTGTTATCTATATTTATCTCAAATCTATCTATCTATCTATCTATCTATCTATCTATCTATCTATCTATCTATCTATCTATCTACAGTGTCTATCTATCAATCATTACCCTATCTATCTATCTATCTATCTATCTATCTATCTATCTATCTATCCATCCATCTGTTATCTATATTTATCTCAAATCTATCTATCTATCTATCTATCTATCTATCTATCTATCTATCTATCTATCTATCTATCTATCTATCTATCTATCTACAGTATCTATCTATCTATCTATCTATCTATCTATCTATCTATCATCTATCTATCTATCTATCTATCTATCTATCTATCCATCCATCTGTTATCTATATTTATCTCAAATCTATCTATCTATCTATCTATCTATCTATCTATCTATCTATCTATCTATCTATCTACAGTATCTATCTATCTATCTATCTATTATCTTCTATCTATCTATCTATCTATCTATCATCTATCTATCTATCTATCATCTATCTATCTATCTATCTATCTATCTATCTATCTATCTATCTATCTATCTATCTATCATAGTATAGGAATTTCATATGTATAAATTATGTCCCCGGTGTTATTGCTGTCGTGGCAGTCCTTGCACCATTTGGCAGCGCTGTCGCTGTGCTACTTATGGGAAGGTCGCATTACTCACACTGGTTACAATGATGACTAGATAGCACATCTGTCGCACCATGTAGTAACATCTGATCTGCTTGCACCTTGCGATCTTGTTCCTATTCTATAGCTTAGCTGCCTTATTCTGTCATCCTGTAATTACCTGTTATCTCTCTGTCACAGTCTACACTTCTGCACTGCACAAAGCCGCTACCTTCCCCTTATATTTATATAATAGAGGGTATGCCAACCATATGTACCTGCCTTATAGTGCAGTGCTGCTTTGTTGTAGAAGCAGTGTATAGTGTACAGTGTGTGTATGTATACTTTATGTGTGTAGCATTTTAGTGTGTATATGTATATATGTGCAGTACATAGTGTGTGTGTGTGTGTATATATGTGTGTATAGCATGAATATCATACTTTACGATGTGTGAAACATGAAACATCTCATCTATTTCATTTTATGAACATTCGATGTCATTTTTATGTGGGTATAAGTGATTGTAGTCAGGATCTCATATCTATCAATCTATATGTGCATCTATTATCTATCTATCTATCTATCTATCTATCTATCTATCTATCTATCTATCTATCTATCTATCTATCTGAGTTTCTATCTATCTATCTATCTATCTATCTATCTATCTATCGATCTATCTATATGTCTATCTATTATCTATTTATCTCTATACATCTATGTATTATCTATCTATCTATGTATGTATCTATTTATGTATCTATGTATTGTCTATCTATCTATCTATCTATCTATCTATCTATCTATCTATCTATCTGACTTTCTGTCTATCATCTATCTATCTATCTATCTATTTATCTAGTTATCTAGTATAAATCTATCTATATGTCTATCTATTATTGTGTATTATAATAGATAAAATTATACACACAACAATACATACATACAATAAACACATAAAAGGAGTCTATGTTATACCATATTATCTATCTATTTATCTATCTATCTATCTATCTATCTATCTATCTGACTTTCTGTCTATCATCTATCTATCTATCTATCTATCTATCTATCTAGTATAAATCTATCTATATGTCTATCTATTATCTATTTATCTCTATACATCTATGTATTATCTATCTATCTATCTATCTATCTATCTTTCTTCTATCTATCTATCTATCTATCTATCTATCTATCTATCTATCTGTCTATCTATCCATCTATCAGCTATCATTATAAAAAATATATCTATCGTTCTAAATAATCTAGCTTTCCATTATCTATATATCATTCTAAAAAATAGATCTTTCTATGGTCTATCTATCTATCTATCTATCTATCTATCTATCTATCTATCTATCTATCTCATCTATCTATCTATCTATCTATCTATCTATCTATCTATCTATCTATCTATCTCTTATCTATCATTCTAAAAAAATATATTTTACTATCCATCTATCTATTCATCTATCTCTTATCTATCTATTTATCTCTTAGCTAATCTATTTATCTATCTATCATTCTTACAAATCTATCTTTCTACCAAAGCTAAATATCATTCTAAATAATCTATCTCCTATCTATCTATCTATCTATCTATCTATCTATCTATCTATCTCTCTATCTTCTATCTATCTATTGTTCTATCTATCTATCTATCTATCTATCTATCTATCTATCTATTTGTCTATCTATCTATCTATCTATCTATCTATCTATCTATCTATCTATCTATCTATCTATCTATCTATCTCTTATCTATCTATCATTCTAAAAAAATATATTTTACTATCCATCTATCTATTCATCTATCTCTTATCTATCTATTTATCTCTTAGCTAATCTATCTATCTATCTATCTATCTATCTATCTATCATTCTTACAAATCTATCTTTCTACCAAAGCTAAATATCATTCTAAATAATCTATCTCCTATCTATCTATCTATCTATCTATCTATCTATCTATCTATCTATCTCCTATCTATCTATTGTTCTATCTATCTATCTATCTATCTATCTCCTATCTATCTATCTATCTATCTATCTATCTATCTATCTATCCATCTATTGTAATCTATCTATCTATCTATCTATCTATCTATCTATCTATCTATCTTTCTTACAAATCTATCTTTCTACCAAAGCTAAATATCATTCTAAATAATCTATCTCCTATCTATCTATCTATCTATCTATCTATCTATCTATCTATCTATCTATCTCCTATCTATCTATCTATCTATCTATCTATCTATCTCCTATCTATGTATCTATCTATCTATCTATCTATCTATCTATCTATCTATCTATCTATCTGTCTATCTGTCTATCCAATGTTATACTGTATACTGCTATACTCTTAACCAGCAGTTTATTAGTAAAAGCAACAGGTTAGCTGCATGGAGTCCTGGAGCTCGCTGACTAACCCTGGTGACTAATTTGCCATCTCCTTCCCCTCCTTCCCGGTGTCTTCTTGTGTTTATGGGAGCGGGGCTGATTTTTGCACCCCTGTCATGTCATCTTATTAGCGGCAGATAAGGCCGGGCCTACAGAGACAGGCATGAGGCACAATTAATAACAATAACTCCTGACTCTCCCCCCTCCTGGGTGTGTGAGTATAAGAGCGGGGCCTGTACATATAGAATATACAGCCAGTGGGTGCCCATTCAGCAGGGATTTTTCCCATAGGCACAGCATGGGAGAAACCCTCGGGATGAATAGGTTTAGGAATGAGGCGTAAACTTGAGGAACACCTTTTAGGGGGTAGTGAATGCTACATGACATGAGTCCTGCCTGCAAGGGCTGAGGCCCTGGACCTCATCTATTCTCTACTGAAGTCATTAGGTCTGTTCAGTGCATTATCAGGCTAAATATAAGGGATGTTCTCAGGATAATATTGACATCTACCAAATGGGATTTTGTAAAACCAATTACTGGACATGGAACAAATTTCTAATAGAAATAGGATCAGCAGCCCCGAGGAAGACCTATCATTGTAATGACTTGTAACCGCCACCTCATCTCATAGCTCCTCAGAAAACCACAAGAACGACCATTACACTGAAAGGAGTAAATCCTAAATGATGTGGGATCAGTATCGGTAGATATTCTACAAGAGCCGCTCTCATTTCTTATACTCGCCTAGGCCTAGGAATAAGGAGGCTTCTACTCTGCACAAAGACATGGGCAAATAAAATGTCATTTTTCATCTAAGCACATTGTTTGTTTAACTAGGCCGCGGCCCCCGATGCCGATAGCAGGAAATTTACATCCCAATGTGACCGCTTTATGCGGATTTATTTATTTAACCAGTGGACCTTTAGCTTAAAAGGTTTGTATTCGCTTTTTAGATCTTTCCCACAAGTGACGTGTTACTAAATATAATGGCATTTTCCCGCAATTAAGTAGATTATCCACAGACTGCGCAAGATGCATGTAAAATCCTTACTTAGGCTAATTTTACACGGTTTGTGGCTCAGAATATTTAACATAAGACTTAGATGAGATGGAGGAGATAAAGGTTTTAGAATCGAAATCTTGCAAGTCTTGTAAATATTATTTAGGGTCGAAAGTCGCAAAAAAAAAAGTAATTAAAAGTATAATAATAATTGGACATAAAAAAATAAAAATGGGTAATTAAAGGTATAATAATCGGGCAAAAACATAAATAAATCGGTAATTAAAAATATAATAATAATCGGGCATAAAAGAAAAAATAAATCAGTAATTCAAAGTATAATAGTAATCGAGCATAGAATAAAAAAAACCCAGTAATTAAAAGTATTATAATAATCGGATATAAAATTAAAAAAAATAGTAATTAAAAGTATTATAATAATCGGTTATAAAATTTAAAAAAATTGTAATTAAAAGTATTATAATAATCCAGCATAAAAAACAGTAATTAAAAGTATTATAATAATCGGATATAAAATAAAAAAAAATTAGTAATTAAAAGTATTATAATAATCGGATATAAAAAAAAATAGTAATTAAAAGTATTATAATAATCGAGCATAAAAAAAATCAGCAATTAAAAGTATAATAATAATGGGGCATAAAATAAAAAAATAAAAAAATGAGTAATTATATTAATAGTATAATAATAATTGGTCAAAAAATAAAAATTAAATAAATCAGTAATTAAAAGTATAATAATCGGGCATAAAATAACATCAGTAAGTAATGAATATAAATAATAGATAATAGTACATAATAAATAATAGTATGGTAAATAAAATAATAAATACAAAATAAATAATTATATACTATAATTTTTTTGAAAAAAAAATGGACGCCAAAAAAATCCACAGGCTGCGGCCACATATTGCGGAAAAATTGCTTTATTTTGGTGCAGATTTTTTGAGCCAAAGCCAGGCGTGGATTAGCAGAAGGGAGAAGTATAAGAACTTCCTATATATGTCTTATTCCTTTTGAAGCCATTCCTGGCTTTGGTTCAAAAAAAGCAGCAAAATCTGCATGAAATAAATTCAGCTTTTGCATCACCCTGTCTATAAGCAAAACTTATAAAGAACAGAACATACTTTGTTTTTTTTTCAAGTCATTCCAAGTTTTGGCTTAAAAACTGAATTCAAAAACCGGAATGTTTGTTTTAGCCATCAGGGTGGTATTACGTGCGGTATTTTCCAGACAAGCACCATAGTTGTGGCAGTTTGTTGAGCCAAACTGAGGCCGGGGTAGTAGTATAAATGCAAAGTACCTGCAAAGTGGATGGGATTCTCGCTATTCCCATCCACACATTGCAGAAAAATATCCATAGCGGAAATGCTGCGAATTGAAAATCACAAAATATCAATTAAATCCAAGGAAATACCGGCGGTTTCCCTATAGGTATAATGGAAGCAGAAAGTCCGCAGAGGAAAACTCTGCGGACTTTCTGTGGAAAGCGCCCCGGGAAAATCACAATGTGTTTCTGGAGTGGTGGGGTCTTAACCTAAATCGTATATTCAAGAAGAATGGGAAATATAAATGAAAGTTCTACTTCTAGTTCTAGTTCTAGTTCTAGTTCTCCTTCTTGATGGCTGCACTTCTTGCTTCCAACACCCCCCCCCCCCCCCCCAACATTAAAAATTGCAATTTCTATGCCCTGGAATTACTTTTTTTTCTAGTGTTTTTTTTTTTCTTAAATCAAATTTATCAAAATGTCTTATACTGGTTGATAAATTTCTTACAATTTGGGGGAGGGCTCCAGGATTCACACAGGATGTGTGGAGTATGCCTGTGCAAAAAAAAAAAAAAAAAAAAATTAAACTTTTTATGTGTCCTCCAAACCATGCCCACGTTACAAGTCACTTTTGAAATAAGGTGAAAATCATTAAAAAAGTGGCGCACCAACTTAGTAAATTAGGTGTAAAGGTGAGCAGTAATAAATCAGCCCTAATGTGTTACAAACCAGTCTTGGGCTGAGGCTAAACTTTATGGAAAAGTTGCGCTTTCGTTGCAGATTTTGCTGCGTTTTTTTTGAGCAAATGTCAGGAGTAGGTTTAGAAGGAGAAAAGGAAGAAGTATAAGAACTTCCGATATATTTCTCATTGCTTGGTTTCAGCTCAAAAAAATCTGCAACCAAAAATTCATCTTTTCCGCAACGTGAGCTGCAGCCGTAAACTGGCATAAATGGACCCTGACCCATGCAGGATTATAGAATATTCTTAATCCTGAATGTTTATTGAAGTGAATTATGGGATATTTACTTGCAAGAAGACAGAATGTCTGAAGAGATAACACGTTGAAACAACTCAAGGCTAAAGTCCCACGTTGCGGAAACACGGCTATTTTTGTTGCAGATTTTGCTGTGTTTTTTTTGAGCCAAAGCCAAGAATGGCTGCAAAAAAAAATGGAGAATATATAGGAAGCTCTTATACTTCTACCATCTGCACAATCTACTCTTGGCTTTGGCTCAAAACACAGCAACAAAATCTGCAACAAAAAAAGCTGTGTTTCCGCAATGTGGGGCTTCAGCCTAATAATCCGTATCAGTAAATCGCTCCATATTTATTAGAAGACCAATCTACATGAAAATTTAGTTCAAGTTTAGATTGTTCCGAAGACAGAAAATAAAATTCATTCCTAGTATCACTTTGTGTTTTTAGAATGTATTCTCAGAAATTTGGGGCCAAATTTTGGCGGAAATATGTTACGTGCAAAAATATACCAGAAAAACAGATTCAAACCTTTCTTAATTTTGCCCTCGATATGTTGCTATAAATTCCTGTAATTGGTCATTACGGTACAGTCTTCTATATTTGGTTCTCAGAGATTATAAATTCTTTTCTGGGTCATTCAGAATTTCTGGACTGCTAGATGCCAGATTAAAGGATTATATTTTAGTGTTCATAATTCTCATATAATGTAATCCGTTGCCAAAAAAATATAGTTTACAGAAAATAAGGCGAAGGGAAACAAGTGAAATAGTGTCCATGCTGGCCATTTTCTTATAACTCATTTTTTCCACCCATATAATACCACCCTATAGTGCCAATATATACTGCTATATATGTAGCACAAATAATTGCACCATAATATTGCCACATACAGCCCACATAAAACCACCATCTAGTCCTGATGATAAAGAATATATAAATAACACTCCCTAGAAGAGATCACATAATACGGCTACTAAACTCTTAAATAATACCCCTATATACTGCTAACTAATGCAAGGAGGTTTTTGCTTGTCCCCTTGCGAAACTTGGGCTCAGAGCAATTGCTCGGCTTTCCACTTTCCCTGACTTATTTTTCTAAAATTAATATTTTTATGAATTTTTAGATAAAAAGATAAAGCACACCATATAAAAAATAGATAGCGAGGCTCAGTGGTTAGCACTGCAGCCTTGCAGCGCTGGAGTCCTGGGTTCAAATCCCGCCAAGGACAACATCTGCAAGGAGTTTGTATGTTCTCCCCGTGTTTGCGTGGGTTTCCTCCGGGTACTCCGGTTTACTCCCACACTCCAAAGACATACTGACAGGGAATGTAGATTGTGAGCCGTATATGGGACAGTGACTGTCAATGTCTATAAAGCGCTGCAGAATATGATGGCGCTATAGAAGTAAGCATAATAAATAATAATAAAATTAAGCAAAAAAGTTTTTTTTAAAAAAAACATCCAGCACACCCAAATCTTCAAAAAATGATAAAATATAACTTTTACTTCATATAAAGATTAAAAATCTTACAGCATGGATCCGGTAGATAAGATCAGAGAGCCTACGCATTTCGAGACCTACATTCTGGTCTCTGGTCTCTTAGTCATTGAGTATTGTTTAAGCTATGACTAAGAGACCAGACTGTAGGTCTCGAAACGCGTAGGCTCTCTGATCTTATCTACCGGATCCATGCTGTAAGATTTTTAATCTTTATATGAAGTAAAAGTTATATTTTATCATTTTTTGAAGATTTGGGTGTGCTGGATGTTTTTTCAAAAAACTTTTTTGCATATATTCCATGTCCTATCAGTCAGGGACTTCCGTGCATCCCCCATTATATAGTGCTGTTCCTGGTATAACTTTAGGGTAGAGCGGTTTTTCTCTCTTTTTTCCAGATTTATTAAGACCGGTGTTTCATATGGCAGTCTTAATAAAGTGCAGGGCACGACTCCATGACACCAGAAGGTGGTGCCACCCCTGCCCCACTCTGCCCACATTCTCACAATCTTGAGAGCGCGGTGCAGAACAGGGAGCTTCAGGATAAACTGCTGAAGTACCCCTAAGTTTCCATGAAGATCATACAGCTGAACGGCTTGTTGCAGTACACTTATCAGAGCTGTGTATATGGGAAAAGAAGGTTTTTTGAAAAAAATTTCAAAATTTGCATTATACAATGAATAAGCATGACCATGCCGTTTGTCAACCATGAAAAACAAGCACATTGCTCCATTTGTATCGGCTGTTGTGTATTCTTTTTACATCTCTTCTGTGTATATTTTTGATCGCCAAGCGTCATCGATTTTGCATCTGTTGAAACAGATTGTTAAAATAAATGAACAATTTCATTGGTCTTTTTTTTACCCAATCCACTGATCGTTTTTAATGTCCGTCACTAGGATGCAAATCCGTTTTGAAATGGAACAAACTGGGAAAATTTATGAAGACTGGAGTATACAATGGCAGTCTTTGTAACCCCTGCTCTGGCGGAAGAGTGGACATGTATGAGAAGATTCATGCCCGTTCTTAAAGAAGGTCGGTCTTCTGTCCGGCCTTGTGCCCATCGTGAAATCATTTGGGCCAATAAAAGGGCATGTTCTATTAAATGTAGTGCACTATACTAATCTTTGTATAACGTGTCTATAAAGTCAACCATAGCCATTCCAGTCGACCATGCCCAGATTGTTTTAAGAAAACAATTTCAATATTGGAAGGAATTTTACACACAAATCCAATGTGTGAACGCGCATGAAATTCTCGATCAGAATTCATCGCAACGGTGAATGTATCCTACAGTCACACAATTAATGACCAACCTTGTAATGTCTTTGATACACGTTCCTAATAATTTACCGAATTGTATCCAGTAGGGTCCATAGATCCAATGATCATAATTCGCTATTGGGCTTTTTGGTTGTAACGTGATCATTTATTACGCCTATGGAATTTATTCCTAATAATTTACAGAATTGTATCCAATAGGGTCCATCATTCGTTATTGTTGGTTTTGGTTGTAACATAGGATCATTTATTATGTCTATGGACATATTCCTAATAATTTCCTGAATTGTATCTGATAGGTCCGTATATGCAATGGTCATCATTCGTTATTGGGGTTTTTGGTTGTAACATATGATAATTTATTATGTCTATGGAAATATTCCTAATAATTTACAGAATTGTATCCAACAGATCCATCGATGCAATAGTTAGCATTCGTTATTGTGGGTTCTGGTTGTAACATATAATAATTTATTATGCCTATGAACATATTCCTAATAATTTCCTGAATTGTATCTGATAGGTCCGTATATGCAATGGTCATCATTCGTTATTGGGGTTTTGGTTGTAACATATGATAATTTATTACGTCTATGGACATTTTGTAACAATTTACAGAATTGTATCCGATAGATCCATCGATGCAATAGTTTTCATTCGTTATTGTGGGTTCTGGTTGTAACATATGATAATTTATTATGTCTATGGAAATATTCCTAATAATTTACAGAATTGTATCCAACAGATCCATCGATACAACGGTCATCATTCACTAATGTGGTTTCTGGTTGTAACATTTTAAGTTACTCTGTCTATGACATTCATTTATGGGCCTTGAACGAGAGGATGCGATACAGTGTATTGGCATTCAGTGCTTGAATATTATAGCCTGGAGACAAAGAGGACCTCCTTGAGATGCGTGCCTGTAATCTCCCATCAGACTGTATTATAAGGAATAACACCAACCACTTCTAGCAATATATAAACTGCCTTATTTTGAGGTTCATGTATCATAATGTCTTAACATATTCTAAAAGGATTCTAAGGACAGCACAGGACACAATAGGATCTTGGACTCTCATATAGGAATAATGATGTTGGTGGGGTTTCTTTAATTAGAAGCTATTTCAGTGTATTGTTTATCATTGCACCCAGGTTTCGGGACAGTCTCAAGAGGCCGCATATCTGCAGCTGATGACAGCTCAAGGTGTGACTTCCCAGGGGGATATCTGAATGGGACGCCAGCAGAATACACGCATTCTTCAAGACTCCTTTTGCCCTTGTATGGAAGGAGAATGGAAGCCAAACAAGCCCAAGTTGGTTGCCTGGGGTCTAAACATGAGTTTCTCTCCTCTGGAACAGAAAAACCTTCTTTGTCAAACCTGTTAGTGCTTTTGTTCTAGGAATAAAAGCTAAAGACAACTTGCACAGCCTGAGCTGGGAACTCTGCCTTAAATCCGGACCTGACACTATTCACAAGCTCTTGACAAGGACAAAAAAGGGGAAATTAGGCCTAAAATCTAGCAGGCAGATGTCCAGGGTTAAAACAGGTTATTTGTTAATTGCTTTTGTGTTTTGAAGGGGAGGGAATGGAGGGCCGAGGAAGAGACCTGTTAGGAAAATAATAAAATACAAAAAGTTAGCACTCCAAATGCCATGTGATTCATTTCAGACCGATTCATATTTCTGCCCATTAATATGGATGAGTTAAGAGAGGGACAAGATTACCAATCAGAAGGGGTAAAGAGGCAAGAGCCATTGATGACTAGGTACTTTTTGTGGAGACGAAATCTAAATCCATGTTCTAATATCCTTATTAGGTATTGAAAAACATTGGCCAATTTATTACATTTTATTTCACTATTAAGGAACAATTTTTATCTATAATTTATTTTATATATTATATGTATATATATTTATTAATTTAAGTATTTATTTATTTAATTAAAGTTTAAGACATAACATATCATATGTAATGTGCCATAAAATGTAATATTTTTTTCCAATTCCTTTTTGTTACTGAAAAATAAAATCTATAAAAATTTCTATTTTCTATTTTCCAGGTTTCTTTTACATCGGTTTTCTAATTCGAGTAAAACAATTGAAAATAACATTCTAAAAATTGATACATATGATAAATTATGAATAAAAATATTTGAACAAATGGATTGCCTTTTATTTCAAGTTTGGCGAGTCAGATATCCATGAAGAAGAGGTACAAATACATACAAAAACATATATACGTAAAAAATCCAAATTATGGATTAGAAATATATTGCTCAATTTTTTTTTTTAAAAAATCCTGAACAATTTTACTTTACACTTACAAAGATCAACCTTAGTCCAGTTATTTACACCAGAATCGGCAATGATCGTTTCAATTTGTTATACAAGTTTCCATCTTGATTAAAAAATGGTGAGAAATTATCTAATGATTTATTTTACTTGTTTGAATTCTAAATTCTTAATTTGTTAGATATATAGTTAATTTGTTCTGTTTTTTTTTTTTGTTTTTTTTTTTCCGATCGGATCTCCTATGTTAAAATGCAATGTAGGTTATTGTAACATTTTGTGAATTATCTTACATAGTGATACATTTTTGTTTGTCTGAAACCACCACTAAAGGGGCGTTCAGTCCACCATTGGATTCCATCAGCAGTGTCCGTGGCTATTGTCCGTACAAGATTTTAGCAATGGACACTAGCTGGTCCGTCTGGAATTTCCATTCATTTCGATGGGATGTTATCTTGTATGTGTTGGTGTCCGTTTGTGTCCGTTTACAACCATGTCCATGTTTTTTCAAGTGGACAAAAAAATTCTACAAGCAGGACTTTTCTGTTCGTTTGAAAAAACGGACAGCAAGTGTCGGCTATTTTTTTAACGTTGAAGTCTATGGGCAACAGACTTCTAATGGCCATCAGCCATTTGTGTCCATTACAATAGCTGTCCATTTTTTTTAAAAACAGAAACCTTCTGATCGGAATCCAACGGTAGTGTGAACCCTACCTTACGGAGTTTACTAACAATGAGCCAATACACAGATTGATACATTTGAGTGTAGTAAG